>NC_084840.1:68917773-69236478 GCF_033115175.1 Lepus europaeus | reverse complement strand
TTTGGGAGGCGAGAAACCCAGCTCTTTTCCTGTCAGTGGACAGAACAGGAGACACGGGCTCCTCTTTTCCTCCCCCGCACTTCTGCAGACATGCAGGAAGTGTTGTTAGTGACACAGAGAGGACAGTACCTTTGGCTGTAATGGGTTCGTTTGGAGACTAGAGAAGGTTACGTCTGCAGACGGCTGAGGAGGCTGAGGAGACTTCTGGAAACACGGCCGGGTATGATGGAATGCCCTGCAAGCGGTGCTAACAGTAGCTTGGACACCAACACTGCTGGGTCTGACTCCTCTGTCGTTTTCATTTCCCACTGAGCCAGAAAATAGGTTCACTAGTATTAACTTTTTCATTGCAATTGTAGCTTTGTGTTTTCTGAGTAATTGTTGAAATAACTCACTTTCGAAGGTACTCTTCTAAGAACAGCCCGTGTGTTAGCTCATTTCATTATAGAACAACATCTAGAGCAGTTCTGCAGCTCAGGAAACTGGAGCTTAAGGAGTATAAGCAGTAGCCAGAAAATAGCAGAACTAGAATCCTAACTCAGACAATTGGAAGGTTTGAAATTCTATTTTCTTTATTAACTATATTGAAATAAATCAGAACCTATATTAGGAAGACAGTATTACTGAAATTTGTTTTCTATAATAGCATGTCTTAGACGCTTTTTTAATTTTAAAGCATTTTTCTGATATGGAAGTGCATGGATATGTATTTCTGGATGAGGCGTTTAGGAAGATGAAAAAAGCAGGAATTAATTTATTTTTAAAAGATTAATTTATTGGGCCAGCGCCGTGGCTCACTTGGTTAATCCTCCAACTTTGGCACCAGCATCCCATATAGGTGCTGGGTTCCAGTCTTGGCTGCCCCTCTTCCACAGCTCTTGCTGTGGTCTGGAAGGGCAGTGGAGGATGGCTCAGGTGATTGGGCCCCTGCACCCTCATGGGAGACTGGGAGGAAGCACCTGGCTCCTGGCTTCGGATTGGTGTATCTCCGGCCATAGCGGCCATTTGGGGAGTGAGCCAGTGGAAGGAAGACCTTTCTCTCTGTCTCTCTCTCTCTCTCTCTCTCACTGTCTGTAACTCTACCTGTCAAATAAAAAAAAAAAAAAGATTAATTTATTTGAAAGGCAGGGTTATAAAGAAAGAGAGGGAAAGGAGATCTTTCATATGTGGTTCGTTCCCCGAATGACCACCATGGCTAGGGCAGGGCCAGGCCAAACACCAGAGCCTGAAACTCTGCCATCTGGGTCCCCCATGTGGATGGCAGGGACCCAAGCACTTGGGCCATCTGCTGCTGCTGTCCCAGGCTTATTGTCTGGGAGCTCAATTGGAAGTAGAGCAGTTGGGACACAAACTGGTACTCAAATGGTATGCCAGTGGCGAAGGCAGCAGCTTTACCCACAACATCTCAGTGCCGGCCCTGGGAATCGTATATCTTAAGATATCTAGTTACCACAGTTTAACAGCTGTTTGCCTGATTTTTATAACAAGTCTCCATCTAACTGAATAAGCCAGTTTTGAAATACTCATTTATTGGAAGAAAAATTGTAAGAATTGTAAGAATTGTAAAAAATTTTTCTAGGTTATGTAATGTTGCATTTGCTTATTTATTATAAAACAATCACACTTTTTGTTCTGTGTGTTAGTAATTACATTGACAGTGTGTTTATTATCACTGTGATCTCTGTATCTAAAACTTTCTCGCCATCCCCAACAAAACTCTATACCCATTAAATAATAACTCCTTTCTCCTCTCCCACAGACCCTGATAGCCTCTGTTCTACTTTCTAGGTTTGCTTATTCAGATACCCCATATAAGAGGAATCATATATTTGTCCATCTATGTCTGGCTTATTTTGTTTTTGTTTTTTAAATTAGTGATTGTGAACTCTACATATGGTAGACTTTTCTTAAATGTGAACTTAATTGAGTATAATTCATCAGCATCCACATGTTTATATAATTGTTATGTCCATATAATAACAATGAATTAGTATACTTAAAATCACACTTGTACACAATACCCTTTAAATGTACATATATTGTCTCTCTTCACCGTTCCATTTGAACAAGTAGAATCAATATAATAGGGGCCGGCACCATGGTGTGGTGGGTAAAGCTGCCGCCTGCAGAGCTGGCATCCCATATGAGCAATGGTTCTAGTCCCAGCTGTTCCACTTCTGATCCAGTTCTCTGCTATGGCCTGGGAAAGCAGTAGAAGATAGCCCAAGTCCTTGGGCCCCTGCACCTGCATTGGAAACCAGAAGAAGCTCCTGGCTCCTGGCTTCAAATCAGCACAGCTCTGGCCATTGTGGCCAATTGGAGAGTGAACCAGAGGATGGAAGAACTCTCTCTCTCTCTGCCTTTCTTTCTCTCTCTGTGTATAACTTTGGCTTTCAAATAAATAAATAAATAAATAAATATTAAAAATGAGAATTGATGTAGTAGAATTCAGCCTCTATAGTTAAATTGCTAGACTCATACCCATTTGCTTAGGAATCTAGAGGCCTAAGCAGAGGACTCCATGGCTACAATAATGATTTCTACCAAACTACTTTTTAAACATTATTTATTGAAAGGCAGAGTTACAGAGAGAGGGAGAGATGGAAAGAAAGATTTTCCATTTGCTGGTTAACTCCCCAGATGGCTGCAATTGAGCCAGGTTGAAGCATGGAACCAGGAGCTTCATCCAAGGATATAAGGATATAAGGATCCAAATAATTAGGCCATATTAGACTGCTTTTCAAAAGCCATTAGCAGAGAGCTGGATTAGAAGTGGAGCAACTAGGACACTAATTGGCATTCATATGGGATGCTGGCATCTCAGGTATCAGTTTTCCCACTACACATCAATGCTGACCCCTTTACCAAAACTTTTTAGGAGGAGCTAATATGAGGCCACTTGTTCTCAAAGTATTCCAAAAATAGAAAAAAAGTAACCTTTCAAACTTATGGCACTAGGCACATTTTACTATAATTCTATGCTCAGACAAGTGCATTGGGAAAAAAAAGGTAAAAATAAATGGTAGGTTAATATCCCTATGAACATATTGCAAACAATCTTGAACAAAATACTAGCAAATAAATTCAACAAAATATCAAGAAAAAAACCAACATTCATTCTGACAAACTGAAATTTACTATAGGGATTTAGAGATGACTCAACAAATGCAAATCAATACATGTAGTATATTAGAACAAAAACAATGGCATATGCAACAGAATGGAATTCTCAGAATGAAATAATATACATCTACAAATTACTTACCTTTGACAAAGATTGAAAAACACTTCCTGGAGAAACAAGAGACTCTTGAATAGATGGTATTGGGAAAATGGGATTTCACATGCAGAAGTTTGAAACAAGACCTTTATCTTATACCCTATAGAGAACACAACCCAAAGTGGATCAAAGATACAAATGTCAGAGCTGACATTATGAAACAACTAGAGAAAAGCATTTGGAAAATATCCAAAAATTGAGTTAGGCAATTTTTTTTAGATTAAAAAACTCAAAAGCACAGACTAGAGAAACTAATGATATTAGCTAACAGTGTGATTGATCACAATGCACTAGAAGTACTATCCATGAGTTCTCACAAACACTCTGTGCAGTAACTTCAGCTATCAAATTATTGTACAGATAAGGGCACTGACTTATCCAGGTTCACCTAAAATAAACATTTCTTCCTCATTGCCACTCTACACAAGTATTGCACCACACACTAGCAAAACTAGATTGTTCCTGATATGTGTACTGCCAAGTCTTACCCATTATCCTTCAATCTAGGTCCTATTCAATACGAATTTCTGGGTGCAAGATCTTACAGCACTGTATTTTAAAATTAAGGAATTTCAGCTACAATGACATTACTCTGTAGGTTTTTTTGTTTTTGTTTTTGTTTTTGTTTTTTTTTCTTGCATAGTCTTTGCTTCTTGTTGTTCTGGTAGTAAAATCTTACTATTTCTAACTGACTTAGATGTCTGACTGGGGGGTTTAAGTCCTCCTCAATCAGTTTTGCCTCCAAAAGGCCCTGCTGCAATACAATGTTTAACGGGGGTGTTTAAAGAACACTTACACTTTGACAGAGGGACCTTGCCAACACCAGGTACTGATGTACTCACCAACTGATTCCCTCAGTCTGAAATTAAAGCCTGTACTAGAAGCATAACTAAACAGCAAACCACAGAAGTTCCTTGGACCTGGTGCTGTGGAGGTGCCACCAGTTCCCATTCTTGTGTCCTGACACTGTTTTCCTCAGAAGGGCAAGGGGAATCCTGGGGGCTGGAATGAGTCCATGCCCTTTGCATTTTTATAGGCAACTCACCATGACTTTCAGAATCAAATGATAGCTTGTTCTGTCCACAGCAGCAGATGCATGATTCACATCTAAAAGTGTGCAGTAAAGTCTTGATTTAACATTCCTGTAGTGTACAAAATCCTTTTCTTCTTATATACCTCAATGCTTTCTTGCTCTGTCAAGCCTTATAAATCAGGTAACTTAGCGCCACTCAAGTATGTAAGTTGGTAAAATTACCAAAGTCTGTTTAATGGGAATGGTTATCAATGATGCATATTTAATTAGGAAAAAATTAAAGCACAATGTCTTCAGATCTCTTGGTTTCTTGAATTAAATCTCGAATGTCTAGGCACAAAGTGAGCTGGCAGACTGTTTTTCAGTGTAGATCTTTCCAGATCCCTCCTTAACTTTATACCTCACGAGTCTATCTACAGGTCTTCTCAAACCTGAGCCATGAACTATGTCTTCTGTCATCTTAACCATCCTGTTTTCAATCTGAATTACTTTGCAGGAAAGGACTATTTGAAGATTTCCAAAACAAATACGCATTTTTTTACTTTATTCCTCCTAGAAATTTAGTAATGTGATATCTGTATCCCATTTATATCTATTATCTATATCCTCTTTATTCTAGTTTCATGCCTAATGAAGAAAATAGCTTATTGGGTATTCTATGAGTAGAAATATTAGCAACCATGGAAGAAAAGTAACTAAGATCTTTCACACTGTAAGAACCATTTTGCTCAGGTTTCTGTACATACACTATTTGGGAAAAGTATTCTGAAGCACAGGCGTCTTTAGCCTATTGCTTTTGAAGTTTGTTGTTGTTGTTTTAATTTCTTGACTAACACTGGAAAGAGCATCTCTTTTCACCAAAATGAGGCAGTAAGGGGTTTCACAGGAAGGAAGCCACTGATTAGGAAGTCACCGATTTCTGAGTCTGGAGCTACCATACACTTCACCTACATTCTCTTGGATGTTCTTGGATATTTGGCCTTCCATCTTCAGCTTCTCGTAGAATTCAGGCTAAAATGATCATGCTTTGAGGGAAATTTGGACAAGATGTTTAATCTTCAACAGCTCTTATGTTACTCTGTGGATATAGTAATTCATTGCCATGTTTTAATTATGATCACGTACAAGCTAAAGCAGACTGATTTTCCTGCTGCCCATGACACAAATCAGTTAATTTTAGAAAACCTTTATATTACTATTCTCTTATTTCCCTATGTCTTCCTGATTCATATGGAGAACCAGCTGTAAATGAAGAACATCAGGAAAAGATCCTTAAAGAGTAGAGTGGTGTGTAGGGGCTGGCATCATGGGACAGCCAGTTAAGCCCCTGCCTCTGTGGCTGGCATCCCATATGAGTGCCCATCCCAGTCCCAGCTGCTCCATTCCAGATCCAACTCCCTGCTAAAGTGCTTGGGAAAGCAGCTGAAGATGACATGACCCAAGTGCCTGGGTCTCTGCTGCCCATCTGCACCCATTTGGAGAGTGAACCAGGGGATGCAAGATCTCTCTTTTTCTCTGTAACTCTGCCTTTCAAGTAAATTAATAAATCTTAAAAAAAAAAAAAAAAGAAGAGTTGAGTGCTGTTTCATCCACCAATATTTTGATGAATACCTATGCAATTTATATGGTCTTGTTCTGGACCTTGGAAATACATGGAAGTAAAAGACCAAATGAATTGCTGGATATTCTTAAGGGATGAACGATCTGTTTGAGAAGGCCAAACATATTACACTTCAGAGAGAGGTTCTTGTTAACAACAGTAAAGTTCTTGCTAAAACAGTATGAGGTCAAACTAGAGTGAAATTCCTGACAGACACAGATTAGGTGGCATACTGTGGTTAGACAAGGGAAAGTCTTAAGTAGCTTAGGGTCAGAAAGACTGAAGAATGGTAGAAGGGGAGTTCACACAACTTACCCAGAGTGTCAAAGTTTATTCCTACACTCTTACTTGAAACATGGAGCTACCCCAGAAAGAGACAGCCGAGGTAGGTACAGGCTATTCTTCACCTCTTGTCAGATTTTCGAATGAGTGTACCTTCATTGAAAAGATACTGTATCCATGAGGCTAGCTCACAATCCCAGGAGCAGGCCACTATGGCCAGCATCCCATATTGGAGTGCAGGTTCGAGTCCCGGCTGCTCCATTTCCAACCCAGCTCCCTGCCAACATGCTGGAGAAGGCAGGGGATGATGGCCCAAGTACTTAGCTCCTGCCACCCATGTGAGAGACCCAGGCTTGATGTTTGCTGACATTTGAGTGAACCAATGGATGGATGATCTCTGTCACTCTGCCTTCCAAATAAATAAATAAATAATTTTAAAAACTATATTTAAGGTTACTATAGGTTATATTTGCAGGCTGCTTTAGATGATATACTACTTAAGTAAGACACTCCATCCCATCTGGAATGTCACTGTGTGGCAGAGATTAGACAAATATGAAAATGATTAATACAGAGGCAAGGATGAGTTCAAACGATGGGAGGTTAAGACCGTGAAGAGTGGCTTTTCCAAAAATGGCCACAGCAATATTTTGAGTCCCACATGCTCTTCCAGAACCTTGCCACACTCTCACCTAGGGGCAGGGTCTTTTCTCCCTCTTGGAAATCGAGGTGGTCTTTGTAGCCACCTCTAGCAGTGCGGTAAGAGATGCTGTATCCCTTGGATCGCGGCTACCATGCTAAGAGGAAGCCTGGGCCACACAGAGAATCCATCTTCTCCCCCCAACCCCCAGCTGAGAAAGGCAGAATGGAGACACCTACGAGCATGGCCTGAAATGCCCTCTCCCAAACACACAGCTCATTCATTACCTCTGGAATATCTTGTTTCGCCAGGCATTAGGGCAGAAGACTTCAATGGTTTAAAACTGCAAGAAGGAAGCCAGCTCTGTGGCGTAGTGGGTAAAGCCGCCTGTGGTGCTGGCATCCTATGTGGGCACTGGTTCAAGTCCCAGCTGCTCCACTTCTAATCCAGCTCTCTGCTATGGCCTGGGAAAGCAGTAGAAGATGGCCCAAGTCCTTGGGCCCCTGCACCCACGTGGGAGACCTGGAGGAAGCTCCTGGCTTCCATCTGGCCCAGCTTCCCCATTGCGGCCATTTGGGGGAGTGAACCAGCAGATGGAAGACCTCTCCCTCTCTCTTTCTCTCTCTCTGCAACTCTTTCAAATAAATAAATAAATAAATATTAAAGGAAAAAAAAAGCAAGGCCAATCGTTTACTGGTACTGGCCCTCCCCTCTTCGAGCACGCTGTCCACACAGCCAGAAACCGAGAGGAACCACGACGAAACCGCCAAACAGCAGGCAAGGAGCCCACCTGGGTGTCCCGGAGACGCCGGAGGAGCATAAGCGGAAGGCAGAGGAGTTTATAAGCTATGGCACACCGTGTGTCACAGATTTCTCCAAACTTCCAAGACGCTACAAGGCGGAGCAAACTAAAAAGGTTGGTTCCACCCCGCCGGCCCCTGGCGCCTCCGCGTCAGCTCTCGGGCACTAAACCCTGGACCCCCTCCAATCACCGCCTGGCCCGGGGGACGCTCGGGAAGACTCGGTCCGGCGCGGCGGGCAGGCAACCCTATGCAGGACTGGAAGGCACAGCCCAGCCAGCAGCCTGGGCAAGACACGCCCCCAGGCGCGGGTCGGCCCCTCCCCGCCGCAGGGCCGGCGGGGACCATGGCAACGCGGCGGACGTCGGCCAACCGCCCGGGCCCGGCTCGGGGGCGGGGCCGGGCGGGGCGTGCGCGAGGGTCACGTGGCGCGGGGCGGAGCCTGCGCCGGACCGGCCGGAGCGTGTCGGGAGCCGGCGCCGAGGCCCGAGCCGCGGGAGCGCAGCGAAGACATCGCCGAGGCCGCTGTGCCCCGCCAGGCCTCCGCAGCCGCCGCCATGGGCAGTGAGTACCGGTGGCCGGAGAGCGGCTCTGGCTGGGCGGGGATGTGGGTGGGGGGCGGACGCAGGCCTCACTTGAGCGGGGTGGCCGGAGCCCCCCGACCTGGCCGCGGATCGTGCAGCCTGCGGGCGCGGGATGCGCGGGCCGCTGCGGAGGGCGCGGGCCGGGGGGCCTCTCCCGGGGCTCCTCCGGTCGTGCGAGGCCTTGCCCGGGTCCGCCGCGGGGACCGGGACTCGGAGGCCCCGGGTTTGCCCCTGATAGTGGCGAGGAGCGAGGATGGCGCGGGGCGGCCATTGGTTTTGGGGGCGGGGAGTTTACGGCGCTGGACTGAAGCTGGACCACTTTTGATGTTTCAGGAGCTTGGGCAGCTTAAATTGCTCTTCTCGAATCGCCCTTGCTTGGCATCTTAGTTGTGATGAATAGCGCTCCCTAACTCGTTTCAGGTTTGCAAAGCGCGAGCCTTAGGGGGAGAAAGGATACCCGTTCCAGGGGTCCTGACAACACGGTGAGGTTGTGTGAGCCTTGCTGGCAAGGCCTCGTATTCCCGGTATCCTTTTGAGAGCCCCACACAGATCCACATGGCCGTTCAGATGTTTGGTGGTGAACGGACAAACCGCATGCCCAGTCGGGGCACCCTTTGGCCACCGAGTGGACATTTGGGGAACACTGGAAAGAAGGTAGAGGAGACCCCTGGCCTTGTTTTCACGGTATCATGGTGAACGTCCTACAGCAGGAAGATAGACGGTTGGTCTGTAAGGAGGAGCATTGCTTGGGCACAGATACCCTCATATAAATGATGAGGAGAAAAGGCCCAGAAATCTGGGAGATGGGCTTGGACTGAAGTGCGAGGGAAAAGGTATGAGGAGGCTCTGGGGAGTTTTCTGGTGTGATTGGAGCTTGTTCACGATTCAGGTAGACTTCCCTAATATTCCAGAGTGTGGTGCTGGGTTAAACACCTGCTCATGCCCGTTCCTGAATTCTACCAGACATCAGCTGAATGCCATCATTTGGGGAGTGTTTTTTTTTTTTTTTTTTTTTTTTTTTAACAGACACTGTTGTCAACTTTGGGCTAACCCACGCAAGTGTGATTAGTCACATCAGCTTTACAGCCGTTCCTGGGTGTCCGTATCCCCAATCCAGTGTCTTGAGGGGAGGAAGATGCTAACTAATGGCTGCTGCTGTTAATGTGCATTTTTGACTGGCAAAAGGTGGAAGCATGAGAGCTTGTCACCCTCTCCCTCCCGTTCTGTGGCTGAATTTACCGGAAGCCAGGCCAGAAGGCAGTGGCTGTCCTCAAAGACCCTTGCTTAATCTGACTTCTGTATCTAGAGAGAGCACTCTGGAAAAACACCACTTACTAATGAAATGTGATTGCCATTCTCGGGTTGGCTCTTGGACGTAAGCAAGTACTTGGATGTCTTTACGTGCGAGTGACCATGCAGCAACATGTGGCTTCAGGAAATGAATTAGAGGCTGTATGCTGTAGAAACTGTGGGAGGTGATTTCTCGCTTAGGTATTTGGGCAGCTTTCGGTTGTCTGAGTCAGCTCCAGCAGTCCATCTCTGCTGCTTCTCTAACGCACCGTCTTGAGGTGGCGTAGCAGACCACATCTGTGCGTGCTCGATGCAGTGGTGCCCTGTGAACAGCCCTTGTTGTGTATCTGGACACAAGCGGACTGAGTAGTCCTCAAACTGTTTGGGTTCTTTTGGCCTTTACATTTTTCCTTCTCTTATGTATTCATTTGAAATGGAGAGCGTTACGATTATTTAATTTGGGTTTGGGGTGGGAGGAGATGGACATCAGATCATTCCTTGAAAGTTTAGAGAACATTTGTATTTGATTCCGTAAACAGATAATTTATCTTTTATTAAACTTTGTAATGGGGACATTTATTCTTTTTTTTTTTTTTTAAACAGTCAAATTTTTAGAAGTTATCAAACCTTTCTGTGCCGTTCTACCCGAAATTCAGAAACCTGAGAGGAAAGTAAGTATAATGTTTTAGTAATCTGGAAGGTAGCTTGAGTGGCTTATCCTGCTAAACTAGCAAGATGGGTTTGCTTTCCATGCCTTTTCTGGTTGTAATTGGAAAGGTATTAACCTGTTCATCCTCCGAATAAGAGGCACAAAGTGAATGAAAACTACGTCTAGGTAGGTTATCATGTTTTCACAAATGACTGTTCTTTAAACTGTTGCCTTTCCCAATCAAGTGTTTCTTTGGCCTGCATGTTGGGTAAGGTACAGTAGTTACCTAGCTATCTTGATCCTTTCTAATTTCTACAGGATAGGGTAGGTATTGTGCTTCCTAATGGTGGAACCTGCTGGGCCCCAGCTACTGGGTGGGTGTTGATGAGTACAACTGTCTTATGTAAAGGAATTGCAATTGTGCAAGTGTGTACCTTCCATCTCTTGATTCATTCATTGGAAAGAAAAATGGCAGGAGTGCTTTCCAAAGAACTTGTGATTGGATCAAATCTATCATTGTATAATTTTGGAGCTGAGGTATTTAAATTCCAGAATTATTATTAATCCCAAACTTGCCAGTTTTCAGACATTCCTCTCCTATACTTTCAATTTCTCCTGAAACTAGCTTGAATAGGAACATAGAAAGAGGTAGGTTACACTTCTATTATAGAGGTATATTTCTTATTATTGCTTTGAGATGATAAATATATTTATTCTAGTAACGTTTAAGGCACCCCAAGAATCTCTGGCTTTTTGTAGTCTATTAAAGATTTGTATAATAAATTATAGGCAGTCCTTGATTTGCATGGTTCAGTGTTAAACTGCAAAAGGTGCATATTGGATCTGTGTTTTTGTTTTTTTTGACAGGCAGAGTGGACGGTGAGAGAGAGAAAGACAGAGAGAAAGGTCTTCCTTTGCTGTTGGTTTACCCTCCAATGGCTGCCGCGGCTGGCGTGCCGCACTGATCCGAAGGCAGGAGCCAGGTGCTTCTCCTGGTCTCCTATGCACTTGGGCCATTCTCCACTGCCTTCCCGGGCCACAGCAGAGAGCTGGCCTGGAAGTGGGGCAACCGGGACAGAACCCGGTGTGCCAGCGCCGCAAGGTGGAGGATTAGCCTGTTGAGCCACAGCGCCTGCTGGATCTGTGTTTTGATTTGTATCTTTTTCAGTTTTCATTTAACACAGCACATAAGGACTGCCTGTATTGAAATTTTTAATTTTTTGAAAAGTAATGAAACTTATGTTCAAGAAGTTTAGCTATTTGTTTTAACTGTTACTGACTAGGGTAAAAGGGACATTTTAAATAACTAATAGGTACATGTCATGTTGGGGAATGTTGTTGTGCTTTAATGTGGAGTTTGACTTTGACTTAGCTATTTCTTGATTTTGATTGATCATCTTTATATTTTGTTGTACAGATCCAGTTTAGAGAAAAGGTACTATGGACTGCTATAACTCTGTTCATTTTCTTAGTATGTTGTCAGGTACGTAACCATAATATTAAATAAACCTTTCCACTATTTTTCTAAGGTCTTGCATAATTAAAATTTGGGAAACTTAGTTAAAATAATAAATATGCTGAAATATATTGTGCATTGTTATTCTTTTAAAGATTTATTTGTGTTTTATTTAAAAGGAAGAGTGACAGGGAGGGAAAGAGAGAGAGAGCTCTTCCACCTGCTGGTTCACTCCCCGGATAGCTGAAACAGCCAAGGCTTAGCTGGGCCGAAGGCAGGAGCCAACAACTGTCTTTGAGTTTCTCACGTGGGTGACAGGAACTCAAGTACTTAAACCATCATTCGCTGCTTCCCAGGAGCATCAGCGGGGGACTGAATCTGAAGTGGAGGATCTGGAATATGAACTGGCCCTCTGGTATAGGATGCTGGTGTGGCTCAAGTGAAAGCTTAACCCACTGTGCCATGACACTGGCCTTTGTTATTCTTTTTAATATGAGTTGCTTTAAAAAGATTTATTTATTTATTTGGAACACAGAGTTACACAGAGAGAGAAAAAGACAGAGACAGAGATCTTTTGTCCTCTGGTTCACTCCCCAGTTGGCCACAACAGCCAGGGCTGGGCCAGGCTGAAGCCAGGAGCCAGGAGCTCCACAACTGCGTCTCCATATGGTGGCAGGGGTCCAAGTACTTGGGCCATCTTCCGCTGCTTTCCCAGGTGCATTAGCAGGGAAATGGGTTGGAAGTAGAGCAACCAGTACTTGCATTAGTGGTCATATGGGCTGCAGCACTGCAGACAGTAACTTAACCAGTGACTACAGCACCCCCAATATGAGTTAAAAATGGTTATCTTGTTCTTTGTATTTCTTTTTGTTTATTAGTGGGAAAAAACACTTAACACTGTTCCTGTTTTTTTTTTTTTCTTTCTTTTTTTAAAAAAATGATTTATTTATTTGAAAAGCAGATTTACAGAGAGGGAAAGAGAGAGGTCTTCCAACCGCTGGTTCATTCCCCAAATAGCTACAATGGCCAGAGCTGGACTGATCCAAAGCCAGGAGGCAGGAGCTAACTCTGTGTCTCCCACATGGTTGCAAGGGCCCAAGGACCTGGGCCATCCTCTGCTGCTTTCCCAGGCCATAGCAGAGAGCTGGATCAGAAGTGGAATGGCTGGGACCCGAACCTTGGCCGACACTGCAGGTGGCAGCTTTACCTGCTATGCCACAGCACTGGCTCCCCTTTTTTTTCTTTTTTTAATTTTCAGAATGGTCTTTACCCTTTCTTGGGAGTTATTTGTTGTTTCTTACTAATTTAGGACAGTTTTTAAATAAATAAAAGTAATTTTGGCATATGTATTACAAATATTTCTCAATTTGCCTTTTAACATGTATTAATTTAAATATCCTATAACCAAATTTTTAGAACCTTGGAGATTTACTGTATTTAAAAGTTATTAGAATTTAGTGATACTTTTACATATAATTTTGTAGAAATGCTAAGTTCATTTAACAAGGATAAAATATGATCTGCCTGTATTTCAAGGTTGTTAATGAGAGTTACATAATTTAGGTGAAAGCTGTTTGAGAAATTCCAAAACTACTGAAATGCATGAAAGAGCTCTTGAAAAAATTATATTAGGAAATAGGATATGTTAGGTCCCTAATCTGAGGAAAACTCAAATGTATTTTCTTTTTGAAGGGTAAAATGATCAGATGATTAATGTACTTTTATTACTGCACTTGGTTTAAATTTTTTTGGATGGTGAGGGAGAGATAAGTTTTAACAAACAGGGCAAAGATAAAAAGAACAATTACCCATATTCCTACTTTGTAATTTTAACATCTTAGAAATTCCCCTGCCCCCATTTAAAAAGACAGTCAGGAGTAGGTGTTTGGTGAAGATGTTGCTTGGGGGCCAGCACTGTTGCGTAGTGGGTAAAGCCACCGCCTGCAGTGCCGGCATTCCATGTGGAAGTCAGTTCAAGTCCCGGCTGCTCTGCTTCTGGTCTAGCTCTCTGCTATGGCCTGGGAAAGCAGTAGAAGATGGCCCCTGCGCCCATGTGGGAGACCTGAAAGAAGACCCTGGCTCCTGGCTTCAGATTGGCCCAGCTCTGGCCGTTGCGACCATCTGGGGAGTGAACCAGTGGATGGAAGACCGACCTCCCCCCCCCCCCCGCCTCTGCCTTTCAAACAAATAAATAAATCTTAAAAAAAAAAAAAGATTTTGCTTGGAATACTGAAATCCCAGCCTGAGTTCTTTATCTGAACACCTGGATTCCAGCTTCCTGTTAATATACACCCTGGGAGGGAGCAGTTTCTGGCTCAAATATTTGGGTCCTCGTCACCCACATGGAAGAAGCAGATTGAGTACTGGGCTCTAGGCTTTGACCTGATTCAGCCACAGCTGTTCCTGGCATTTGAGGAATGAACCAGTGGATAGATCTATCTGCCTTTTGATCTCTTTCTCAGCCTTTCAAATAAATTAAATAATAATTGAAGAAGTATCAACTTTACGTTAGTATTACAATATATACACAGTAAACTATACTCATTTTTTTAAGGTTTATGTATTTATTTGAGAGGCAGAGTTACAGACAGAGAGAGGAGGAAGAGACACAGAGAGAAAGGTCTTCCATCCATTGGTTCACTCCCTAACTGGTCACATCGGTTGGAGCTGAACTGATCTGAAGCCAGGAGCCAGGAGTTTTTTTTGGGTTTCCCATATGTGTGTAGGGGCCCAAGGACTTGGGCCATCTTCTGCTTTGCCAGGCCATAACAGAGAGCTGGATTGGAAGTGGAGCAGACAGGACTTGAACTGGCACCCATATGGGATGTCGGCACTGCAGGTGGGGGCTTTTACCCACTATGCCACAGCACTGGCCCCTATACTTATTTTTGTTTTTTTAAAACAAGATTTTATTTACTTATTTGAGACATAGAGTTACAGACAGAGAGAGGGAGAGACAGACAGAAAGGTCTTCTATCTGCTGGTTCACTTCCCAAATGGGTGCAATGGCTGGAGCTCAGCTGATCTGAAGCCAGGAGCCAGGAACTGCTTCCGGGTCTCCCACATGGGTACAGGGGCCCAAGGACTTGGTCTGTCTTCTACTGCTTCCTTAGGCCACAGCAGAGAGCTGGATCGGAAGAGGGGCAGCCGGGACTCAAACTGGCGCCCACATGGGATGCCGGTGCTGCAGGTAGAGGCTTAGCTTACTACGCCATAGCACTGGCCCCATATACTAATTTTTTTCTTAATTATTTATTTGAAGTGCAAAGGGATAGAGAGACTGACAGACTTTCCATCCTCTGGTTCACTCTCCAAATGCCTGCAAAAGCCAGGACTGGGCCAGACTGAAGCCAGGAGACAGGGACTCCCAAGTGGGAGACAGGGACTCAGCACTTGAGCCATTACTGTTGCCTCCCAGGGTGCACATCAGCAGGAAGCAACTGGTCTCTCACCCAGGCCCTCTGATATGGGATGTGGGCATCCTAAACGTCTGTGTCAGATGCCCACCCCTACACTCATTCTTCAGAAAAGATTTATTTATTCAAAAGCCAGAATGGCAGAGCAAGCTTCCATTCCCTGTTCATTCCCTAAATGGCATCAACAGCTGAGGCTGTGCCAAGCGGAAGCTGGGGGCCAGGAACTCCATCTAGGTCTCCCATGTCTGTGCCAGGGGCCCAAGGACTTGGCTCGTCTTCCACTGCCTTCCCAGGCGCATTAGCAGGGAGCTGGATCAGGAGCAGAGCAGCCGGGACTTGAACCAGTGCTCCGAGATTCCGACATCCCGGCTTAACCTGCTGTGACTCGGTGCTACCCCCTGTGCTCGATTATAAAGTGTGGGTTTCGAAGTTCTGACAAAAACATACATACCCAAGTAGCTCCTGCCAAGCTGATATAGAAGCATGTCTGTTACCCTGTAACTTTTCTCACCCAAGCCCTGGTCCCCAGCAAACACTGATCTACCTTTTGTTACTGTAATTTGTTTTGTCTTTTCTAGAGTTGCCATGATCTAGTGGGATCATAGAGTATTATGCTTTATGCCTGACTTCATTGTAATCTTTTTGAGATTCATCCATACCATTGGGATGTCAGCAGCTCATTCCTGTTTATTTCTGAGTAGTGTTCTGCACTATGAATATATCACGGTTTATTCGTTCACTCACTTATTGGACTTCTGGTTGTTTCCAAATTTTGAAAACAGAACACGGTTGCTATAAGCTTTCACCTACAAGTCTTTGTAGAGGTCTGGTGTTTAATCTCTGCTGGGTGAGTACCCAGGAGTAGAGTGGCTGGATTGACTGATAAGTGGGTGTTCAATTTTCTGGGCAATTGTCACCTCTTCACTCGTTGCCCATTGGTGGCTCCTCGTTGCCAGGTGGTACAGTTCGGTTGCACTGCATCCTTTTGTTTTGTTCTGTTCAGCCTTGCTGTGTTCTGTTCAGCCTTGCTGTGTGTGTCCTTTTTTTTTTTTAAACTTTTATTTAAGAAGTATAAATTTCGAAAGTATAACTTTTGGATTATAGCGTTTTTCCCCCCCTTAACCTCCCTCTCACCCGCAACCATCCCATCTCCCATTCACTCTCCCATCCCATTCTTCATCAAGATTCATTTTCAATTATATTAATATATAGAAGATCAACTTGGTATATACTAAGTAAAGATTTCAACAGTTTGCACCCACAGAGATACACAAAGTATAAAGTACTGTTTGAGGAGTAGTTTTATCATTAATTCGCGTAGTACAACACATTAAGGACAGAGATCCTACATGGGGAGCAAGTATACAGTGACTCTTGTTGTTAACAATTGACACTCTTATTTATGACGTCAGTAACCCCCGAGGCTTTTTTTTTTTGGCAGGCAGAATGGACAGTGAGAGAAAGAGACAAAGAGAAAGGTCTTCCTTTTGCCATTGGTTCACCCTCCAATGGCCGCCGCAGCCAGTGCGCTGCGGCCAGCGCACCACGCTGATCCGAAGCCAGGAGCCAGGTGCTTCTCCTGGTCTCCCAAGGGGGTGCAGGGCCCAAGCACTTGGGCCATCCTCCACTGCACTCCCAGGCCACAGCAGAGAGCTGGACTGGAAGAGGGGCAACCGGCACAGAATCCGGCGCCCCAACTGGGACGAGAACCCAGTGTGCCGGCGCTGCAGGCGGAGGATTAGCCTATTGAGCCGCAGCGCCGGCCAACCCGAGGCTTTTGTCATGAACTGCCAAGGCTGTGGAAGCCTCTAAAGTTCACAAACTCCGACCTTATTTAGACAAGATTATAATCAAAGTGGAAGTTTTCTCCTCCCTTCAGAGAAAGGTACCTCCTTCTTTGATAGCCCGTTCTTTGCGCTGGGATCTCACTCGCAGAGATCTTTCATTAGGTCATTTCTTTTCTGCTTCTTACCAATGCCTTTTTTTTGAGAAATATTTATTTGAGAGGTAGAGTTACAGACAGAGAGGGAGAGAGACAGAGAAAGAGGTCTTCCATCTGCTGGTTCACTCCCCAAATGGCCGCAATGGCTGGAGCTGGGCTGATCGGAAGCCAGGAGCCTCCTCTGAGTCAACCACGTGGGCGCAGGGGCCCAAGCCCTTGGGCCGTCTTCTACTGTTTTCCCAGCCTATATCAGAGAGCTGGATCGGAAGTGGAGCAGTCGGGACTAGAACCGGTGCCTCTGGCACGAAGGTGCCGCAGGCACAGCTTAGCGCACTATGGCACAGTACCAGCCCCACCAATGCCTTTGAAGAACAAGAGTTTTTTTTTTTTTTTTTCTTTTTTTTTTTTTTTTGACAGGCAGAGTAGACAGAGAAGGGTCTTCCTTCCATTGGTTCACTCCCCAAGTGGCTGCTACGGCTGGTGCGCTGCGCTGATCCGAAGCCAGTAGCAAGGTGCTTCCTCCTGGTCTCCCATGCGGGAGCAGGGCCCAAGCACTTGGGCCATCCTCCACTGCCTTCCCGGGCCACAGCAGAGAGCTGGACTGGAAGAGGGACAACCGGGACAGAATCTAGTGCCCCAACCGGGACTAGAACCCGGGGTACCGGCACTGCAGTCGGAGGATTAGCCAAGTGAGCCGTTGCGCCAGCCAAAAACAAGAGTTTTTAATCTTGATAAAGTTCAACTTATCTGTCTTTCCTTTTGTGGCTAACAGTTATTTCCTCCTAAGAAATTTTTGTGCATTTTAAGGTTGTGATGCTTTTTTCCTGTTATGGTTTTGGCTTTATAGTTTTACGTTTCAGTCCGTAATCTATTCCAGGTTCTTTTTTTATAGTATGAGGTAAAGGGTCAAGGTTCGTTTCTTTATTCTGTGTTGGTATCCTGTTGGTCCAACACCATTTGTTGAAAAGAATTCCTCACTTACCTTGCCTTTGTTGTTGAAGATGGTTAGCCTTATAAGCCTGGGTCTGTTTCTCTCTTCTCTCTTCTGTGCTGTTGGTCTGTGAGTTCCTTTGTTTGATCAGAACCACAGTTTTGATTCCTGGAGCTCCAGAGGAAGTTCTTCATTCAGTTTATAAAAGTCCTCCCATTTTGTTCTTTGTTGAAATAATTTTTACTCTTCGGTCTTTCATATTTCCATACAAATTTTAGAATCAGTCTGTCAATTTCTATAAGAAAACATGCTGGGATAATGATTTGTATTGCTCTGAATTTATAGGTCAATCTCAGAGAATTGACATCTGGTCAATATTGAATCTTGTCAGGGACCATTTTTCTGTAAAGATCCAGGTGGTAAATATTTTATGTTTTGTGGCTGCAACTCAGGAACCCCAGAGGAAGAAAACAAAGAAAAGGATGACATTTTTCACAACTATTTCATGTAATAAAATTATGCATTTTATGTTACTTTATTTTTTTTCTCTATGTTTACATACTTCATATTTTTGTCTTTCTCACACTTAGGCAGCTCTGCCCAGTGTGGGTCGTTTCTCGATTCTCTTTCCGTTGATCTCAAGTAGGTTCTAGCCTGTTTTCTTTAGCTGGAGGGAATGGTGGAAGATGAGATCAGCTAAGTGCAGTAATGCTGCTGGGGCTCTGCTGCGTCCTTCTTTTTCTTTTTTAAAGATTTATGTATTTGAAAGGCGAGTTACAGAGAGGCAGAAGCAGAGGCAGAGAGATTTTCCATCCACTGGTTCACTCTCCAAAAGGCCACCATAGCCGGCTGGGCAAGGAACGCCCAAGGGCTTGGGCCATCTTCTGCTGCTTTCCCAGGCCATAGCAGAGAGCTGCATTGGAAGTGGAGCAGCTGGGACTAGAACTGGCACCCAAATGGGATGCCAGCATTGCAGGCAGCAGCTTTACCCGCTACGCCACAGCGCTGGCCCCCCTTTCTTCTTGAGAGTTTTGGCAACAGAGGGTTCTCAGATCCTGACCAAGGTCCAGTTCCTACTTCATTGTAGTCCTATAATCTTCAGTACTGAGGGAGAAGCTTAACCCTCCTGCCTCACCTCTCTTTCATTCATTTCTTCCAGCTGCTGTTTCTGCTCCTTAACCAAAGGAAGGAAGAAGATAAGGATGTCTGTGTGGTTTTCATTTCTCCAGATTCGGAATGTTGGTGGGGATTCTGAGGCTTCTCCTGCCTTCCCACTGTGATGGTCAGGAGCAGATTTGTACCTAGTCTCTTCACTACCAACTCCCCCACCCCACTCCACCTGTCCTTCAAGTTGATAATCAGTTTTCTTACTTTGCTGCTTTATAGATTTTGTTTTCTTTTTTCTTAGCTTTTATTTTTCATTATTGTTAGCTTCTACTATTTTACATGTTTTTAAAAATGTGTTTTATTGTATCCCAGAACAGGAAAAAATTCTGTAATATCTTTGTAACTTGCCATCTTAGCCAGAAAAACTTTGGTTTTCCATTCCCACCGCCTTTGGAAATCAGTGACGTTGACTTTGTGTTTCTGCATCTGATCAGTTCAGGCTTCCATTACAGTGTGAATGCTTTGTTGGAGTTTGTGCAGTGAAAAATTTGAGGCAAAATAAACGACAGATTCAATTTGAGCATTAAGATTCATGAATCTGGTACACCCAACCCTAGAAGAGGGTTGGCGAGCTCTGCTCCAGCAGTTCGTATGAGCTGAACAAGGCAGTGAAGTCAACTGGATTGGCTCCAGCTAAGCTTCTGTCTTACTGGCTTCCAGTCTGATGCCAGGTCCTTCTATACCCAGCGGGCTGGTTGGCTGTCTGCTGGCTGTCATTGGTTGAAGCTCAATTCAGAATTGATCAATCACAGGGAGATGTTCAGGTTCTGTTGCTTTCCTGAGAGTTCTGGGTGCTGAAACAACTCCAGGCTAATGGCTTCCTGATTACATTTCTTTAACAAATGGAAACCAGTTTTACATGTCATACACTACAAGGTTTGGAACTCTGCTACTGTGACCAATTCTGCCCAGCCGTTGTACATGGTCTTACTGAACTATTGAACTTATTAAGAGAAGCAAAATTAGAAACTGACTCCAGTAATCCTGTTGGCCACAGCAAAGGAGGGCATATGGTTATTGAGGGGAGGTCAGTTGGCTTTTCTTTGTTCTCTTCCACAGAGCAACTAACCATATAGGTCGAGGATCTCTCTTTAGGGAAGGTAACTGGACCGACAGACCTGACACAGACTGTAGTGTTAATTGGTTTTTACACAGTAACTTCCTTACTCCTCATCCCTCACCTTAAGAGTGTCTACAGGGGACTGGCGCAGTGGCACAGTGGGTTAAAGCCCAGCCTACAGTGCCGGTATGCCTGAGAGGCATCAGTTTGAGTTCCTGCTGCTCCCCTTCCGATCCAGCTCTCTGCTATGGCCTGGAAATGTAGTGGAGGATGGCCCAAGTCTTTGGGCCCCTGCACCCGCGTGGGAGACTCAGAAGAAGCTCTAGTTTCCTGGCTTTGGGTCAGATCAGCTCCTGCTGGTGTGGCCATTTGGGGAGTGAACCAGCAGATGGATGATCTATCTCTCTGTCTCTCTCTCTCTCTGCCTCCTGCCTCTCTCCACAACTCTGTCTTTCAAATAAATAAATCTTAAGAATAAGAAAGTCTCTACAGCTACCAGATACATATACAATATTCATCCTTCATGCCTCTCCAGTTTTGTTACCCACCTAATAGTTTCAGACTTCCAAAGAAGCTTAGACTGAGCACAGGAGTTGGCAGTGTTTTTAAGTTCTTTTGGAACTTAAAAAAGAACTTAAAAACAAGGGAATCAGTTTCATGTAGAGAAGTTTTTAAAGTTTTAAAAGTTGCTTTTCTGTGAGTGTGATCCCCATGTAGTTGAAGAGGTTTGTATGCCAGACTGCTGTATCCTAAACCTGGGTCTTAGGATAGGACCCGATCTGTAGTTGAGGTGGCTTTGTTTTCTGATTAAAAATTGATAGGTGTTTGTTATAGAGAATTTGGTAAATACTGAGAATGGTAAGGAAGCAAAAGTCAATCATAATCCCACTTTCTATGCAGATTTGTGCTGTGTGCAACAGTTAGATCATTTTTCTAGTTTTGTACCAGGATTTTAAAATCAGTTTCTTAGCAGCAGGACTGAATTTTAGGTGGGATAATTCCTTGTCCTGGGGTGGTCCTATGCATTTTAAGATGCTCAGCTGCAGCCACATCCCTGCCAAGGTGGTACAACCAGCAGTGTATCCAGGCATTGCCAAATGAGAACCACTATGTTATACTTAATGTAAGCATACTTGTTCGTGGCTGTCTTATATTCCATTTGATACCGTCTTCAGTCTTCCATCTAGGATTGTGATCTTGGTTGTCTTTAGGTTTGCAAAGTTGTTCTACAACTAGACCGATATCAATTTATAATCTGATGGAAGAAAAAATCATAAAAAAGGGGCCGGCGCCATGTCTCACTTGGTTAATCCTCCACCTGCGGTGCAGGCATCCCATATGGGCGCCGGGTTCTAGTCCCAGCTGTTCCTCTTCCATTTCAACTCTCTGCTATGGCCTGGGAAAGCAAAGAAGGATGGCCCAGGTGCTTGGGCCCCTGCATTCGCATGGGAGACCAGGAAAAGCACCTGGCTCTTGGCTTCAGATCGGCACAGCGCCAGCCGTGGCGGCCGTTTGGGGAGTGAACCAAGTGAAGGAAGACCTTTCTCTCTCTCTCTCTCTCACTGTCTGTAACTCTACCTGTCAAATAAATAAATTTAAAAAAATCTTAAAAAGAATCATAAACCATAAAATTTACCGTTTTAACCATATCTAGGTTACGAGGTAGTAGTATGAGGTATATTCATGTTGTACAATAGCTGTTCATACTGACAGGAGTATTTAATGAAGTGCACTAAATAATGAATTCTGCTTTTTTTTTTTTTTTAAAGAATTTTAAACATATGCTGTTTTTGTAGAAGATGAGAAGTAGATCTTTAAAAAGTCATGCAAACCTGAAGTAAATGCATTATAAATTAAGAGCGAATGCATTCTTAAGTATTTTATGTAATATTTTAGATCCCACTCTTTGGAATCATGTCATCAGATTCCGCGGATCCTTTCTACTGGATGAGAGTTATTCTTGCATCTAACAGAGGTATGTGCTTCTTTCCTTTGTCTCACACTGCTGCCAACAGCAAATAGATGTTTAATGTCGATTCACATCGGTTTTTCAGTGTCTGCAGGGAGGGAGAAAAGAAACCCATTGCCCCAGAGGAGACCCGGACACGTAACTAATGATAGCACTGTAGATGTGTTTGTTGCAGTTACACAGCATTCTCTCCTTGGGTTTTCACAGACTCAGACGCCGTCATGTGCAGGGTTGGGAGGAGAGGCTGCAGAGCAGCATTTGAAATGCAGTTCAGGCTGAGGAAAGCCGGGGCTGAGGCTCACCAGCGCGAGGGCTGGGAAGCTGTAGTGGGGGAGGTGCTGGGCCGTGAACCCAGAGACTGATGGGGCTTGCTTTTAAGGAGTAGTGATTGCCTGTGTTTGGAAACACTTTTGTAATTTTCTCGGGCTGTAAAAGTAATACTGCTTTCAGAAATGCAACAGCACTTAATACAGGCTTAAATGAAGCTGAAAACAAGTCTCACTTCTGAGGGAGAGTGCCTGGTGGATGACTAGGTTGATGGATATCTGTCCAGACTTTGCACACATAGTCATATATGTAAATTCATCTCCTTTCATTTAACTAAAGGAATAACATGTGCTGTGTATACAGTTCACCTACCTGGCTTGTTTACTTAATATCTTACATGAGCTATTCCATGATGAGGTTGTGCCACAATTTATTTAATCATCCGTTCAACTCATATCGACTGAATTCTTACCTGTGGGCCAGTCTTTGTAGTGGGTGCTGAGAATTGCAAGCAGTAAACAAGACAGTGTTCTAGTTTCTGTGGTTTTATATTTTCTTTTCAAAAAAAAGTTGTTATGTATTTAAGAGGAAGAAAAGGAGAGAAAGAGAACGTGCACAACAGTGAGCTCCTATCCATTGGTTCACTCCCTAAATATCTGTAACAGCTAGACTGAAGCCAGGAGCAGGGAAGACAACCCAGGTCTCCCATGTGGATGGCAGGAACCCAGATGCTGAACCACAGTGCTGCCTCTCAGGGTCTGCACTGGCAGGAAACTGGAGTAAGGAGTCGGGCCGGAAACGGAGCCCGGGTGCTGTCATAGGGGTGTAGGTGTCTTTACCACTAGGCTAAGTGCCTGCTTCAGAGTTCTGTTTCCTGCTTGAGGATCTGAAATGTATGTGAAGTACATGGGGTGGCCAAGGATGCTCCAGGAAGGTGGTGTTTGAATAGAGACCTGCAGGAAGTGCCAGAGAAGGCCATGAGAAGACCTGGGAGGAAGCATTCTAGGAAAGAGCAAGTGCAAAGGCCCTGAGGTGAAAGGACAGAGGTGCAGATGTGTCTACAGCTCATAAAGAGCTTGAGTACAACAGTAAGGAATGTGTTCTAAGTATGACGAGAAATTTTTGCAGGCCATTAGGGTGCACTCATTATAAATTTTGTTGTTTTCCTTTTTTTTTTTTTAAAGATTTATTTATTTATTTGAAAGTCGGAGTTACACAGAGAAGGAGAGACAGAAGGAGAGAGATCTTCCATCCTCTGGTTCACTCCAGAGATGGCCGCAATGGCCACAGCTGTGCCAATCCGAAGCCAGGAGCCAGGAACTTCTTCCAGGTCTCCCACGTCCCAGGGACCCAAGGACTTGGGCCATCTTCTACTGCTTTCCCAGGCCATAGCAGAGAGCTAGATCTGAAGTGGTGCAGCCGGGGCACGAACTGGCGCCCGTATAGGATGCTGGCACTGCAAGCGGCGGCTTCACCAGCTATGCCACAGCGCTGGCCCCTTTCCTTTTTTTAAAAATGTCATTTTAAATAGTGCCACAATGAAGGCTATCATATACTTCTGTAATTTTTTTCATAGAGTGAATTTCTAGGAGTTTAACTTTTGGTCACAAGATACATGCACTTAACATTTTCAGTAGAGAAAGCTAAATGATGTTCCAGAGGGTTGTATCACTGTATGCACTCAGCAACAATATATGAGAATGACCATTCTTCCATCAGTGGGTGTCACTTGTCTTTTAGTCCTTGTCATTCCGACAGGCAGAAATTGGCATCTTTTTTTTTTTTTATTTTATTATTATTTTTTTGACAGGCAGAGTGGACAGTGAGAGAGAGACAGAGAGAAAGGTCTTCCTTTTGCCATTGGTTCACCCTCTAATGGCCGCCGCGGTAGCGTGCTGCGGCCGGCGCACCGCGCTGTTCCGATGGCAGGAGCCAGGTGCTTCTCCTGGTCTCCCATGGGGTGCAGAGCCCAAGCACTTGGGCCATCCTCCACTGCACTCCCAGGCCACAGCAGAGAGCTGGCCTGGAAGAGGGGCAACCGGGACAGGATCGGTGCCCCGACCGGGACTAGAACCCGGTGTGCCGGCGCCGCAAGGTGGAGGATTAGCCTGTTGAGCCACGGCGCCGGCCAGAAATTGGCATCTCTTGTTTAACTTTTATTTCTTTACCTGTTGCTGAGCTTTAATATTGTTTTATATATTTTTGAATATTTGTGTATCTTCTATCACTGGACTTTTCATTAATATTTTAAATTTGTTTGTCTTAAGTAATAGTCTGAATAGCTTAAACACCAAAAATGGAATTTGTTGGAAGGATAGTGGTTAATCTTTTGGAGTCCAAAAAGGAGGCAGACTAGGGGCCAGCATTGTTGTATCAGAGCACCACTTTGAGTCCCGGCTGCTCTACTTCCTATCCAGGTCCCTGCTGATGTGCCTGGGAAAGCAGCGGAAGATGGCCCAGGTGCTCGGTCCTGCCACCCATGTGGGGGACTTGGATGGAGTTCCTGGCTTCTGACTTCATCCTGGGCTTAGCAGCCAGCTTTTGTCATTTGGGCATTGAAACAGTGAATGGCAGGTCTCTCTCTGTCTCTCTCTCAGCAACCTCCACTCTACTCTGCCTTTCAAATAAATACATAAATAAATCTGTTAAGCCAGGGCAACAGTTAGATCATGGCAACAGGAGCTTTGAATGTTTTCTGTGTTACCCAGCTCCACCGACTCCCAGATTCTGTTTCTTTGTTCATAATTCCAGTCAGCAGGACTCATGCCAGGCTCGATCAGCTTTGGTTAGAGCATCACAGTTACAAGGGCTGGACCTGGGTGCTGTGACGTTGATGTTTTACTGAGAAACCTTCGTGTGGAGCAGCCACATCATCTATCTGTTCTTTTTAAAGTTGGTTTGTTGACTTTGAAAGATTACTTATTTTATTTCTTTGAAAGGGAGGGGAGGAGAGAGAGAAATTACTGATATCTCACCTCTGTTGATTCACTTCCCCGAAGCCCACAGCAATCAGGATTGGGGATAACTGAAGCCAGGAGCCAAGGCCTTAATCCAGTCCTCTCAAGCAGGTGGCAGGGAGTACTTGAGTCAGCACTGCTGCCTCCCAGGGTGTGCACCAGCAGGATGTTGGAATTGGAAGTGGAGCCGGGACTTGAACCCAGGCACTCTGATATGGGAAGCAGGCATCCTGAGTGGCATCTTAACCAAATTCCCATCCTGGCTTGTCCCCTGTTTCATTGATTTGTAAGAGCGTGTTGGATATTAGAGATAGGAACTCTTTGTCCTTTGAGTTTGAATATTTTTCTTTTAACTGTTATGCTGTATTTTGCTATGTGGAAATTTCAGAGTGTTATCTAGCATCTTCCATCTTTTTCTTTGTGGCTTGTAGGGTGTTTTTTTGTCATTCTTAGAAATACTTTTCCCGATTATAAATATAGTTCCCCTCATTTCCTTAGTATTTTTGGCACGTATCCTTTATTGTCTGTTCACTCAGCATTTTGTTTGATGTTTTGAGGTAAGGAATTGGTTTAATTTTCTGTAAATGGCCAGTTGTTTACCAAGGTCCATTTACCTCTTTTTGAAAAACATTTACTTTTTGTTTGTTTTTTAAAGATTTATTATTTTTGAAAGGTAGAGTTGAGAGAGAGAAGGAGATACACAGAGAAAGAGATCTTCTGTCCACTGGTTCACACTCCAAATAGTTGCAGTAACCCGACTGGGCTGGACACATTAGCAGGGAGCTGGAGCTGAAGTGGAGCAGCCAGAACTCCAGCCATGCTGCAGGCCATGGCTTTAACCTGCTGCGCCACATTGCCAGCCCCCAAATATTTACTTTTTTATTTATTTGAAAAGCAGACTGACAGATCTTCCATCTACTAGTCCACTCCCCAAATGGCCTCAACAGCTTGATGCCATGAGCCAGGAACCCCACCCGGGCCTCCCGCATGGGTGGCAGGGGCCCAAGCACTTGGCCATCTTCTGTTGCCTTCTCAGGTGCATTAACAGGGAGCTAGATCAGAAGCGCAGCAGCCGGCACTCACACCGATGCTTTGATATGAGATGTTGGTGTTGCAAGTGGCAGCCTAACCCGCTGCACTGTATGCTGGTGCCCTCTTTTTCTTTGAAGTGCCAAATTTCCTACATAAAGTTTTCATTAAGGATTGATGAGATCTATTTATAACTAGATCTATTTGGCAGCTGTAGATTTTGGTACCTTAGGAAAATCTGTGTTCTGACTATAACAGTAAAAAATGTTTTTATTTTTCAGTATTGAAGAAGTATATGAGAAGACATTGAGAATTCCACTTAAGTGGAATATTTTATATTTAGGGCATTTTTCAACACTTAAGGACTAGAACAAGTAGCATTATTTAGTTCTACATGTTCCTTTACACAATTGACATATATATATATATATATATATATATATATATTTTAGCTTCTAATTCTAAATGCAGTATATATTTTCTGTTAGGAAAAATTTAGAAAATAGAGGAAAATCATTCATAATTCCACTAGGTAGAAAGAATAACAATAAGCATCTTGAAACTAGATTAAAATATTAGGAAATTCTTTTTCCACTTAAATATTAAATGAAATCAAACAGTACCTACTATTTTCTTTTTTTTTTTTTTTTTAACTACCTGGGTGTCATGAACATTTTTTTTAAAGATTTATTTATTTGAAAGGCAGAGATAGAGAGAGGGAGAGGGAGAGGTCTTCCATCCACTGGTTCACGCCCCAGATGGCTGCAATGGCCGGAGCTATGCCGATCCAGAGCTAGGAGTCAGGAGCTTCTTCCAAGTCTCCCACATGGGTGCAGGGGCCCAAGAGCTTGGGCCATCTTCTAAGGCTTTTCCAGGCCATAGCAGAGAGCTGGATTGGAAGTGGAGCAGCCGTGTCTCAAGCTGGCACCCATACAGGATGCTGGCACTGCAGGCAGGCAGCTTTACCTGCTACGCTACAGCCCTGGCCCCGTCATAAACATTCTTTACGTTGCTAAATATTCTACAAGATTGTTTTAGGTAACTTTTTATGTAACTTAAAATTTTATGTTAGAATTACAAATACTCTTCAGTGTCTTTATTAACTTAGGATTATTTTACATTAGCAATAAAATATTTAGTGTGAGTTTTTTTAAAAAGTTTTTTTTTATATATATTTATATATTTTTTTATTATTTCCTTGAAAGACAGAGTAACAGAGAGGCAGGGAGAGAGAGAGAGAGAGAAGTCTTCCATCTGCTGGTTCACTTCCCAAATGGCTGCAATGGCTGGAGCTGGGCCATTCCAAAAGCCGGAGGCAGGAGCTTCTTCTGGGTCTCCCACACAGGTGCAGGGGCCCAAGGACTTGAGCCATCTTCTACTGCTTTCCCAGGCCACAGCAGAGAGCTGGATTGGAAGTGGGGCAGCCAGGACTCAAACCGGCACCCATTTGGGATACCAGCACCGCAGGCAGCAGCTTTACCTGCTACACCATGACTCCAGCCCATATGTGGGGGGCCTTAAAAAATTTTATGGAAATATGGATTATGAAAAACTGCATGATTTTAAATTTTTCACCAAAATAAATTTCTCTTTTAATTCCAGTTTTCCATGAACTTTGTGAAGTACCAATGTGTAACACTTTTTATTCAGTGCGTTGTAGTAGTGCGATGTTAATGAGAACCTTTTTAGCAGTTGAGGGATGAAGATTGCATGTTAACACTGAAACATGTTTCCTATGTGTCAGAGGACAGTAAAAACTGTTTACTTCTGTACCCTTCTTTTGCAGGAACTTTAATGGAATTGGGTATTTCCCCAATTGTAACATCTGGTTTGATCATGCAGTTGTTAGCTGGAGCCAAAATCATTGAAGTTGGAGATACACCCAAAGACAGAGCTCTATTCAACGGAGCCCAGAAATGTGAGCATGCGTACAGTTGCAGAGCCTTTTCCAAATCTGAGGGTGTTTGTGCTGCCGATGTTTTCCGTGGCCTTTCTTGTCTTTGATTGTAAGCATGTGCTACTTTTCTCCCCAATTTTTGTCAGTATTTGGTATGATCATTACGATTGGGCAAGCCATTGTGTATGTCATGACGGGGATGTACGGGGACCCTGCAGAAATGGGTGCTGGCATCTGTCTCCTAATCATTATTCAGGTAAGAAAATCTTGCCTTTTCATATGCAGATAATAAACAGTTTGATGTCTTTTTTTTTAAAACAGTTGTTTATGTAATTAATTTATTTATTTCACTTTTGAATTATTAAATTATTTTTATTACTGAAGTAATATGTGTAAATTTTGTTGGTTTAGCAAATGATTCTATTAGCCTTTTACCTGCACAGTATAAATTATGGGTCTGTTGTATTTCAGTGCTTTTGCAGTGTCCATTTTGCATATTTGGAGGTCTCAAATCAGGATGCTTTCTTACAGTTAATAGTGCCCAGCAGTTGCTGTCAGCCAAAGGGTAGTCATGGCAGTTGTCACTGACATGTGACATGTGCCAGCTCGGTCATAGCTGCTCATATCCTCACTATACCAGCTGGTTACATGTATTGTTGATAAACAGGTGTTTGAGTTTAATTACCATCTCAAATAGCTTCCAAAAATGTGTTGTAATTATTGAAATGAAAGTTTTTGTGTGTACAGAAAGGCATATAAACAACAAGCTGGATGATAAATATGTATGACTAAGAATACCTCATTTTGTAAATAGAAAATAATTTAAAAAAAATAAATTTTTTCTTAATTTTATTTATTTATTTGAGAGGTAGAGTTACAGACAGAGAGGGCGAGACAGGGAGAAAGATCTTCATCCGCTGGTTACTTCCCAAATGACAACAATGGCCAGAGCTGGGCCGATCTAAAGCCAGGAGCCAGAAGCTTTTTCCGGGTCGCCCATGCAGGTGCAGGGGCCCAAGCACTTGGGCCATCTTCTGCTTTCACAGGCCATAGCAGAGAGCTGGTTAGAAAGAGGAAGAGACACGAACCCTGCACGCATATGGGATGCCGGCACTGCAGGTGGAGGCTTAGCCTACTACGCCAAAGTGCTGACCCCCAAAGTAACAATTCTTCGTAATAATGTATTGTGTCCTGGGTAATTGGCAGTATTCTTTATTAGTGGTATACAGAATAATAGTGTTTGAAGTACTGATGTCTTAGAGTCAGTGAAATAACATGCATACACTCATATTCCATGGATGTTTTAAATGGATGCTTTGAAATGACATTTTTATTTATTTTTTTTTTAAAGATTTATTTATTTATTGGAAAGTCAGAGTCACACAGAGAGAAGGAGAGACAGAGAGAAAGGAGAGAAAGAGAGAGAGAGAGATTGAGAGAGATTGAGATATCTTCCACCCATTGGTTCACTCCCCAAATGGCTGCAGTGGCTGGCTGGAGCTGCGCTGATCCGAAGTCAGGAGCCAGGAACTTCTTCCAGGTCTCTCACATGATTGCAAGGGCCCAAGGCTTTGGGCCATCTTCTACTGCTTTCCCAGGCCAGAGCAGAGAGCTGGATCAGAAGTGGAGCAACTGGGTCTTGAACTGGCGCTCAAATGGGATGCCAGCACTGCAGGCAGAGGCTTTACCCGCTACGCCACAGCACCGACCCTGTGAAATGGAATTTTTAAAGTGCAGTATAATTGCCTCTACTAAGTATCTTCCAGGGTGTAAATTTGGAACATATTGCTCTGTTGTATAACCCTTAATCATCATCATTTAAAGAAACTACCCAAGAGTAGGTTGTATTTAGGCTATATAGTAGTTATTTTTTGTGTTTTGAAGTTTCCTTAGGTTAAAAAACTGTGTGTCTGCAGCTGTAATTATCTTGGAAATGTGTCTTCTTACCTGCTCTATGAAATTAGAATTAATTTAGGAAAATCTTTTTAATGATTCAAAAGACCAAACTCGGGGCCGGCGCTGTGGTGCACTAGGCTAACCCTCCACCTGCAGCGCTGGCATCTCATGTGGGCGCCGGTTCTAGTCCCAGTTGCTCCTCTTCCAGTCCAGCTCTCTGCTGTGGCCCGGGAAGGCAGTGGAGGGTGGCCCAAGTACTTGGGCCCTGCACCCGCATGGGAGACCAGGAAGAGGCATCTGGCTCCTGGCTTCGGATCGGTGGGGCTCCTTCTGTTGCGGCCATTTGGGGAGTGAACCAACAGAGCAAAGACCTTTCTCTCTCTCACTGTAATTCTACCTGTCAAATAAATAAATAAAAATCTAAAAAAAAAAAAAATAGTTTTGAAGGGTTCCAGGTACCAATTTGGTCATGTATAGTTGAGAAATGTGATTGTCTGAGGCTGGCTTGGTTGTTCATTCATTTTTCCTCCAGAAACCTTATATAGGAAACCTCATCTAGGACCAGTCATAATAAGATGGATCAGGGGCCTGATTCAGAACAAGCAGAGTTGGGTTGTTCAAGTGTTTTTTGGACTCATAACAATAGGGATGGCTTTTTTCCTCCTTTTTTTCCATTTGTATTTGATGTGAGCTGGTGAGCTTTCACCCACTGGTTCACTTCCCAGATGCCTGAAATGGCTGGGCAGAAGGGTGCAAGTCAGGAACCAGGGACTCTATCCAGGTCTCCTGCGCAGGTGACAGGAACTCAGCTGCCTCACAGGAGGCTGGAGCCAGGAGCAACCCAGGAACTCTGATGTGGGGTGGCATATCCTAACCTGAGGGTTACCCCTCCGGGTTCAACATCTCGCCCAGAGTGGCTTTTCTGATGAGGTGCTTTTTTGACAAGGCAGGACATTTTAATCAATTGGCATTTTCTTCAATTGTAATATTATCTTTATTCTTCTATTTGTAAAGCACTTGGCTGGCAAATTTTATAACCCTTGGGAGTTAGAGGAAGGAGGGATGCAATGGATGGGGAGAGAAGATACTTTGGAGACCAATTTTCTTACCTTTACTGCTTAGTATCTCTTACTGCTTCTGGCCTTGCTGAGGGTACTTACAGGCCGCTGTTGCCTTATGTTTTCTCTGTAGCATTTGCTTTATGCAGCCCATAGTTCAGAATAACCCTATTTATTTTTATTTTTATTGATTTTTTTAAAAATATATTTGAATGGCGGGGTTAAAGAGAGAGAGGGAGAGACAGAGGTCTTCTATCCTCTGGTTCACTCCCAAATGGCCACAATGGCCAGAGCTGAGCCAGGCCAGAGCCAGGAGCTTCTTCCGGGTCTCCCAAATGGGTGGCAGGGGCCCAGGCACTTGGGCCACCTTTCACTGTTTTCCCAGGTGCATTAGCAGGGAGCTGAATTGGAAACGGAGCAGCTGGAACTCAAACCGGTGCCCATATGGGATGCTGGTGTCATAGGCAGCGGCATAACACACTATGCCCTAATGCTGATTCCAAGATTTATTTATTTATCTGAAAGAGAGAGAGTGGGAGAGACAAAGAAACATCTTCGATTTGCTGCTTCACTCCCCTTGGGGCCACAACTACCAGCGCTGGGCCAGGCCTAAACCAGGAGCCAGGAGCTTCATCTGACACTTGATGAAGTGCTGCTTTCTCCAGGCCATTACAGGGAGCTGGATCAGAAGTGGAGCAGCTGGGATGCAATGACACCACTGCAGGTGGCGGCTTAACCTACTGCACCACAACACTGGTCCCCCAGAATACCTCCATAACCCTGAATTTTAAAAGACATCCAGAACTGGCTCTAGCTCTTAGAAATTATGCCTTCTTATACAGTCGGTTGTGGATTTATTTGATATAAAATGGAGTTAAGCTATTTTGATGTTTATTTTCTCTATTCAGAAGCCCAAGACAGTTACATTATGTGAATGGAATAAGTAAAATGGATATATATTCATTTATTTACGTAAGTTCTGGCATACAAATACTTGTGTCGGTTAATTCTTCTAGTGCAAACGTATAGAGAAATACATCACATTATCCTAGGTGGGCAGTGACTCGTTGGTGTCTTTTCAGGGCTTTGCTAACACTGAGAGTATGTGTTTATCGTAGGAGCTATGATTGGATCATTGTGTTTTCTCTTAGATACATAGGTTTTATGCATACTGTTATGGAAGTATTTCTTACCTTTCACATGGTCTTTTTTTTTTTTTTTAAAGATTTATTTATTTGAAAAAGTTAAAGAGAGAGAGAAAGACAGAGCTCTTTCTTATGCTGGTTTACTCCCCAGAAGGCCACAACGGCCAGCACTGGGCCAGGCAAAGCCAGGAACCAGGAGCTCTTCTGGGTTCCCATGTGGGTGGCAGGAGCCCAAACGTTTGGGCCATTTAACCTCCACTGCTTTTCCTAGGCCACCAGCAGGGAGCTGGATGGGAAGTAGAGCAGCTGGGAATTGAACTGGCGTCCATGTGGGATGCTGTCATTGCAGGCGGCAGCTTTACCCACCATGCCCCAGTGCTGGCCTAAGGTCGGTGCTTTTTGACTGATGAGTTTTGAAATCTAAATAGTGGGTCTCGATTAAAACTTTAGAAAGATGAATAAAAAATCAGTGTCCCTGGCTCGTGGTAAAGGGCAGTCAGTAGTTTGCCAGCCCAAGTCGTCGGGTGGAGACGGTCGTTCCCGCTGCAGAGGTTGCCTCCGTTCCTGTCACTGCCGCAGTCACCGAGCTGCCGCTGTCACTCCTGGTCTCTCATCCCTTTTCATAGGCACGCGTGCATCTTTTACATTGTTCCCTCAGTTACGGAAACCGTTTCTCATTTAGCTTTCTCTGCAGTTGCTTTCTACCGTTAGAATGCAAGCATGTACCTGGCCCAGGATACGGTCGAGTCCCTCTTGAGTGTGCTCGACATGCCCTCAACAGGGCGCCTGGAGAACGGCAGTCGTTTTAGGGCTGCCTTGTACCTTTGTGCGGTCGGCTGTCAGAAGCCCATGATCAGACTGTGTGGTGGCTGAAGGTCGGTAGACAGCTGTCATTCCCTGTGTGGGAATGGGTTTCTGTCTTTGTCATTATGAGCACTGATCGCCTCACAATGTGATCCTGGTCAAAATAAAATGTTGTAACTTTGTGTCACAGTGTCAGACGGGCTTCCACTAGTAGTCAAGGTTTTCAGTTCACTGAAAGACTACGTGACTGTGAATAGACATGTCGGGCTGTGCAGAGCCGCTGGAATGCAGTTAAGGAGCCATCGGCGTTAGGAGAAGTACAGGTGCTTAAGATGGGGCAGCATAGCTGCTGCTCGCTGCTCCTCACAGGTGCACCTGGCGCAGGGAGTGACCCCTGAGCCGGGGGCTGGGCGGTTCTCAGCAGAGCGGCCTATCTTCTTCCCACTTGATGAGGCTGCTTAGCTTACGGCAGGGAGGCAGATGAACAAGTGAGTCGGTCACCTGCGAGGCTGTGGAGTGTTTTAACTGATGCGTCCTTTTATGGAAATGTCTTCTCCATGAAGAAAACTAAGAATTTTCAGTGTCAAAATTAAAGTTTGTTTGCTTTATTTTATTAAAAAGTATAAGCTTAAGAGCCTGGTGAATTCTTAACTGTCTTCAAATTTATATTCAGTCATCATTCTAGGTATCAGATGCATTTTTACATTGTCATAATCTGTGTATATATTAATTTGTGCTCTTAATTTTTGACTTATTCTAATTATAACATAACTAATACTATATGTATACTTTCAGAAACTATCCACATAGCCTTTATACATACCCTTAGTAGCAGTGTACAGTGCATCTTGTTACTATAGCACAATTTGTTTAGCCTTTCACTTGGAGGTTTTGGGGAATGTTTTCAGCTCCTACTGTAAGCCTTAAATTCTACAACTCAGATTATTTAATGTGCTTTTCAGATAGGCTGTATTTAAACATTTAAACATAAGGGCAACTCTTGAGAAGGTTTTAAGCAAACTTTAAAGGTTGAAATGTCTGCTTTATAATTTAACAGTACTTCCAGGCCTCTAATTTTCAGAATTGGCTTCTGACTAAACTCCAGCAGATAGTCACAATAGAGAGAGTGCAGCAGTTGGGCTTCCTACTAAAAACTCCCGTCCCTCGGAGGTAGCCATAGTGTTCGTCCTCCCCTCTCCTGAGTTTATTCTTGCTTCAGCTCACTTGCATTTCTCTCCCCACAGTTGTTTGTTGCTGGTTTGATTGTGCTGCTGTTAGATGAGCTGCTACAGAAGGGTTACGGCTTGGGGTCTGGTATTTCCCTCTTTATTGCCACCAACATCTGTGAAACCATTGTCTGGAAGGCCTTTAGTCCCACTACCATTAACACTGGCAGAGGTACATTGCACAGCGCCTGCAACTGCACGAATTTTGCTGGATGTGTGCTGAGAGCGAGTCCATAGTGTAGCAGTACGTGCCTGTAGCCGGTCCGGTTTGCACTTCCCTGGGGACAAAGAATGCTAATTGTTCAAAACTTAAGAAACAGAGATTTGTGGAGTAGCACGTGTACTACTTCAGAAAACAATTTCCAAATTTTAGCCTCTGCTCATTTAAAATTCCAGTGGTTGCAAACAGGTTTTTAAATCTTGTTTGTTAACCTTGCTGAAGCCCTTGCTGCACGAGTCATGTGTGTGACTGAGCTCAGCATTCCTGAGGGGGTGAAAAGGTAGTGAATTAAGATTTTCCAAACGAAAAAGCTGGTGTTCATTGTATCCTCAGGGAGCACTAGTACTTGGGCTGCTCTTCTGATTGGCTTTGTCACAGCACCTAAGTTTTGAAAGATTTCATTCGGTCTTTCCCCTCGCCCCTGCACTGCTCTCGGATGCTGTCCTAGTCTCATTGCTCACCATCCACCTCCTGAGCCCAGCGTTAAGGAAACAGTAATGATGGTTTATTGATGTTCTTGGTACAATAAACTTAATGGCAAGCTTGGTAGAGGAACATATCTTTTGATTCTCACATCTTTTTTTTTTTTTTCTGCTTTGCTGTTGCTTTTTTTTTTTTCCCCCTAAAAATACTCTTTTCCTCTCCCCAAAGTGAAGGAGAGGCAAATCTTTATGAATGAATTATTTGCTTTGGTAAATGCTACTTTGGATGTTTTCATCAAGAGTAGTCTCTTGAGAAAACCTCAGATGTATGTTTAAAAAGATAGATTTGCCTCAGTGATCTACGTAATTGTAGAACCCGTTATACATGGCTGTGTCGTAAAGCAAACGGTGGTGAACTGTGTTGACTTGTACTCTGGATTGTATGTAGAGTTTCAGGTGACTTGCTTTGACTGGGGTGAGTCTGTACGACACGTCTACAGTTCATTTCTGTCTCGATTCCTCAGGTACCGAGTTTGAGGGAGCAGTCATAGCTCTGTTTCACCTGTTGGCCACCAGGACAGACAAAGTCCGAGCTTTAAGGGAGGCTTTTTATCGTCAGAATTTGCCCAATCTCATGAACCTCATTGCTACAGTCTTCGTGTTTGCTGTTGTTATATATTTTCAGGTAAATATAATCTTGGCTGAAGTAAGTTGGATGTGGATTTTTATTTTGCTGTTAAAGAAGAGAATGCCATTGGAGATGCTCCTGTCTTAGCAAGTCAGTGTTTTATGATCTAGTCACTTTTCTCAGGTTGTCACATAATGGTGCTTAAGTAACAGAAAAGGGTTTTCAAGCAGATTCGTGTTGTATTATTTTTATTCATTTCAAAGGCAGAGAGCTTCCATCCACTGGTTTGAGTAAGCCAAGTGCCTGCCTGTACAGCTGGGAATGGGACAGGGAGAAGCCAGGAGGCAGAAACTGCACCTGGGTCTCCCACGTGGCGGGCAGGGATGCAAGGACCTTGCAGGGTGCACATTAGTAGGAAGCTGGAATTGGAAGTGGAGTTGGGACTCGAACCTTCTCTAATATGGGATGCAGACAACCTAACTGCTGTGCCAAATGCCCATCCCCCAAAATGATTTTGAAGTCTGTACCCAAGGTGGGATTTGTTGGTTAGCACTGCCTTTTCTTTCTCCCTGCAGCTAATTATTTTCTCTCTGTGGCCTGCATTCTTCGTACGTACAGTTCCCTAACTTGCTGTACGTTTCATTTTTTAGGGATTTCGTGTTGACTTGCCCATTAAGTCAGCCCGGTACCGAGGACAGTACAGTAGCTATCCCATCAAGCTCTTCTACACCTCGAACATTCCCATCATTCTTCAGTCGGCCTTAGTTTCAAACTTGTATGTGATTTCCCAGATGCTGTCTGTGCGATTTAGTGGCAACTTTTTAGTTAATCTACTAGGACAGTGGGCTGTGAGTATTTTATTTCTATTAAGTATTTAAAATTTATTATAATTTGTTTCATGGTTTTATTTCCCCCTGAATGAGACTTTGAAGTAGTTGTTTGAACATTTTCCGCCTTCCTTATCAATAGCAGAATCTGGTACCTTCCTGGAAGAGCTGGTAAGTATTGTAAACACTAACATGGATCAAGGCTGTCTAGGAAGCACTGTCATGTCTTATTCAGGTTAAAATCACAGTTGCTTTCATAAAAGTGATTTCCTGTTTTGCAGTCTTATTTCACCTTAGCAGTGAAGTTCGTCCTTTTTAAAGCTGTTTGCTGACAATGTATGGGGTACCGGAATCCTTTCTTCTTTTCCTTCTGTTTTCCTTGGTCTGAATAGCAATAAACTGGCTTGTGATTTACTGGGCTGGAGATAGCATGTGTTTAACAGAGCTGATGCGAGAGCTGGACATCGGATGCAGTATGATCTCACTTCCCTTTGTGGATACTCTCTATCATCACTCCAGAGCCATCCAGCCGTGCTGTTACCCAAGTGTGACTTACTAGAGTGAAGTTTAATTGGTTTAAATGCTATCATCTAACAAAGGGGTATTTTTCCTTCTTGGAATGAAAGAATTATTGCATTCTACCAAAGAACAGTATTTTTCATATATAATCATTACTATTGAACTATAGTGCTTATTCTATGCATTTATCTTAATATATTATCTGTTTCTTATAAATCTTAGTAACTCATCTCTCTGATTTTACTAAAGGTCATTTTTTTTTTCTCTTTTTTTTTTTCTTTTTTTTTTGACAGGCAGAGTGGATAGAGAGAAAGAGAGACAGAGAGAAAGGTCTTCCTTTTTGCCGTTGGTTCACCCTCCAATGGCCGCTGCGGCCGGCGCATCTCGCTGATCCGAAGCCAGGAGCCAGGTGCTTCTCCTGGTCTCCCATGGGGTGCAGGGCCCAAACACTTGGGCCATCCTCCACTGCCTTCCCGGGCCATAGCAGAGAGCTGGCCTGGAAGAGGGGCAACCGGGATAGAATCCGGCGCCCCGACCGGGACTAGAACCTGGTGTGCCGGCGCCGCAAGGCAGAGGATTAGCCTGTTGAGCTGCAGCGCTGGCCTACTAAGGGTCATTTTAAAAAAAACTTTAAAGCTTAACAGAACAAAACTGTAACTCCTGAATGTTAGTTGAAGGAAATAGAATTCTCTTTATCCATACCACTCCTTTCAATTTATTGGAAAGAAATTTGATTCCCTGTAGCCATTGTAACTAGCTGATAAAGAACAGACTAAGAAGGATGCTGTCCCTCCCTTCACTAGCTCATAGTCTAGCAGTTACTGCTGTGTTGATAGTTAGAAACACACTGAGTAGTTGATTCTGTATAAACTGGGTTGTGATTTTCACTGTGGTTTTTAAAAAACATTTATTTGAAAGAGTTAGAGAGAGGGAGAAAGACACATAGGGTGTGAGAGGAGGTCTTCCCTCCAGTGGTTCACTGCCCAAATGGCTGCAGCAGCCAGGGATAGGCCAGGCCAAAGCCAGGAGTCAGGAGCTCCATGTGCTCTCCCACGTGGGTGGCAGGAAGCTAAGCAGTTGGGCCACCATCCGCTGCCTCCCCGGAACATTAGCAAAAAACTGGATCAGAAGTATGGAGTATGTGGGGCTCAAACCAGGCACCTTGGTATGGGATGGGGATGCCAGTGCTCCAGGCAGTGGCTTAACCTGCTACCACAATTCCTGCTCCAGATTTTTATTATTTTTTAAATAAAAATTTATTTTTATATATCTTATTTTTATATATCTTTAGACTGAATGAGAGACAAAGAGAAGGATCTTTCATCCAGTGGTTCACTCCCCAAATGCCTGCAACAAGTAGGGCTGGGCCAGGCCATAGCCAGAAACCAGGTAACTCCATCTTAGTCTCCTGTGTGGCTAGCAGAGATCCAAGAATTTAAACCATCACCTGCTGCCGCCCAGGCTGCACATCAGCAGGAAGCGGAAATCAGGAAGCAGAGCTGGGACTTGGATCCAGGCACACTGATAAGTGATACAGGCATGTCAGGTGGCTTCTTAACTAAGACTTTTTTTTAAAAAAAGATTTATTTATGTATTTGAAAGGCACAGTAACAATGCTGAGACAGAGCTTCAGTCTGCTGCTTCACTCCCCAAATGGTCACAGTGCCCCCGGTGTACCATGTGGGTGGCAGCATCCCAAGTACTTGGACCATGTTCCACTGTTACATTAGCAGGGAGCTGAATAAGAAACAGGAGCGAGGACTCAGACCTGTGCTCCCGTGTGGATGTTGTAAATGGCAGCTTAACCCACTGCACTACAATGCCGGCCCCGCCCAAGATTCTTTTAAATGGCAGAATTATTATTGGAAAACTGAATGTGTCTATAACCAGTGCTTTAGATCCGGGATTATTGATTCTAGGGGCATAGTAGAAACTTATTTGAAAATCATAGACATTCTAGCCCAAAATTGCTTTCCCGGTGTGAACCCTAAATTTTTTATTTAATAGGAACAAAGATAGGCTATTCTGTTTCTGTTACTGGAAAAATTCTCAAGTGCTTGTATGGACAGAAGTCCCATTGTTACAAATATTTGTTAAAACACTTTTCTTTTTAATAATATGCAAACCATATAAAGTTTAGGCAGTGAACTGCTAAGTGTTTGTCAGTATTTGGATTGCAATTTTTTTTTTTTTTTTTTAATTTGAAAGGCAGAGTTACAGAGAGTGGGGGGAGAGACAGATTGAGAGATCTTCCATCTGCTGGTTTACTCCTCAAATGTCCACAACAGCTGGAGCTGGGCCGATCCAGAACCAGAAGCTTCTTTTGGGTATTTCACATGGGTGCAGGGGCCGAAACACTTGGGCCATTCTCCACTGCTTTCCCAGGCACGTTAGCAAGGAACTAGATCCAAAGTGGAGCAGATGGGACTTGAACTAGCACCCATACAAGATGCAGGCACCACAGGCAGAGACTTAACCTAACTATGCCACAGCACTGGCCCTGTATTGCATTCTTAATACGTACAAATAGCAGAGTCATGCTTGAGGATTTTAATATAATACATTGGGTAGTCAGTTCAGAAAATCCAGGTTCTAAATATAATTAGTTTCATTGTAAATGTCATCACAGTCCTACCTTTATGAAGAGAAGGAAGATTTTGTAGATTTTTTGTAAAAAATTGCTTTTCTGTTAACATATATACAATGTCATGATTTCGATGGAGTGAAAGAATTAGATGAAAACAGTAACTCCTTGAGTTATATAGAAGCAGACTGTAGTTGTTTTGGACTTAAAACACTGTCACAGTGTTTGAGGAATTTCCAGTGATAAGAAGTGAGAAGGCTGATCATTTGCTCTTTTTCTTCTGGCTCTATAGGACGTCAGTGGGGGAGGCCCTGCTCGTTCCTACCCTGTTGGAGGCCTTTGTTACTATTTATCTCCTCCTGAGTCCATGGGTGCCATATTTGAGGATCCTGTCCATGTTGTCGTTTACATCATCTTCATGTTGGGATCCTGTGCATTCTTTTCTAAGACGTGGATAGAGGTATCCGGCTCCTCAGCCAAAGATGTGAGTATTTGTTTTATTTGAAAATGATAACGTATTTTTTTTGGAAAAAAAATTCATAATTTTTTGGTGTCAAAATATACACTCTTTTGTGACTTAAAGTTGGTTTAATTTGGCCGGCGCCACGGCTCAATAGGCTAATCCTCCGCCTAGCGGCGCCAGCACACCAGAATCTAGTCCCGGTCGGGGCACCGGATTCTGTCCCGGTTGCCCCTCTTCCAGGCCAGCTCTCTGCTGTGGCCAGGGAGTGCAGTGGAGGATGGCCCAAGTGCTTGGGTCCTGCACCCCATGGGAGACCAGGATAGCACCTGGCTCCTGCCATCGGATTGGTGTGGTGCGCCGGCCGCAGCGCGCCAGCCGCAGCGGCCATTGGAGGGTGAACCAACGGCAAAAGGAAGACCTTTCTCTCTGTCTCTCTCTCTCACTGTCCACTCTGCCTGTCAAAAAAAAAAAAAAAAAAAAAAGTTGGTTTAATTTGTACATTCTTAATGAGTCTGTGTCATCCCCAAGAGGCCAAAAACTAGTTCCTGGGAGGTAAGAAATTCTCAGTGATTGCCATGGTTTGTTACCCTCCGCAACTCAACCCTACCCTACAAGTCACATTTCTTAGTTTTTACTTTCTCTATAGGGAGGTGACGACGACAGCAGTGCTGAGGAACACTGGCTTGGTGTCTGGGTGACAACCAGCTGCACAGCACTGAGGCCCCGGTTTCTTTGGGTATAACCGGGTTAACGTGACACTGCCACCTTCAGGGTGCTTGTATGCCTGCGTGTGCAGAGAGTACTTCACACAGAACCCAGTAGATGCTGAGCATCGAAATGGTAAGAATTTGATTGTCAAAGGTGATTTTTCTTTTTTTGCAGGTAGCTAAACAGCTAAAAGAACAGCAAATGGTAATGAGGGGTCACAGAGATACCTCTATGGTCCATGAACTTAATAGGTAAGGTCATGAGATCACCCCTTTGTCAGTGTCTGTGTTTGTTTCCGTCTTTGATTTATCACTAAATGTCATAACTCTGTTCTGATTCATATTGAAAGCATTTTTCTTGTACTCCACACAGTAGACCTGGTGTCCCCCAGAATGTAATTGTTCTGCATGGCAAAACTGACATGTAAATTATTAACTGCAGCCCTGTTCCCCTCACTGTTCTGTCCAGGGTTGGACTGTAGGTAGTTCTGTGCATGTGAAATCACCAGGGAGCTTCTACAAAGGACTGACCTCCCACCACTGGAATGGTGATCGGGCTTGGATGAGTTTTAAGCCTCAGGTTTTTGGTCTTTGGTAAAGCTTTGAGATGTAATTCATACACCATGCAGTGCACTCATTTGAAGTGTGTAGTTATTGGTTTTTAAAATATATTCAGAGCCACCAAATCCTTCTGATCTGTTTTTTATTTTTTTATTTTTTTATTTTTTTTGACAGGCAGAGTGGATAGTGAGAGAGAGAGAGACAGAGAGAAAGGTCTTCCTTTTTGCTGCTGGTTCACCCTCCAGTGGCCGCTGCAGCCAGCGCATCATGCTGATCCAAAGCCAGGAGCCAGGTGCTTTTTCCTGGTCTCCCATGCGGGTGCAGGGCCCAAGCACTTGGGTCATCCTTCACTGCCTTCCCAGGCCATAGCAGAGAGCTGGCCTGGAAGAGGGGCAACCGGGATAGAATCCGGTGTGCCAGTGCCACAAGGCGGAGGATTAGCCTGTTAAGCCACGGTGCCGGCCTTTTTTTTTTTTTTTTTTTTAAATTTTTGACAGGCAGAGTGGACAGTAGAGGGAGACAGAGAGAAAGGTCTTCCTTTTTGCCATTGGTTCACCCTCTAATGGCCACCGCGGCTGGCGCACTGCGGCCGGCGCACCACGCCGATCCGATAGCAGGAGCCAGGTACTTATCCTGGTCTCCCATGGGGTGCAGGGCCCAAGAACTTGGGCCATCCTCCACTGCACTCCCTGGCCACAGCAGAGAGCTGGCCTGGAAGAGGGGCAACCGGGACAGGATCGGTGCCCCAACCGGGACTAGAACCTGGTGTGCCGGCGCCGCAAGGCGGAGGATTAGCCTACTGAGCCACAGCGCCGGCCCCTGATCTGGTTTTAAAAACATTTTCATCAAGCCTGTGCTGTGGCGTAGCAGGATAAGCCACTGCCTACAGTGCTGGCATCCCATATGGGCGCCAGTTCGTGTCCTGGCTGCTCCTCTTCCGATCCAGCTCCCTGCCTATGGCCTGGGAAAGCAGTGGAAGATGGCACAAGTGGTTGGGCCCCTGAATCCACATAGGAAATCCAGAAGAAGCTCCTGGCTCCTGGCTTTGGCTTAGTCTAGCCCTGGTCATTGCTGCCATTTGGGGAGTAAACCAGCGGATGGGTGATCTCACTGTCTCTCCTTCTCCATTTCTGCCTTTCATTTAAAATAAATAAATCTTTAAAACAAAAAAAATTTTCTTCATCACTCAGAAATGCCAGTGCTAAGCCTAAGCTTTGCTGCCTAAGCCACACGGCCACTGTGAGCTCTGTGGGCCTGCCCCTGCTGGGCGCTACAGAGTCGTACACATGGTCTTTTCTCTGGGTGGCTTCTTGCACTTTGTGTGCCTTCACGGTTTATCCGTTTTGTAGTGGGTGTTAGTACTTTAGTCCTCTTTACTCATTCCCTTGTACAGGTTTGCCATGTTATTCATCAATTGATGGAAATTTTTGCTTCTGCTCCTTGGCTGTTATGAATAATGCTGTTCCGGCCGTGTGTGGAGTACAGTTCTTGGGTCATATCACGATGCTGTGCTTAGCATGTGGAGGAGCTGCTAAATACTTTCCGGAGTGGCTGCACCCTCTACATTCCCGCTGGCAATGTGCAAGGCTGCAGCGACTGCCTGGCCTCACTGGTGCTACTTTTTGGTTTCAGTTCTAAGGGGTGTGAAGTGGTATCTGTGTTGTTGTTGTTTTTAATTTATTTGAAAGTCAGGGCCGGCGCTGTGGCTTAATAGGCTAATCCTCCGCCTTGCGGCGCCGGCACACTGGGTTCTAGTCACGGTCAGGGCACCGGATTCTATCCCGGTTGCCCCTCTTCCAGGCCAGCTCTCTGCTATGGCCCGGGAAGGCAGTGGAGGATGGCCCAAGTGCTTGGGCCCTGCACCTGCATGGGAGACCAGGAGAAGCACCTGGCTCCTGGCTTCGGATCAGCGAGATGCGCCGGCCGCAGCAGCCATTGGAGGGTGAACCAATGGCAAAAAGGAAGACCTTTCTCTCTCTCTCTCTCTCTCTCTCTCTCACTATCCACTCTGCCTATCAAAAAAAAAAAAAAAAAAAGTCAGATTACACACACACACACAGAGAGAGAGAGAGAGAGAGAAAGAAAGGTCTTCCATCCGATGGTTCACTCCCCAGATGGCTGCAACGGCCGGAGCTGTGCTGATCCAAAGCCAGGAGCCAGGAGCTTCTTCCGGGTCTCCCATGGGGGTGCAGGGGCCCAAGCACTTGGGCCATCTTCTGCTTTGCCTGGCCATAGCAGAAAGCTGGATTGGAAGTGGAGCAGCCAGGATTTGAACTGGTGCCCATATGGGATGCCTGCGCTGCAGGCAGTGGCTTTACCCACTATGCCACAGTGCTGGTGCCCATTGTGGTTTTGATTTGCCTTTCTGTGAAGACTATTGATGTTCAGCATCTTTTCATGTATATATTGGCCATATATATACATATACATATATATATATATATTTAAATTTTTTTTAATTTGAAAGGCACAGAGGCAGAGAGAGAGATCTGCAGTCCACTGTTTTACTCCCCAAATGCCCACAATAGCCAGGGTGAGGCCAGGCTGAAGCCAGGAGCCAGGAGTGCCATCCAGGTCTCCCACGTGGGTGGCAGGGACCCATGCATTCAAGCCATCACCTGCTGCCTCTCGAGTGCACACGAGCAGGAAGCTGGATTGGAGGTGGAGGTCCACTCTGCTATGGGATGCTATGCTAAGCACCCATTCCTTGGAAGTGGAGGTTACCCGCTGAGGGATGTGAGCATCCTGAACAGTGGCTTCACCTCTGCGGCCAAAACTGGTCCCCTTCCCCTTTTCCCGATAGCGTGCTCTGTCTGACACACAGCTTTTCATTTCGTTGAAGCCTAATTTTCCCTTTGTTGCCTTGTGCTGCTTTTGGCGTTGAATTAAGCATTGCCAAACACAAGGTTACAAAATGTTTACTCCTGTTTTCTTCTGTGGGTTCTGGCTCTCACATTTAGTGTCTGCTTTAACTTTTGTGTTTGATGTGAGATAGGGATCCAGGTACCTTCTGTTGCATGTGGGCATCCAGTTGGCCCAGCACCGTTTGTTGAGCCGCTCCTGTGTGGTTTTATGTGAGCCTTGTGTTTATTTAGAACCTAGACTGCAGAGGGTAGCCCAGCGAGCCTCCAGCTCCAGTAGTGCCTGTCATTCTGCCACTCCTGTTTCATCCACCATCTCCCTAGGCTTTTTTGAATGAAACTCCATATTTAAGTTTTCCAGGTAATTCTGATGTGCAGCCAAGGTTGACTTACTGTTGAAGAGGATCATCAAAACCTTGTTAGCGTGTGTTTGTTAATACTTAGAAAGCATTTTGAAGTTTACTCTTCCTTCCACAAGAGGGAACCATGGGTTACTCATTTAAAAATATTTTGCCTTAAGAATCATGCATTGCCTTTCTTGGCCATTTACTGGTTTCTCAAAATTGAGTCAAAATAATTGCCTTAACCTATTATGTCCCATCATCGTATATATAGGACACATTAAACTTTAAATTGAGGGGCCAGTGTGGTGGCACGGCTGGGCTGGCATCTCAGAGTGCCAGTCCCAGTCCTGCTGCTCTGCTTCTGATCCAGCTCCCTGCTAACACACCTGGGAAGGCAGCAGAAGATGGCCCGAGAACCTGGGCCTTGGGAAACCAGAAGGCTTCAGCCTGGTCTAGACGTGACTTGTGGTCATTTGGGAGGTAAACCAGTAGTTGGAAGATCTGTGTTGCTCTTTCAAAAAGAAAACCTTTAAATTTAGCAATCAACTTACCACTTACATTTTACTACTGTACAGTACAGTAAAATGTTGAAATATTTACAGAATTGAAAACTTGGGACTTACGTTAAGGTTAATGACGGGATTTTCATGAACGTCGTCTTCTGTCATGTGTAGCCCCTTCCATGGCAGACTGTCCCACGTCACTAGTTCAGTTAGGCCTTTTAGAGAGCCACTGATGGGAAAGCTTCGACCCCTCGCCACTTGTGTGCTGGTTTCCATCCGCTGCTGACCAGGGGTGTCTGTCTTCCAGGTACATCCCCACGGCAGCTGCGTTCGGTGGTCTGTGCATCGGTGCCCTGTCGGTGTTAGCGGACTTCCTCGGGGCCATCGGATCGGGCACTGGAATTCTGCTTGCAGTCACTATTATTTATCAGTATTTTGAAATATTTGTTAAGGAACAGGCTGAAGTTGGTGGGATGGGTGCTTTGTTTTTTTAAGTGTTCCAAATATTTCTTTTTGTGTGTGTGAAAGGGAAAATATTTTGACACATTGTTTTTGTCAAAGAACGCCAGTCCCCCTTCTCTTCCTTCATGGTTTCTTGTTTTCAAGTGCTACCTGTCCCATTTCCAAAATGGGCACCGAGCTAAGCCTGTGTGCAGCGTTAGTACCAGCTGCCTTAAAACTGAAGTTTACATTCTCCATTAAGAAGTGTCCATCCAGTGTCGCCTGTGCTGCGGGAGAGCAGTGTGACTGCCTTGCTGTGTTCAGTCACCACAGGGAGGCGGTGGCGTGGATTCGTTTTGCACACAATGTTCACAACACTATCCCCCCACGCACACTTGTTTAAAAATGAATCTAGTTCAGATTGCCACTTTCCAATACTTTTGAGCTTATTTAATGAGTTCTGGAACACTTGTATCTAGTCTATATTTTAGATAATTACTTTTTATACTTTTTTAACTCATAGTATCCATGCTCCCGGCCCTCCCTCCCCAGGCCCTCCCTCTTATTGGTCCCTTTCCAAAGCAGCCACGGGCAAAACTCAAGATGAGTCACTTCTGTCACTAGAGCCAGCTGCTTCCAGTCACTCTTCCCGCCCCTCTTCCCCCTTTCCTCCCGTGACAGCATACGTGGTGCTGTTGGACTGTATTGGCTATGCCTTCTAACTCCAGCCAGTCACTTGAGAATGCCCTTTCGGACAGTATGCCCAACTCGGTTTTTTCTTTCTTTTTTTAAATCCCTGAGGCAAAGATTTAATTCTCAAGCAGTGTCTGTAGCTCAGTGGGGGTGAACAATAAGTAATTCATGCTAGGAATTTATGTATGTTGTTGTGTTTACAGCAGCAACATGAGTGTAAACAGTAGACAATAAACTTTTATTTAATAAAACTGTTTCGGCTGTGTTGGAAAAATAAAGAAATCTGATACTGTGTTTTCTGAGATTACTTGTATGGGTTCACTGTATTCCTACAGTGCCCATGGTGATTTGCCTGTTGAAAGAGGCCACATGTGATTACATAGTGATGTTTAATCCTCAACTGTTGAGGCACACTGGCCAATTTAAAGGTGCTCACTTATGTGACTAGTATTTGGAAAAGGACAGGAAGACAGTGGTCTCAGAAGTTTCTCAGTCGCTGTTTGAAACTGCAAAGCTCTCTGTCAGTATTTCTTTTTTCAAAGTATGTGCTTCAATTTCCAGATCAAACTTAATTTTGAAAAGATATTTTCAGAAGTAGTTTTCCGTTATGGTTTGCTCTTTCTGTATGTGTAGCAAGTATGTCTTAAGCTTAGGGTTACCAAGCCAGGTAATTCCAGGGCCAAGACAGATGAGACAAAGGCAGGCAGAACGGCAACAAAAGCCAGCATCTCCAAGGTGCCCACGACCACTGTCACCACAGGAGTACAGACCCAGTGTTGTCGCAATATGACATAAGAAACCTGGTGTTTTAAAATGTGGGCAGATAAACAGTGCTAGCCAGTCAAAACATGCAGACTGCCAGTTCTCAGACATGTCATCCCCACAGCATAGCCTGCGATGGTAACAGATACAGCAAGGGCTTTAGGGATACGTGCTAGGATTCAGCTGCCTCTTGAAGAAAATGGGGAGAACAGCAGACAGAATGGACAGGTAGGGGTTTAGATCTCATTCCTCCATCGCCATGAAGAGCTGGTCCTTCCCATCAGAAGCGGCTTGGGAAGACCTGTGTGTGTGTGTGTGTGTGAGGAGTGGTCTGTGCTGGGGTCTAAGTGTGCCTTGTCTCGGTTTTTGTTTTTTCTTTTGGATTTTGACGTGGCAAATTATAGGGTGTGTCCTTGTGGGTTAAAGGAAAAGGATTAAGCTCTCTGGAGCATCATGATACCCAGGACCCTGGGGCCGGTGCTGTGGCGTAGCAGATTAAAGCTGCCGCCTGCAGTGCCAACATCCCATATGGGTGGCGGTTCGAGTCCTGGCTGCTCCACTTCCGATCCAGCTCTCTGCTATGGCCTAGGGAAGCTGTAGAAGATGGCCCAAGTCCTTGGGCCCCTGCACCTGCGTGGGAAGACCTGGAGGGGCTGGCGCCTCAGCTAAATAGGCTAATCCTCCACCTGCAGCACCGGCACCCTGGGTTCTAGTCCCAGTCGGGGGGCCAGATTCTGTCCCAGTCGCTCCTCTTCCTGTTCAGCTCTCTGCTATGGCCCGGTAGTGCAGTGGAGGATGGCCCAAGTGCTTGGGCCCTGCACCCACATGGGAGACCAGGAGGAAGCACCTGGCTCCTGGCTTCGGATCAGCGCAGTGCGCCAGCCACAGCGCAGCGGCCATTGGAGGGTGAACCAATGGAAAATGAAGACCTTTCTCTCTGTCTCTCTCTCTCACTGTCCACTCTGCCTGTCAAAAATAAAAAAGAAAAAAAAAAAAAAAAAGGAAGACCTGGAGGAAGCTCCTGGCTTCGGATTGGCACAGCTCCGGCTATTGTGGCTAATTGGGTAATGAACCAGCAGATGAAAGACCTCTCTCTCTTTCTTTGTAACTCTTTCAAATAAATAAAATAAATCTTTAAAAAAAAATCAGGACTCTAACAAATGAACAGGCTACTATTACAGCAGGTAGATGGATCTTAACTTCTACAACATTTAAGCAGAAAATAGACTTGATGTATAAACTTAGATAGTTCCATAATGCTTTCCATGCTTGTTTAGGAAGTCTAGCTCTTGGTAAGCTGGGACAGCAAACCTGGCAACATGAACCATACTGCAGCATTTTGGCACTAGTACTCTGGTTTCATCTGGAGAACCACTTTTACATGGTCCGAGGGGCCTGGCTTAGCTCCAAGCTGGAAACATGACTTAGTGCTGGTCAGGGAGAATCACCCTAAGACTTGCCTGGAAAGAGCTGACAGGAGTAACTAAGAAAATGGTCTATACTTGTTGAGTTTTGGGGGATGGGCTTCAGGTATGGCATGAGCTAGAAGAAATCCCTGTATTTATCCTTTGAAAAGTAGTTTGTATTGTGTTTCAAGTGCTGACCAACCCTTCTGAATACACTCCTGGTTAAACATCAAGATAACAGTGCCTCAGACCATGTCAACTGTGGATCTGTTTTAGAAATGTCAAGTATTTTTTGAGGATAGGAGTCAGGTGATCACATATCCCCTTGTGGGAGTGGTCCTGAGTTTCACCTAGCCTTGGTATGGGGAATGGAGTCAGCCAGTGCCTGTGCCCTAACGGCTGGTTCAGCTTCAGTAATTCATGGGTGCTGGTTGTGAATGTCCTTCTTTCTTGATTTTACATCCTCTTCTGCCCTGTGTACTAACTCGAGTAGCATGTCTCTCTTCTAAGACTTCATTTTAAACACAAAGTCATAGTTATTTCATACCAAGCATAAGGTTGACTGTGGGACTAGTTGGCCTAATTGGAACTCAAGTCTGTTCTTTAGAAATATCCTTATCCCCTGGATTAGAAAAGTTAACAGTTGAGCTTAAAAAAAAAAAAAAAAGGAATAAACATCTCTGTGTGTGTTCTTGTTCATTCATATTAGCTGGAGTTTAACACATTTCAAGTAAGGTTATAGCCTACTTGTAATCACAGTACCGTATCACCACCATATGCACTCTGTGCTGCTTTTATTTTATGAAAAAACTAAGTTCAAATCTACAGTCAATTAAGTTGAATACAAAGTCTCAGTGAAGAAGGCCTGGTGGTCTCGTTTACAAAGACGTGGCCAGTGTCCTCTTTGGCCTTAAAATTTGAGGAAGGGCACTTCAAATGGCTTCGTGTTTGCGTGTTTCAGTGCCAGAGCATAGGAATAGACCCTGGCATCCACTGTGAGATGTTCTTCGGCTATCAGGGCTATGGGAAGCAAAGAATACAACTTAGGTAACGCAGGCAATAGAAGAGGAACACCAGTTAGTCAAGTTACGGAGCAACCGCTCTATGCTACAGGCTGCTGCTAGCATTTTTTGCCTTCAAGGATGTACAGGATCACCTTCTCAGTGTGGGCCCAGGATACTGGGGTCGGGATTCTGCGTGAACACAGCAAAGCCGCACGTTCACAGACCCAGCTGTACTGCATTTGGGGCTCAGGTGGGCGTGCAGACCCCGAGACCATGGGGCTGACTGCACAGGGATGCAGTGAGCGGGACTGGACGTATCCTACCAAGACCATGGTCTCAGACTCCTTCCCACACACTTCAATGAGAACTTGTGCTTCGCTCAGACGGGAGGCTATCAGACTGGGCAAATCTGCCCCTTGCTTTCCGAGCCCAGAGACATTGCGCTTGCAGGCGAGGCCAGGCCTGCGCCCTACTCCTCTGCGTGTGGCAGGTGCTCTCGGGAAGGGCTGAACGCTACTCAGGCTAGCAACCTGACCGTGAGCGACCAGCCTGCCAGCTCCTCCGGTGTCACTTGGGAGGAAATGATTTGATGACTTGATTTTGGTCCTGTTGAAGCTAGGCAAGCCAGTCCCTTGATCTGCCCCCACCTTCCTCCGTTCTCTCGCTCTATTCCTCCTTCCCCCTCCACCCTGTCCCACCTCCCATCCCTTTTCTAACACCAGTCTGGAAGTTCAGTTAGGTAGAAGGGAGGACATGTGTAGATAGGATACTCTCCTAAGGAACACAGCAAAAACACATGGCATAGAACATGCAGCACTTGTGGGCCTCGTGCTTTGCCTACGTTATTGCATTTAGTTTTACTCCTGCTTCCTCAGAGGTGAGATGGAAGCTTAGAGAGGCTGACTCATGACGAATCGAGGTGCGCAGGGCCTGGGGCTCAGGGGAGCTTGTCGGGCAGCCCGCCCCGGGGCCTGGCATTCTCTGGAAGTGTGCCTTGTCAACGAGCACATCTCTCTGCCATGGTGGTTTCTAACACTGGCCTTGATGTCTTCGGGTGGGTTTTACCTTAGGTGTAGCTTGCTACAAAGGTGAAGGCTGGAACGAGGGCCCTCTGAACAGGGGAAGCCATAGCGGCTTTGGAAAGTGTCACGTGACCCCTCAAACACACACATCGGAGATCCAACCTCTGCCTCCCAAGTGAAACTGAATACCACCGGCATTCACTCCTGGAAAGAAGGGAGGGACTGCGCGCCTGAGGTTCTGGTCAAATAACCCTCCAGGTTCATTTGTGGAATAATTACTTTAAACCAGCAGAAACATGAAGTAATCGGTTTCCCAAAATACTTAAAACCACTAAAATATTCCGATTATGAGAAGCACCTTGCTCCTTAGGAATGAGCAGCCGGCACAGGGCAGCTCTGGGGCAGGGCCCGTGCTGTATCTTCATCCACAGCGCCTCCTGCTGGAGCTGCATCAAAGGGCAGCTCTCCACATAGCCCTCTGTCTATAAAACCCCTACAGGATGGGCTGGCCAAGAGTTACACGACGTAACTATGACCAGTGATTCGACCAAGGGTCACACAGCCAGTTGGTGCGGGCTGTTATATCAGCCCATCACAGGTAGTATACTCTAGATGGCTCCGATATTGGAAGATGTTGTCGGATTCTCCTTCTGCTTGCACACGCTGCAATGAACCATTCAGTATACTTGTATGTTTGAGGAAAGGCTAAAAAGACAGCTACTCCCACCTTTGCCCTCAAGGTTACGATGCATTAAAGTTCAGGATGGTTTTGGCTCACGAGCGGGAATAGATTCTTGATTGTACTGAAGGAGAAAAAAGGCCCCAGCTAAAGCTGTCCTGTGACACAGAATGTCTTGCTCATCCTTTCAGACCTACCCCGGGGAAGGAACACTAGCCCTGGCCCACTGCAGTTTTACAGCAGTCTAGGTCCTGGGCTTCCCTGAGACACAGAGGAGACAAATGCAGTTGGATGTAAGCCCCCAAGGTCCTGGGGATGGACGGGGGAAAACACACCAAATGGGGGTAGCAATGTTCAGGATGCTTACCATCGAGTCTCTTGAGCAGGTCGTTCTTTGGTAAAGAAATGACTTCCACAAATTCTAAACAAACAAAGTTCCGGTGAAAATGAAGCTAAAGGCAAGAACCTACCCGAGCAACCCAAAGTGTCTGAAGCCACCAGGCCACACTAAGGCTCGCACGTGGTCGGGCCCTGCCAGTTGAATCACGTACCTCCTTCTCCTGCAAACAAACACAGGGCAGTGTTTCAGCAAGGCCTGGAGTGGCAATTCGGCGGCAGTCCCTCAAGCAAGACAAAGCAACAAGGCTCCAAGGATTTAGCGGAAATTGGACTCTTTAACCTCACTTATATCATGATGAAGCAAAACCCAACAGCACAAAGCTATTACTGTTCCCCAGATGAAATGTATAATAGCAAAATGTAAAGCATATTCACACCACACGTATTTACAGATGTCTGTATCCGTACATGTGGTGAAATACAAATAACAAGTCACCATTTTAATCATTTAAAATTGCACTATTTATTTAAGAGGCAGAGAGACAGAGAGAGAGAGAGAGAGCGAGTGAGCCGTGTGAGTGCCAGAGCTCCCACTGGTCGGTCACATCACAAATGCCCGGAACGGCTAGACCTGAACCGGAGCTGAAGCTGGGAGCTGGCAGTCTATCGACGTTTCCCACATGGGTTGACTCCATTATCCGCACCATCAGTGCCACCTCCCCGGATGCTGGAGTCAGCAGCTGGCAGTGGGTACTGAATACATGCACTCTAACATGGGATACAGACATTTTTTATTTTTTTTAAAAAATATTTATTTGAAAAGCAGAGTGACAGAGATGTGTACACGCAAGGAGAGGAGAGGGGGGAGGGGAGAAAAAGAGATCTTCCATCCATTGGCTCACTGCCAGAATGCCTGGGGGTGGCAGGGACCATCACTGCCTCCCAGGCACATGAGCTGAGCTGGAAGCAGTGACAGGACTTGCCGGCAGGCACTCTGATACGGGATGCAGGCGTCCCAAGTGGTGGCTTCACCTGCTACACCACAATACCAGCCCTGGCTGCCAGTGCCTTAACTGCTCAAACTCCATTTTAACCACAACTCAGTGGCACTAAATGACATTCACAGTGTTGTGCAATCAGCAGCACTCGCCATCTCTAACAGAAACTTGGTACCCACTGAACATAACCCCCAGTCCCTGGAAGCCTCTGCTCTACTGTCTGTCTGTGAACTGGCCTACCGTGAGGACCTCACCTAAGCAGACTCTCCCAGCATTTGCTCTTTTGTGTCTGGCTTATTTCCCATCGACCAGTGTTTGCAGAGTTCATCCATGTTGTAGCATGGATCAGTGTGTTTCATTATTTCATGGCTGAATAATGTTCCATTGTGTGAACGCATCCCATTATGTTTATCCATTCATCTGCTGACAGATGCTTGGGCAGCTTCCACCTTGGGCTACTCTGAGTGATGCTGCTACGAACATGGGTATTTAAGTGCCTGAGTCCCTGCTTTCAATTCTTTTGGGTACATACGTGGAGTGGAAATGGTGGGTCATATAATAATTCTGTATTTAACTTTGAGGAACCGCCAAGCGGTCCTCCAGTTTATTGTATGTACACGTGCAATATATTTCTGGTGTAGAAATTCGGCATTTTAAGACAGAGCAGCAATGAGATACTGCAACACAGATACAAACAATTCAAGAGGCTAAGAAATTTAAAAATACTCTACATATGAGTCTGCTCATTCCCTGAGGTTGTGGGAGAGGTTATGAAACTGATAGAGGCATTATAGCTTTGGAAGCCAAACTCGCCAAGCGGCATTATAGAGCAAGGGATTTCCAGGTTCTCTTGATACGGAACTCAATTAGGAACAGTTAATAAGCTGCTTTGCCTTCACAGTTGCCTATGTATACCACTTACAATAGCCACCAAAACAGGGTGGTTATGAAGTTTCCATTTTCTTTCTATTTAGATCTGCAGCTCTTATTATTAAGCAGAAGTAACCTTCATGCAGAAATGGTGTGAAATGATACCATTTATAGAAAGATCAATGAGGCATAAGGATGACTGAAGTTGTAGAAGAGAAGTTAAAATACACCAGAGGGGAACAGACAAGAGTCCTGACGAAATATGTATGAGACTAGGATTCTTTCACCAAATTAAAACTAACACTAAGGGCAGCATCTGGCCTAGTGGTCAAGACTCGCATTAGGATGTCTGCGTCACATATCAGAGTGCCTGGGTTTGACACCCAGCTCTGCTCCTCACTCCGCCTCCTGCTGCTGCAGACGCTGGAAGGCAGCGGTCACGGTCCAGGCGGTGGGTTCCTGTCATCCATGTGGGAGACTGTCAGTGAGTTCTGGGCTCCCGGCTTCGGCCCAGTCCCGCTCCAGCCATTGTGGGTATTTGCGGGGAGTGACTCAGTGGATGAGAATGCCTTGTCTGTCTCGCAGTTCTCAAGTGTTCGTTTAAAGATCCAACTAGTGTGTTGTAAGTGAAAAGATATTTAAGAAGATGCAACCACCTTCAATGAGGCCACCAAACACTTACCTGGCTTCGGCTTCGGTCTGACGTTCTCGGCGTCATCTCCATTAATGGTTACTGTCACTATGTGGGTGGTGCAGTTGGACAAGCCTGGATCCATACATACAGCTGTGGAGAGAAGCGGCAGCTCACCTTAAACCACCCAGATGCCTCGGTCCCTTCTGTCATCTGTGTCACTGCTGAAATGCTTTAGGAAGAAAGTGGAGCTCCCGATGCACAGTCCCCAAGGAACGGATGTGGGAGGAGCAGTCCCAGGGTCAGTGAGTAGGTGCTGTAGGACCACAGAGCACGCACGAGTGTGAACTCCATACTCCTCTCTGCCCAGGGCTGGCCTGCAAGTCTGAGGGATGAGCTGGGACTGACCAGTCATAAAATCCTTCCAACACGGCAAGAAAAAACATCTTCGAGGGAAGAATGTGGCACACGGGCAAGGTATGGCTTAGGGTGTGGGGAACTCCGAAAGGCAACTTAGTTTCCTAACTCCCCAACTTCGGGTCCTTCTTCCCCCAACTTGTTCTCATGGGAAGGGAAGACAGACTTAAGAGATGGTGACCAACTCCAATTCCTGATCTTTTTTGGTGAATTAGAAAAATAAAAGCCATCTGAGATGTGACCACAGGGAATACCCAACAAATCAGCACCCAGAGGAATGAGTTCCCTGTTCAATGTTGGTCCCCGAAGCGCACACCTGTGAAGTGGGATGACAAACCTGGAGAGCACTCAGCAATGTCACCTTTGTAGCCCGTCTCCTCCTCCAGCTCCCGGAGCGCAGCTGCTTCTGGGCTTTCACCGTCGTCTATGAGACCTGCAGGTCCAAACCATTTGTGAGATGGCACAGGGGACCCCATCCGCCCTGAGTGTCTCCCTCTTCTAACACGGGTGCGGCCGAGCTCCATCACAAGTGCTCTTACATATAAAAACCGACTGTGGTTTGGAACTTATATAGGGAGAAAAAGAGGTAAAAGACTAAAACTTGGGGCCAGTGCTATGGTGTAATAGGTAAAGGCTCTGCCTGCGGCGCCAGCATACCATGCCAGTTCACGTTCCAGCTGCTCCTCTTCCAATCCGGCAGTGGAAGATGGCCCAAGTGCTTGGGCCCCTGCACATGCGTGGGAGACCTGGAAGAAGCTCCTGGCTCCTGGCTTCGGATCGGCGCAGCTCCGGCCATTGCCGCCAATTGGGGAGTGAACCAGTGGCTGGAAGACCTCTCTTTCTGTCTCCCTCCCTCTCTCTTTCTGTAACTCTGCCTCTCAAATAAATCAATCAATCTTACAAAAAAAAAAAAAAAGGAGTAAAACTCAGGGCAGGTTGAAGCACTGTTCCCCTACGTATTTTTCTTCACTGTCTCAAGCCGTTTTGTACAAAGTGGGCAAAATTTATGAAGTGACAAGTGGTGGCCAACTGCCTAGGTTTTTGAGCTGGCTGGGTGACTGCAGCACAGGAAGCTGCTCAGAACTGTCTGCTGGCTTACACCCAGTGTGGTGACAGTTTTATCCATGCCGCCTTCTCCCCTCGAGGGAGAATATCGAGGCCTGCTGGTGGAATGCCAGGCAGGAGCCGAGGGAAGGCTTCCAGGACCCTTGTGAGGAGTTCAAGTGGGAGGAGGGAAGGAGTGACTCGGATTTTTGCCCCCAAGAACGAATACAAAAATGTATTCAGGTACTTTAAATATTCTAACATTTCTTTAGGAAAATGGTAAGTGAGAAAGAAAACAGTTGCTAACTGTATGTTACTACTGATACCTCTAAGAACAAATAAATGAGATTCAATCTCTTCAGATGGGAATAATCCCATAGAGTCATAATAACACAGAGCATTAAATTCTGGATGGTTCTAATTACTGTGCAAATGAAAAAAACTGTTCTAGCTGAAATGAAGACAACATCCTTGGTCTGCTTACATATGACCCATTAAGGTACTTGTCCGTTCACGGATTTTGGAGTTACAGTCTAACATTACTGTCAACTTCTTGTCAGGGGAGGTTGGTTGAGACAGAAGAGAGAAGTTAATGTGGGGACAAGTAATTATTCAGGGGGTCTAGTGAGAGTGCTGTAGAGGGAGGATGGGCCATGGTGGGGAGGGGGGAGGTGAGCTGTTCCACTATGCCTGGCATTGCCTTCATGGGTTCACGGATCCCTGGAGTATGGCTAGTGCCTTGCAGAAGCCTCAAAATAGGAATGGTATGGCCGCACTTAGAACCACATGGATAGACAAAAAGGTGGTGGAGGGCCTAAGCACTTCCATTCTCGGGCTCTTCTGCAGGCTCAGGCCAGTCGTCCCAGGAGAAGCCATCTGGTGTCTGGTTTCTCACCTGCTGGGAACTCGAGACAGTAGCCTCCCATTGGCGGCCGGAACTGTTTCACCAGAACTATACACTCATAGTGAAGAGTTCTTTGCAGCACCGGGATGACCGCTACACCTGTCAGCAGGAAAGGAAACCAAGGAACATGCTTCACAAAATGTCACAATGCCAGCAACTGGTTTAGAACAATCTAACTAAAATCCTCAATCTTGGGAAACTCTGCATCCAAAATCTAACCTGTACTTGCTACTAGCAATAACAAGTTAAACTTAATCTACAACATTGGCAGTTAACTTTGCAAGCTATTCTCATTTTAAAATGTAAAGAAAAAAATAATCACACTTCTATGTCATCTAGATTTTCTTTTAGTTGTCACAATTTCATAAAACTCAAACCAAACACTTCTCACTAGGCCTAGGACACACAGTTTTCAGTCTACACTGATCTCTGCATGGAATTATTTCTCACCATGCAGCAGCTAGCTCGCTGGTGATGGGAAAGTGTTCTATGTGCCCTTAGCTTTCCTCTCAGCAATAAATGGGTTGCATTCTTTGCGGCATATACTAACTAGACTGACTTAACTGTTTTAGGGTAAAAGACCTTTTTCTCCCAAGTTACTTGGCCTTAATCAAAACAAAACAAAAAACCCCACTGGGTTCTGGCAGACACAAACCACCCGGGAGCAGTACTCAGCCCCTACTAAACCTTCCTCCAGCAGTTAAGAATGGCAGCTGCAGAGGAGGCATTCGGTTCGCTTCCAGGAAAAACAGAGACCAACACCAAATGCAAAAGGAAAAGGGGAAAACAAGAAGGAGCTATGGCTCAACCTCCCCTGGACCAGCGCTGATTTTTCAGGACTGTTTCTGGGGTCTCTGCGGTCAGAGAGGGAAGGGAAAGTGAATTGAATAAATTCCAATTCCATGTCCTCAACAAATGCTAAAGCACGTGGCCAGTGACAGAAAGGTGCGCCAAGTGATTTTCCCAACCGAAGGCCCTCACCTGGGTCTCCTGTACAGAGTACATGAACAGCAAGGATCTCCAGGAGTCCCAACATATCTAATAGTATGGGGCTGTACCCTGTATTCGTTCACGCTTGGCCTTAACTACTAGTTTTTTTTTTTTTTTTTTTTTTTTAATGGCCCGGGGACACCCGCAGGTGTGCTCCTGAGGCTGCCCTCTGCCGCTAGCTAGCACCTGGGGTCAGCTGGCAGCGCCGCCTGGGCAGCCTCCTAGAGCCAGGAGTCTGGCAGGCTCCGCGGGCGACTGGCCTCAACTACTAGTACTTCTTCCCTCACACGCTCCTGAGCTTCGATAACAGAAGCCTGGAGTACTTATAAGGAAATCGTAATTGAGTTACACAGCACTGCAAACGCAAACAGATTTAAAGGTAAAAGGTAACTGGAGATAGCCACATGAAATACCCCCCCCCCCACAATCACATGTGCTAGCTTCCTCTGCGAAGGCGGCTGTGGCTCGTACCATCGGCGGACTGTGCCTTCTTGGTTGTACGCTTCACTGTTTCCCAGGTTCTGTTGGGGCAGAGAAGAGAACGCTCGTTAGCGCTGAAGACGACACTGTCCTTTGGCATCCATGTGCGACCCATGGACCAAATGCCACAAATGCGAGGCATGCAAATATGCTAACGATTCATGGCAAGAAGTTATCAATGACAAAGACCTATAGGAAACCAGTCAAATGGGCTTTTCCTACAGCCTCTGAAAGTTACAAAGAAAGCTGCTGCCACCCGCCACCTCCCCTCGGGGTGCCATCTATGTAGAAAACCCGCTGGGCTTTGCACCAATCTCGGTAAGTCATAAGTCAGTGCGTGAGCAGTGCAGCTGGTGCGTGCAGCTGCACAGGATATCAAGCAGGTGATGCAAATTAGGCCTCCAGGACAATTCCAGTCTTATCTCTAAGAGCAAAAAGTACCATGCATGACGTGGAGTATTGAGATGGTTATTTATATAATTTAGATTTTTAAAGTCTATGACCTTAAAATACAAGATTTAAGAAAAGTAGGACTTCCTCATTTATTAGTTGAAGCATTATTTAGAATTATCATTATTATTTTGAAGAATTATTTAAGTGCTCTACTTTGTATGTGTGTGAGATCTTATCTAAGGTTGGGGGGTTCCCTAGGGCAAAAAGTGAGGTGAATAACAGCACATTGCAGCTCTCTTTTATGGCTTTATTCCTGGTTAGTGATTTGTTTCTGGCTGCGCTTGCTACTTCAGTTTTTTTTTTTTTTTTTGGTCAATATCTGTGTTTTCCTACTTCCTCTCTTAGGAGCACTGGGCAGAGCTGTACAGAAAATCCAGCTAGCAGCACAATCATGCTGTTTAAAGAGGAAAGGGCATCAGAAAGGAAAAAGCACATCTATCCTTTAAGTTAAAAGAACAGTGGTGAGAGGCAGGAGGAGAGAAGAGGACAATTTTAGACTCTCTTGTGAAGGAAGTGAGATGTCTGGGTTGTTCTAAGGACTAGGATCAGAAAGCAGTCAACATCTGGCCCCCAACACTATGAGTTATAAAATGTGCTCCTCTGAGGAGCCCTCTTGCCCCTACTTTTTATCTGGTTGTGCCTAAGGTTTGGACCCTTCTGCATTTATAGTAAGGCAAAAAAAAAAAAAAAAAAAAAATCAAAACCAAAAAAGCCCACCTCTTCAAATCTTTAATCTAGTTTTAAAAAAAAGAAAGAACAAAACACCAAACAAAAACTCTCTTTAAACTATAGATCTCACTGTATTGTCACCAAATACTCTCAACGTGAACTGTGAAAATCAGACAGACCAGTAGGACAACTCACAGCAGTCCACCATTCCTGTTAGTAGCCAGAAGCCAACCAATGCAAGTGTGATGAGCAAAGGGTACAGATCGCAAAAGACAAAACACCTTTTGGCATAGCTGTCTGCTGCCTCTTAAGATTAGTCCTAAAGAATGAAGAAGACAGTGCTGGGAACAGCACTGACGGTCCCATCCCAAACACACTAGGAATAAGGGAAACAAAAAAAAAAAGAAAGAGTTGCATCAGTAGAGGTAGAGGTTAAGATGAAGTAAATGAGTAGTAATGAACCATAAATTTATGAGCACTAAGTTATAAATGCAGGTATAAGAAACACCGGAACAAGAATACCCTGTGAGAGCACCAGCGATCTTCAAGTGACTCAGAGATGTACATGGAATTGGGAGTCAGCAAAATCCTTACCTCCACCTGACTACCAGCTAAACCCAAAGCTACAACTGCCCGGAGACTGCTTTCTCATTTGTAAAACACAGGAATGAGCACGTCGTCTCCATCGCTTCCAGCTTGAGGATTCTGCTTCCGGCTAAGTGACTCCATTCCTTAGTTGCCTTTGTTATAGCAGAGCCCTGTTTTGCCTGCTTCTCTCAAGTTCACCAAAGTGAGAAAGGAGAGGAACAGAGGATGGCCTCAGCACTATCTCCAGTGTCAATAAAGGGCCACACTATTACACTTCCAGAACTAATTCTACGTCCTCTTCCGAGAATGAGACAGGGGATTCTCTAGCTGCTCCTGTAGCCCTTAGATACATGCTTTTGTATCACAGAAAAGGGAACATGTTTTATAAATTTGTAAGTCATGGTCCACTGCAAAGGCAAGAGACCTGTATCCTTCCAAGCTTGACTGGTGTGGATACTGATGCTTTACCTAAGTCCTCTTCGGACGCCAGGCTGAAGAGCTACCTATAGGAGTTACACATGCTATAAATATGCTGTATACATATGGTAGTTGGTAGAGATTTTGTTTATTTATTTATTTTTATTTTGAAAAGCAGGGTCATTGGGGGTGGAGCAGGACATGGAGATGCCTGAATTGGCCAGGCCTGGGCCGGGCTGAAGCCTGGAACCAGGAACTTCATCTCATTTCCCATATGGGTAGCAAGGTCCCAAGTACTTGGGCTATCATCTGCTGCCCCAGGGTGTGCAGGAGCGGACGCCTGATCAGAAATGGAGATGGGACTTGATCCCAGGCACTCCTACGTGGGATGCATGTGTCCCAAGCCAGTGGCTTAAGTACTTGTTCAGACTAATTAGTGTAGAGCTAGCTATATTTTGTGTTATCAATTTTACAGAAAAAAGAGAACCAAACTCTATCAGTATAAGCTGTATTATAGGCTCTGAATATATGATATTTCAAAGTCTGTGGGAAAATGGAATTAAAGGATAAGTGTATGTGGTGCATAAAATTTTGAAACCCTGCCGGCGCCGTGGCTCAACAGGCTAATCCTCCGCCTTGCGGCGCTGGCACACCGGGTTCTAGTCCCGGTCGGGGCACCGATCCTGTCCCGGTTGCCCCTCTTCCAGGCTAGCTCTCTGCTGTGGCCAGGGAGTGCAGTGGAGGATGGCCCAAGTGTTTGGGCTCTGCACCCCATGGGAGACCAGGATAAGCACCTGGCTCCTGCCATCGGAACAGCGCGGTGCGCCGGCCGCAGCGCGCTACCGCGGTGGCCATTGGAGGGTGAACCAACGGCAAAGGAAGACCTTTCTCTCTGTCTCTCTCTCTCACTGTCCACTCTGCCTGTCAAAAAAAAAAAAATATTTTGAAACCTATGCATAGTTTTTTCATAACATGCATTTTGCATGAGCTTTCTGAAATCCTGTATTTTTTGCAAATATAAATACATGTGAACACACTGTGACCCTTCAGGCGAGGGCCTTGCCACACTTCTGTATGGCTCCTAACTCCTATTTCTTTCATATTTAGATCTCCATACCAAATATACCTGACGTTTAAATAAGAGTTACTAGCCTTCCACTGTGTTGATGGATCATGGTGTGCTCAGCTTTCTTACTTTTGGGTTTTAATTTAACAGCCTAAGGACATTCTAATATTTGTATGCTTCCTACAGCTTTCCAACATGGGGCCTTAAGTTTTTCTTATTTGTTTAGTAAATCACAAGTGGCTTAAACCACTGGCTAAGTCCATGTATTTTCTTTCTTCTTTTTTTAAAGGTTTATTTCATTTATTTGAAAGTCAGAGTTACAGAGAGAGGCAGAGAGAGAGAGAGAGAGGTCTTCCATCTGCTGGTCCACTCCCCAGATGGCTGCAATGGCCAGAGCTGAGCTGATCTGAAGCCAGGAGCCAGGAGCTTCCTCCGGGTCTCTCACATGGGTGCAGTGGCCCAAGCACTTGGGCCATCTTCTACTGCTTTCCCAGGCCATAGCAGAGAGCTGGACTGGAAGTGGAGCATGTGGGACTAGAACTGGCACCCATATGGGATGCTGGTGCTTCAGGCGAGAGTTTCAACCTACTGCGCCACAGCGCTGGCCCCAAGTCCATGTATTTTCAACTTGATGACAGACTGACCGGCGCCGCAGCTCACTAGGCTAATCCTCCGCACAGATCTGTTTCCACACAAAGAAGCTAATATACTTCTAATTCACACTCTAATCTGACCACTTAGCACCTGCAGCCTTTATATTAATATGTTTACATAACATAATCTGGACAACCTTTTCATTTTCTCTTTATTTATATATATATATCATATATATAATTTATATTTATATTTATTTATTTAATCAAATAAATACTTTACCCATTTTAATATTTTTTTCCTGAAAGCTTATTTGCAAGCCAGAGAGAGAAAGAGGAGAGAGACAGAGAAAGGGAGGGGGTATGGAAGGACAGTGAGTGCTTCCATCCACTGGTTCACGTCCAAGATGCTTGTTATAGCTGTGAGTGGGCTGGACCAAAGCCAGGTGCCAGGAGCTCAGTCTGGGTCTCTCATGTGGGTAGCAGGAACCCAGTTACTTGAGCCAGCACCGCTGCCACCCAGGTTTTGCACCAGCTGGAAGCTGGAGTCAGGAGCTGGGGCCGGGTACTGAACTCGGTTACTGCTAGGTCATATGACTGCCCCCTGATGGTCTATAGTATCAAGATTACTAAAAGGCTGATGCCGTGGCTCACTTGGCTAATCCTCCGCCTGCAGCACCGGCACCCCAGGTTCTAGTCCCAGTCGGGGCGCCGGATTTTGCCCCGGTTGCTCCTCTTCCAGTCCAGCTCTCTGCTGTGGCCCGGGAAGGCAGTGGAGGATGGCCCAAGTGCTTGGGCCCTGCACCCACATGGGAGACCAAGAGAAGCACCTGGCTCCTGGCTTCAGATCGGTGCAGTGCACTAGCCATAGCGGCCATTTGGGGGGTGAATTAATGGAAGGAAGATCTTTCTCTCTGTCTCTCTCTCTCACTAACTCTGCCTGTAAAAAAAAAAAAGATTATTAAAAAAAAAATTCAGAAAACAGAAGAAAATGAGTCACTCGCACAGATGCCCTTTTGCCTTTCTAGTCTTTTTTTTTTTTTTTTAAATTAACGATTTATATATTTATTTGAAAGGCAGAGTTAAGAGAGAGAAAAGGAGAGACAGAGAGATACTCTATCTGCTGGTTCACTCTGCAAATGCTGCAATGACCAGGGCTGGGCCAGGCTGAAGCCAGGAGCCTGGAATACCATCAGGGTTATCAGGGTTTCCCACATGGGTGCAGGGGCCCAAGCACTAGGACCATCTACTGCTTTCCCAGGTAATCAGCAGGGAGCTGGATCGGAAGTGGAGTAGTTGGGATTTGTAGGTGGTAGCCTAACCCACTGTGCCACAAAGCTGTTCCCTGTAGCCTTTACTTTCTTTTTTCTTTTCTTTTCTTCTCTTTTATTGATTTCTTTGTTTCTTTATTTAAAAGGCAGAGTTACAGAGAGGCAGAGGCAGAGAGAGAGAGAGCGAGAGGTCTTCCATCTGCTGCTTCACTCCTCAAGTGGCCGCAATGGCCGGAGCTGTGCCAATCTAAAGCCAGGAGCCAGGATCTTCTTCTGGGTCTCCCACATGGGTGCAGGAGCCCAAGGACCTGGGCCATCTTCCACTGCTTTCCCAGGCCAAAGCAGAGAGCTGGATGGGAAGAAGAGCAGCCGGGACTTGAACCAGCACCCATATGGGACGCCAGTACTGCAGGCTGGGACTTTACCCACTATGCCACAGCACCAGCCCCTCTTGCCTTTTCTTATACATTACTTTACAGAGATTATAATGCATTTATAAAAATTCGTATTGTCATGTTTTATTTATTTTTATTTACTTATTATTTTCACATATTGCCAAGTTGTCTTCATAATTTGCTTTTTAGATGGCTGCATAGATTTTATCAAATAAATTAGCTATTATAATTTCCTTAAAAAAAGTTCAAGTTGCTTTCAATTTTTCTGTTTTTTAAAATTTGATGAACAATTTTCATGTATAAACTTGATTCCAAATAATTTTCTTGGCACATCTGCAGACATGGTATTTATTAGGTCAACTCATTTAGTATCTCTATGCCTACTGACATGTATTATGAAAAATGCTTTACAAAATGTCTTTTTTTCCAATTTACATTTCTGAGTAAATCACTAGTTCTTCCAATTTAAAGATTAACGATTTGTTTTACTCGAAGGAAGCAGCATGTACTGTGAATTATGCTGACACCTTATCACCTAAAATTTGGATTGGCTCAGAAGTTCTAGGTTTGGGGCTGGCACTGTGGCATAGCAGGTAAAGCCGCTGCCTGTGGTGCCAGCATCCTATATAGGTGCCAGCTTGAGTCTCAGCTGCTCCAGTTCCGATCCTGCTCTCTGCTGTGGCCTGGGAAAGCAGTAGAAGATGGCCCAAGTCCTTGGGCCCCTGCACCTGCGTGGGAAACCCAGAAGAAGCTCCTGGCTCCTGGCTTCAGATGGGCGCAGCTCCGGCCGTTGCTGCTGATTGGGGAGTGAACCAGAGGATGGAAGACCTCTCTCTCTCTCTCTTTCTCTCTCTGCCTCTCCTTCTCTCTCCTTCTCTCTGTGTAACTCTGACTTTCAAATAAATAAATTAGTCTTTAAAAAAAACAGTTCTGGGTTCACATTAGTCTACTTAGGGACAATGGTGTCAAAATAATGCCTCATTAGTTACTGTTACAAATTTATAACCCAAATTTTATTCACAGATTATAAATTATCCAAATGTCCTAGCAATGGAAAAACAGCTAGGTTCCAGCCCTATAGCACAGCAGGTTAAGTTGCCAGCTGCAGCGCCGGTATCCCATAGGGGCGCCAGTTCTAGTTCTGACTGCTCCACTTCCAATCCAGCTCCCTGCTAATGTGCCTGGCAAAGCAACAGAGCATGGTCCAAGTGCTTGGGCCCCTGCACCCACGTGGAAGACCCAATGAAGCTCCTGGCTCTTGGCTTTGGCCTGGCCCAGCCCTGGCCGTTTCAGCCATTTGAGGAGTGAACCAGCAGATGGAAGACCTCTCTCTCTCTGTCTCTCCCCCTCTCTCTCTGTAACTCTGCTTTTCAAATAAGTAAAATAAATCTTAAAAAGAAAAGAAAGATAAACAGCTGAAGCAGATCTCTTATTTAAAACAGAGTTGACAATGAGGAAAACAACAAAATATATCCAGACACTCAAATGAAACCCTGAGAACCCAAATACTGAATGTTTTACAAGGAAAAAAAAAAGTTTACCGAGTTTTACCAGTAGGATCCATGTAAGTTGTTTTTTCAAGCTTGACCCATTTTCCTTCTGAAATTAACTAAAAGAAGATCACATAGTAAGTTGGGAAACTTTCAAATCAAGTTGATTTTTATCTACTTTTTTTTTTTTTTTTTTTTTTTCAGATTTTCTGTATGTGGCCCCTTCCCCTAATAATTACGTTTTTCTCCCAAGTAACTATGGGCACATTTTCAGGTTCAGAGCAAGTGTTCAATGTTGTTTTTCTAAAAGATAGATCTGCTATTTTGAAGTTTCTGAGGTAGTAAGGAAAGGGGAAAAGAAATGACCACTTACACAATCTCCTGGAAGAGGGAGGAGGGGGGCAGTGTGTGGGCGTGCAGGGGTGAGGGCTCTTTGGGGCACTTCTAATGGTGCGTGCCAACCTGGGTGCCAGTCTCGCTAGTGTGTCTGGTGGTATTCCCTATCAATGATCACACAGGAGATACACTGAGAGGAAAAGCCAGTCAGTGACTCAGCATCCCACCAGGACTCGAGGGCTTCCCACCCAGCGTTGTTGGGCCTGGACCGTGGGGAGCTGTGAGCACGAGGACGAACTTGCTTAAGGCACTACACTGAACGGACAGGCAAGCTTCACTGTGTACACACAGCTGCCGCTTTCTCTTACTCTCCTATCTGATATTGTGCTAGCAGCAACCCAACAATTAGCAGTAGATCTGCTCACAGACAACATGCAAAGACCCTAAATCAAAAAGATGCCCAGATAGGTTTCGAGATCAGAGGTCCAAGATGAAGGATTTAAAATTTAGCCACTGCAATCAATGGTTCTTTCGAGAAGAAAACTTTTTAAAAGCTGACGTGAATGATGTGTAAGATGTACAGTAGTTCTAGAACTTGCTGGAATTTAGACTGTAATTAACAATTCAGGTCTTACTGTTCTTGTACATGTTGGGACCATACTGGCTCAGATGTGATAATGAAGTTGGAAATGTCTAAGTCTTAAAACCCACATGTTATTTATTCTTCTATCTAGGAAAATTTTTAATAAGAATGAACAATTCTTCTATCAAGAGCCAACACGTACGTACAGTCCAGATTTCACTAATGCATATAATTAGGGATATACTCCTGCTCCCATGTAAGAGCAAAAAGGGTATGAGCCCTTAAGAGGAGTAGGAGAAATGTTTAATACCATCCAGAATGAGAAACACTCATTTGAAACAACAAACTGCTTGGGCATTTCTTTTAAACTCAGATTTATGTGGGAGAGGGAAAGGGAAGGTGAAAAATAAGTTATACCTCCTCTGAAATAATACACTGTTTGGCATTCTGAGTAGAATCTGTTGCTTCTTGATTCTCCATGTCCAAACTGGCCAGTCTTTATAGGCCGCAGGCAAGCTGTTCACGCTGTAAGACAATGAGAGCTGTTAAACTTTTTTTTTTTTTAAGATTCATTTATTTATTTGAAAGTCGGAGCTACATAGAGAGAGAAGGAGAGGAAGAGAGAGAGAGAGAGAGAGAGAGAGAGAGAGAGGTCTTCCATCTGCTGGTTCACTCCCCAATTGGCCACAACGGCCAGAGCTGTGCTTATTCGAAGCCAGGAGCCAGGAACTTCTTCTGGGTCTCCCATATGGGTGCAGGGGCCCAAGGACTTGGGCCATCTTCTTCTTTTTTTTTTTTTGACAGGCAGAGTGGACAGTGAGAGAGAGACAGAGAGAAAGGTCTTCCTTGTGCCGTTGGTTCACCCTCCAATGGTCGCTGCGGTAGGCACGCTGCGGCCGGCGCACCATGCTGATCCGATGGCAGGAGCCAGGTGCTTATCCTGGTCTCCCATGGGGTGCAGGGCCCAAGTACTTGGGCCATCCTCCACTGCACTCCCTGGCCACAGCAGAGAGCTGGCCTGGAAGAGGGGCAACCGGGACAGGATCGGTGCCCGACCAGGACTAGAACCCGGTGTGCCGGCACCGCAAGGCAGAGGATTAGCCTAGTGAGCCGCTGCGCCAGCTGACTTGGGCCATCTTCTGCTTTCCCAGGCCATAGCAGAGAGCCAGGTCAGAAGTGGAGCAGCCAAGAATCGAACTGGCGCCCACATGGGATGGCGGCACTGCAAGCGGCAGCCTTACCTGCTACGCCACAGTGCCAGCCCCTAAAGTATTTTTCGAAATCACACATGTGTCCATAGGCTATTGGTAAAAGTACTTTAAATGGGGACTGGTGCTGTGGCGTAGTGAGTTAAGTTGCTGCCTGCATCACAGGCATCTCTTCTGGTTCATGTCCTGGCTGCTCCCCTTCCCATCCAGCTCCCCGCTAATGGCTTAGAAAAAGCAGCAGAAGCTGGTCCAAGTGTTTGGCCACTGCCACCAATGTGGGAGCCAGGGGGAAGAAGTTCCTGGCTCCTGGCTTTTGGCCTGGCCCAGCCCTGGCCATTGTGGCCATATAGGGAGTAAACCAGATATGGAAGAACTCTCTCTCTCTCTCATTCTTTCAAAATAAATAAATCAATCTTATTTTTTAAAAAAGTACTTAAATGGCAAAAAAAATTCATATATCATCAAAAGTTTCTTTGATGTATCTGGGGGAACTTCCCCAGATGGAAAAGTAAAAACACGGACCTTTGAAACACTGGGGAAAGAACTTATTCAATCCAACAAGTTCACTTGATGCATATACAGGCACTTAGATACATCCTGCATCAGTTATGTTTAAAAAATAATTATTCATTTGGAGCTGACATTGTGGTACAGCCGGTAAAGCCACCGCCTTTGATGCCAGCATCCCATATGAGCACTGGTTTAAGTCCTGGCTGCTCTGTTTCCTATCCAGCTCCCTGCTAATGTGCCTGGGAAAACAGTGGAAGATGGCCCCACTGCTTGGGTCTCTGCCAACCACATGGGAGATCTAGACGGAGCCCCAGGATCCTGGCTTTGGTCTGAGCAAGCTCCAGCCCTTACAGCTATTTGGGGGAATAAAGCAGCAGATAGAAGAACTTTGTCTCTTCCCTCTCTCTTTCAAATGAAAAAAATTATTTATTGATTTCAAAGGCAAAGTGACAGAGAAAGCTTCTATCCACTGGTTCACTTCCCAAATGGCTTCAACAGTCATATCTGAGCCAGGCCAAAGCCAGGAGCCAGAACTCCATCCTGATCTCCCACATGTGTGGCAGTGGCCCAAACACTTGGGCCATCATCCACTACTTTCCCAGGCACATTAGCAGGGAGCTGGATTAGAAGCTGGTACTTGAACCAATGCTCCAATACAGGATGTCGGCATTGCAAGGTGCAGCCACAAAATCAGACCCCTTCAACAGAGTTTTTGACTCCAAATCTCAGTGTCTCCTTGGGGGCACAGTAGAAAGACTGTACCACTTTCCAAGCCTGCCCCTCAACAACTATCTGCTACCAACATTTTACAGCCAAGGTTTTTACACAGCTGTTGGTGCTTGCTATTATTCTACCTCCAATTTAAGCCCCGCTCTCTCTTTTAATGTAGGGGTGGGGAACGTCTGACCCGTGGGTCATATAAGCAGTGTGCAATCATTTGGCCTGCAAGGCAACTGCAAGGCGGGACTCCGAATAAATCTATAGCAGGCTAATTTTTAAGCTGATGATTTTGTGTGGCCAGCGAGTGATGTATAAATACTCAAATGGCCCTTGGCAGAAAAAAAAAAAAGGTTTCCCCACCCCCACAAAAATCATGGTACATGGACTTACTACTTTGATCATTTGAAGGCAAAGTTCACTGGCACGAAATACATTCATAGTATCGTGTCCCATTTAAGTTTCAACCTATATCAAAGTCACAGCTGCAGACAGCTAGTGCCTCAAGGTCCTTATGAAGAGGGCAGGCCCTATCCCATTTGATACACCGGGGCTTTCTCTTTTGTTGTTTATTCCCTTATTTTTTGGACCCTGCCTATTGCCTAGCCTCACAGGTGATTAATAATCTGGCTGCATACAGAATCCCAGGCTGGAAACAACTTCCTGTCAGAAAGTTAGAGGCATTGCTTCTGGCTTGGCTGTTGAAAACCTTCTGGTTCTGAAACCCTTTTGCATGTGACTTGCTTTCTTGTACTAGTGAGCAGTGTGTAGCTGAGTCAGGTCCTCATGTTGATGTTACGCTAGTGAGCACAATACAGTCTGGAAGGGTCACACTGTACTTCTTTGTGGGAACTTTTCTTGATTTACTTCACTGATAATTTTTCTCCTTCCAATTTTCTGTTCCTTTTTTTTCAAGTACTGCTTTGTTTTTTTTAAAGCTGTTTGACTATCTGAGAGGACCCTGTGTCTAACTCTTTTCATTCCTGTTTTCTATTTCCTTGTTATTTTATCTACAGTTCTCAATGGCTATTCTAATCATCCACTACTCTTCAATTCCATAGTTCCCTAACCTACCCTACCGCTAACTCTAGCTTCAGAGAAAATACATACCATCAAGCATCAACTCTCTTACCCACTGTCTTAGGAGAAAGGGTCTTTGCCCTTTGTTTCTTTTAAGACCCAAAACAAGGGCCAGCACCGTGGCTCACTTGGCTAATCCTCTGCTTGCGGCGCCGGCACCCCGGGTTCTAGTCCCGGTTGGGGCGCCAGATTCTGTCCCAGTTGCTCCTCTTCCAGTCCAGCTCTCTGTTGTGGCTCAGGAAGGCAGTGGAGGATGGCCCAAGTGCTTGGGCCCTGCACCTGCATGGGAGACCAGGAGGAGGCACCTGGCTCCTGGCTTTGGATCGGCGCAGCGCGCCGGCTGGAGCAGCCACTTGGGGGGTGAACCAACAGAAAGGAAAACCTTTCTCTCTCTCTCTCTCTCTCTAAATCTGCCAGTCAAAAAACAAAACAAAACAACACCCAAAATGATAATTATATCACTTATCAAAATCTTCCATTTTTACCCCAGATCCCTCTCCTAAAATAAATCATGAACAGAACTATCAGGTAATATTCATAAATCATCTTTTCTAGACAAATACCTGATTGACTATCTTAGGAAATCTGGCTAAAATGCCTGTAGTGGGCCCATTAACATAAGATAAGGTGCAATAATGCAACAGGGGCAGAACAGACACAGATCCCTCTGTGGCAGAAAGGGAGGAAAGGAGAAAAAGTGAAGAGCAATCCATAACATTTACGTCAAGTCAAGAATGGGTGCTTGGCCCTGCAGATAGGAAGCCTGCAGCCCACATCCGGCTCCCCATTCCAGCTTCCTGCCATTGCAAATCTTAGGAGGCAGCAGTTGACATCACAAGTGAGTGGGTCCCTGCCTTCCACGTGGGAGACCTGGACTGGATGCCTGCTCCTGGCTTCCGGCCCTAGCACTATCCTCTGTGGGCAACTGAGTACATAAAAGATTGGGAGTGCTTTCCCTCTCGGTCTCTACTTCTCAAAAAAAACTTTTTTATATTAGCTTATTTGGAAGTTTCATGGAGAAAGATCAAGAAGGATAAGAAGAGTGTGAAAGATTGTGTGCGCATGGTGGGTTATGGGTAAGGAGTGATCACACAAGACCTCTTAATTTGGCGGCATCTGAGCAGGTATTCAAAAGTAATAAGGAAGCAGGTTATACCTTTTTTTTTTTTTTAATTTTTATTTGACAGGTAGAGTTATAGACAGTGAGAGAGAGACAGAGAGAAAGGTCTTCCTTCCGTTGGTTCACTCCCCAAATGGCCGCTACAGCCGGCGCTGCACTGAACCGAAGCCAGGAGCCGGGTGCTTCCTCCTGGTCTCCCACGCGGGTGCAGGGCCCAAGCACCTCCCGGGCCACAGCAGAGAGCTGGCCTGGAAGAGGAGTAACCAGGACTAGAACCTGGGGTGCTGGTGGAGGATTAGCCAAGTGAGCCATGGCACTGGCCAAGTTACACTCTTGAACATGTCGAGATGGGGTGAGTGTCCGGCCTGTAAGTTGGGATGCTGATGGGATGTGTGTCCCACATTGGAATAACTGGGTTTGATTTCTGGCTCTGCTCCTGATTCCATCTGCCCATTGATGGGGACTCTGAGAGGCAGTGGTGATTACTCCAGTAACCGGGTTCCTGCCACCAGTGTGGGAAACCTGGACTGAGTTCCTATTGCTGGCTTCCGCCTTGCCCCAGCCCCAGCCACTGCAGGCACTTGGAGAGTAGATCAGTGGATGGGGGTTCCTTCACTCATGGTAGCTCAAGGAAGTAAATTGGAATTTTAAGAAGTTTACCAGGGGGTGGTGTTATAGTGTAACAGGTTACACCACCACCTGCAATGCTGGCATCCTATATGGGTACCAGCTCAAGTCCTGGCTGCTCCACTTCTGATCTAGCTCCCTGCTAATGTGCCTGGGAAGCAGCAGAGGATGGCCCAAATCCTTGGGCCCCTACACCTACATTGGAGACCTGGATGAAGCTCCTGTGTCCTGGCTTCAGCCTGGTCTAGCCCCAGCCATTGTGGCCATTTGGGGAGTAAACCAACAGATAGATCTCTCTCTCTCTCAAATGAATAAAATAAATCTTTTAAAAAAAGAAAAGTTTACCAGAAAAAAACAGCATACATTTAGAGACAGCAGATTGAAACCTATATCCTCAATAAGATATCAGGCAGTTATTCCTTTGAAAGTATTCCTAGATGATAAATGATCAGGTTAACTTTTTTATTTTTAAAGAATTATTTTATTTATTTGAAGACAGAGTTACAGAGAGAAGTAGAGCCAGGGAGAGAGAGAGAGAGAGAGAGAGAGAGAGAGAGAGATCTTCCATTCCACTGGTTCAGTCCCCAAATGACTGCAACAGCCAGGCCAAGCTTATCCGAAGCCAGGAGCCAGGAGCTTCTTCCGTGTCTCCCACATGGGTGCACAGGCCCAAGGAGTTGGGCCAACTTCTACTGCTTTCCTAGGAAATAGCAGAGAGCTGGATCGGAAGAGGAGCAGCCGGGACGCGAGCTGGCGCCTATATGGAATGCCGGTGCTGCAAGCTGGGGCTTTAACCTGCTGTACCACCGTGCCAGCCCCTCAGGTAAACTTTTAACTGGCATTGGTTGAAACAAATAGTTTACATTATTATATGCAATCAAAGTGTTTCCTGACCCAGAGGAAAACTAATCAAAGGCAGAAAACCAGTGCTCAGCTACCTGTCTCTACGTGTACGCTCTACATCCTCAGAAAAGAACAGAACTTAGATTTTTTACCTTCTATCCATTCCCTTCTATTAATAACACACACATCAGAGAAAGAAAACATCTGATGCAAAGATAACTTTTGATTCTAACACGCAAGAGAAAATAACTTACAAGCTAGCAAGCACGCCTACTTGGTGCACAAAATCATGTCTAGAATAGAATGGTATAATAAACTTGGATTAAATTTCTACCTCCTGTTTAAAAGTGACCCTCTAACACTAAGAAACTTTTCTGTGAATACACAAACTTCTAAAAATACAAGGAAGTGCAGTCCTCAAAAGGAATGCCAAGCGGGCTGGAGCTGTGACACAGCGGGTAAGGCCGCTGCCTGTGGTGTCAGGATCCCATATGGGTGCTGGTTCAAGACCTGGCTGCTCCACTTCTGGTCCAGCTCTCTGCTATGGCCTGGGAAAGCAGAAGATGGCCCAAGTGTTTGGGCCCCTGCACCTGCGTGGGAGGCCCAGAGGGAGGTCCTGTCTCCCAGCTTTGGATGGGCTCAGCTCTGGCTGTTGTAGCTATTTGGAGAGTGAACCAGTGGACGGAGGGGAGGACCTCTCTCTCTCTCTCTCTCTCTCTCTCTCTCTGCCTCTGCCTCCTTTAACTCTGCCTTTCAAATAAATAAATATCTTTAAAGAATAAAAAAAACCTACCAAAAGATATGCAAGAACCAGATGCCCTCTAACTTCCTCTATGAAAAGTGTACTTACACTGCATTCCCAGAAACTCCAAGCGAAATGGTCCAAAAGATGAAATAGTACTATTTCGAATGATAGTTCCTCATCTGCTACTCTTCACTTAGCCAAGTTAGTCAAAAGGTCTAAAGACTGAGGAGCAGGAGCTCAGCCCAGGTTAAGACCCTGTGTCCCGTATGGATTCCAGGCTCTGGCTCCTGACTCCAGCTTCCAGGCAGTGCAGAGCCTGGGAGGCAGTGGTGAGGGTTCAAGTAACTGGGTTTCTGCCAGCCACGTGGGACACCTGGATTGCATTCCTGGTTCTCCTGTGACTCCCGGCTCAGACCCATCTGAGGAGTGAACCTATGCTGTGTCACCATCTCTCACTCTCTACACCCCAACTCTCAAACAAGGAAAAAAAATAAGTCTGAAGATTGATCTACACAGCAATCCTCAGTCAGCTTATTAAACTCTAACACAGGTTTTTTTTTAAAAGACTGTATTTAGGCTAGAATGTTAGTGAGTTGGGGGGAAAAAACCAAGTTAGACATAAATTACTAGGAAATAATAAATAAATAAACAGGACTAGGGCTTCCTTAGGGGTAATACTTGGACTGGAACCAGTCCCACGGGGAAGCAGGATTCTGTGGCAATCTACAGAGTATAAAGAATAATAATAATAAAAAAAGTGACTAACAAGTGATTCAGAAGTATGCTCTATAGTACAAGATCCCCAAAATTTTTCAGAAGGACTATAAAAGTGCCTCAGAAAATAGCACTGAAACAGGTTGTTGTTGTTGTTTGTTTCTGCGCCATTTCAAAACCAGAAGCCACTTGGTGCCATTTGGAGACAGAGCCGACAGACAAGGTGCTGCAGAAACACGGCGAGGAGGCTGAAGTTCCAGGCTGTGTGCTCCACGGTCTCCACGACTGGACTCAGTGCTATCTCAAGGCTTCTGAGCAAAGTTGAATTTGAATGTCATCCATTTCATTTGCTAGAATCTACACTCACTTATATTGCCAGTAAGTGTAGTTTGTTTAAAAAATATTGCAATGTTAAGTGTTCTACAATTTCATCTATGACTGTCCTTAGTCCCCACAGCCACAACTGTTTTAATTCACATAACCTATTTTAACTCTGTTCAGTTTGAACACTGATGGTCTGTGACACGCGGGTGTGTAATTTTCCAGGGTGCCTGCTTAGTGGCTGGCAGAAGTCTACAGCTCCATGAGCATGTGCAATGGAAAAGACTTGGCACAAACTGACCATTGTGCCCGCCCTTGAGCATCCTTCAGTTTAGCAAGCCAATCAGATGAGCAAAAGCCTGCCATAGAGGACACAAGACCAGGGTGTTTGAAAAGAGGGACAAATCACATCCGCTTGGAGACAATGAGGAAAACGGTCAAGCCTTGTAAAATTCAATATTAAAATACGATTTACAGGCCGGCGCCGTGGCTCAACAGGCTAATCCTCCGCCTTGCGGCGCCGGCACACTGGGTTCTAGTCCCGGTCGGGGCACCGATCCTGTCCCGGTTGCTCCTCTTCCAGGCCAGCTCTCTGCTGTGGCCAGGGAGTGCAGTGGAGGATGGCCCAAGTGTTTGGGCTCTGCACCCCATGGGAGACCAGGAGAAGCACCTGGCTCCTGCCATCGGAACAGCGCGGTGCGCCGGCCGCAGCGCGCTACCGCGGCGGCCATTGGAGGGTGAACCAACGGCAAAAGGAAGACATTTCTCTCTGTCTCTCTCTCACTGTCCACTCTGCCTGTCAAAAAAAAAAAAAAAAAATACGATTTACAGAACAGAGCGGGGACAGCATTCTGACTAGAAGGAACCCCACAAACAAAGGCAGAGATTCCAGTTGGGGCAAGGTTGAGAAATATGAGTTTGGCAATCTCTCTGGTTCTCAACCTCTCTGACCCCTGCGTCCCCCGCCACCAGAGAAAGCCTTGTGAAATGGATGTGAACATTTGTAAACCATTTTAAAGGGCACGCACAAATTCAGCTGGATCCCTGAATTTAAAGGGAAGGGAAGCACAAAACCCTAACTGGTGTGCCACAAACTCCTGTTGCTATATAAGCTATTTTTGGGGTTAAGCAACAAGGACAACCCTCTACTGAAGGTGAGCAGGCTAAGTGATTTCTCGCCATCTTGGATATTTAGTATTACAACAACTGGGTAAGAGTTCAGTGGGAGTTAAGACTCAAGAAGTTAGAAACTGAGAACTCCAAGGCCAGGCTGTGGAGGCTGCACTTGGTCTCACTGTCCAATGATGAGCATATCTGAATCCCTGCAGGTTGCTGAGGCCGTGCAGGGAGATGGAAATCATAACAAGACATCGTGTGTTGGCAAGGCTCTCCCTGATAAAATCCAAGTATTGTACACGAGAGCAAACCAAGGAACTCAGACAGATAAAAGGTGCAGGAGCTCAAACCATAAGCAAAGAGGCAATCGGAACAGTTTAAAAGTTGAATAGAGACCAACATGGCACTCTGAAAGAAATTAAGCGGGGGAGGAGATCAAAGTTTTGCAGAAATAACTTATGTTGTGATTGTATGGGTACAGTCAAGGAACAAATTAGGCAAGTTGTCAGCCTATGTTCTGTCAGTATAATTACAGAGAAAACCACTTGATTTAAAAGGAACTATGAACCAATTAGAAAAGTTAATTTTGGTTATAGTCATGATATTTAAAATTTCCATTTAACTATTTATTTGAGAGGAAGAAACAAAAAGAGAGAGCTCCCCCCATTCACTGGTTTACTCCCTAAATGTCCACAACAGCTGGGGCTGGGCCAGGTCCAACCTGGGAGCCAGGAATTCAATCCAGGTTTCTCCCATGGGTGGCAAAGGTTGAGTCACCATCTGCTACTTCCCGGGCCAGCCTTAGCAGGTAGCTGGAAATGGAAGCTGAGACTTCAACCCAGGAATTCTGATATGGAATGCTGACAGGTGTCCTAGTCAGCATCTTTTTTTTTTTTTTAATTATTTATTTATTTAATTCACTTGAAAGGCAGAGACACAGGAGATCTTCCATCTGCTGGTTCACTTCCCAAGTACCTGTAACAGTCAGGGCTTGGCCAGGTTGAAGCAGGAGTGTGGAACTCAATCTAGGTCTCCTATGTGTGTGGCACGGACCCAATTACATGGCCATCCCTGCTTTCTTCCAGAGCTGGACTGGGGAACAGAGCTGGAACTTGAACCCAGGGACTGGGATACTGGCCGTGAGCATTTTAAGCAGTGTCTTTTTTTTTTTTTTGCCAGGCAGAGTTAGACAGTGAGAGAGAGAGACAGAGAGAGTTATAGACAATGAGAGAGAGACAGAAAGGTCTTCCTTCTGTTGGTTCACTCCCCTAATGGCCGCTATGGCCGGTGCTGCACCCATCCAAAGCCAGGAGCCGGGTACTTTCTCCTGGTCTCCCATGCGGGTGCAGGAACCCAAGCACTTAGGCCATCCTCCGCTGCCCTCCCGGGCCACAGCAGAGAGCTGGACTGGAAGAGGAGCAACCGGGACTAGTACCCGGCACCCCAACCGGGACTAGAACCTGGGGTGCCAGCGCCACAGGCAGAGGATTAGCCAAGTGAGCCACAGCGCCGGCTAAGTAGTGTCTTAACCACAAGGCCAAATGCCTACACCAATTTCAATTCTGAAGATAATATTCTGATTAATCCTTCTCTTGTAACCATTCATGGTAGAATCTTGGATTCCCTTAAGTAAACTTTTATTTGCTGGCAAACATTATCAGGTAATAAAGACTACCTATAACTTGATAAGGATGAAAAACCACTCTGAGATTTGTGTGCGTTCTTCTCTTCTGGCAGATGTGGGGTTGGGTGGGCACGAATGGAAATGACTTTTAATGAGATTCTGCTATTTGATGACTTCTAATCATTGACTAGGTTGAACAAGAGTGAACTAACTGTAGTGGTCCTTGGGATGGCTAACTGGTTGTTGCCTTACAGTAACATTTGCAAAGAGCCTCTTGTGAGGGTCCAGGCAAGGGACAGCAGGTTTGGAGAGTAGAGGGGGAGCAGTGGCAAGGAAAGACTTAATTCCTTGCAAATGAGCATTAACTGTTTGTCCTGAAACAACTTCTAGATAACGGGAAATCTAAGCCATGGGCAAGAAGGAGACCATCTTAAAGGAGAGTGGGACATTAGGACGGAGGGGTGCTGCAGTATTCACATTTGGACTCAGTGTGCTTGAAGTGTTGGGTAGATAGCCACATTGAGAAAATCAGCTGGGAGTTGCATGACAGATTAGTCATGGTCTGGATTCAGAGAAGAAAATATGTTTTTTCATTATCTCAATTTAGTATGCACAAAAAACTGTCTCCCACAATCCTTGGTGATTGACATTTTCCAGCATGCATGAGAAAAAGCCATTATTTCCACTGTTCTAAAGGTTTTATTGAAGCAATTTGATGTATATAATACTTTGTGACTAAACGAGGACATGGTGGTTTTAAAAAAGCAGTGAAAACTAACTCAGCTGTATCCATTCAAAAGTGCTTCCAGTTTGTAATATCATTTGATGCTCCTTAAATGTGAACAAGTTACTGAAAAACTATAAGCAATACTGAAAAGTCAACAGAGCAACCTAAAGCATATAAACCTGAATAAGATGCACCCATATCAAATTCCTTCCCTGTAAAATCTAAGTTTACAAACTTAGTTGCTTTTCTACAAAAAAACAAAAAGCAAAACAAAACAAAAACCCCTGCAGTTCTCTTCTAAAGGTTTGCAAGTGGCCTTAACTTCTACAACCAGATGTTTTCTGGGCTGGTACCTATTTTCTCCTATATTCAACAGAAAATATCTTGCCCAGATGCACCACTCTGGTGCTATAATTAGCTTTAGTTCCAACTTCTTAATTTCCAGGACAAAATAGGTATTTGAGTGACCCCTAATGTCTGACATACTCTCTTTTCAATTTGCTAGTCTGACACTACTCCCGCAGAACATATGAAATGTTTCTTTTTAATCCCCTAAAAACAAAAAGGACTGCACCATCCTGGATGCCAAAAACACTTCTAGGCCGGCGCCGTGGCTCACTTGGCTAATCGTCTGCCTGCGCCGCCGGCACCTCAGGTTCTAGTCCGGGTTGGGGCTCCGGATTCAGTCCCGGTTGCTCCTCTTCCAGTCCAGCTCTCTGCTGTGGCCTGGGAAGGCAGTGGGGGATGGCCCAAGTGCTTGGGCCCTGCACCCCATGAGAGACCAGGAGGAAGCACCTGGCTCCTGGCTTTGGATGGGCGCAGCGGGCCGGCTGCAACGCACTGGCCATGGTGGCCACTTGGGGGGTGAACCAACGGAAGGAAGACCTTTCTCTCTGTCTCTCACTGTCTAACTCCACCTGTCAAAAAAAAAGAACAAAAACAAAAAAACTTCTAAAGGAACCACTACCGCCCAGCCCCCGCCATTACACGGTGCAACATTATTTATCTCCGCTTTGAAAATGTATCCTTTCAAAGAGGGCTGCCAACTAACCACTTAGCCAGTAACGTTTCTGAGAAAAACACAACGTGAAGCAACGTGGGTTGAAGAATCTGTCACTCCAAAGCAGCAGCAGACCCGTTTTTCCAAAGCTGTCGGTGGGGCTATCCATTTTACAGCGGCTTAGGACAATCAGTGAGCGCACGACACCTGACATCGGCGCCCCTGGACCCAGGTGAGCGGGCTAAGTCCAAGGCTGATGAAAACTTGTCTCTCTGCTAGTGAGTTCTCATTCTTTTAAAGAAACAAAACTGAACTCTGCAAGGTGACGGCGTGGAGAAAATGAGTGATATAACGAATTCAGCTAGAACTCTGCCTGCCTTTGGAGTCCATCATTGCTGGGATACTGATAATAAAAAAATCTCGCTGTGTTTTTTCCAGGCTGACTTCTGCGGGTCCGGACTAAAAGAACTTGACGCTCCAAAGAGACAGCGTTCCCGATTCTTCCGTCTCTCAAATTTATCTCTCCCGTTTTTTTTTTTTTTGTTTTTGTTTTTTTTTTAGACCCGCAAAGTTGAACTCCCCCTGGATCGCACAGGCGGGATCGCTTCCCTCTGCCTCACACCCCGCACCCACGCACGAACAGGGGGCCATTCTCCTAGCAGGTGCCTCAAACATCACGGTCAAACCCTTAACTGCGGGTTTCGTTCCTCCAGTAGCCTAGGCGCTTCCACCCCAAACCTTGGTCGTCTTCCCCTCGGGCGCTGGGACGCGAGTCCAGCCGCACGCAGCCCGGGAGCCGCGCGCGCCGCTGCCCGCTCGGTCCGCACCATCCAGATGTGCAAGCTCCCTCCTATCCCTCTCCTCCCCAGAGGCTTGGCCCGCAACCAGTTACCTCTTCCAAGGTGCGAGCTGAAGAAGGGAAGGGGAACGGACGAAGAAAGGACGAGTCGGAGGGAGCAGCCTCAGCAGATGCCGGTGCCACGGCTAGGGACACCGGCGCCTCTCGCGGTGCTACAAGGATGGGCGCGCGCCCTCCTCTCGGCACCCGTAGAGCCCTCGCCGCTGCCCCCGCCTCCAGCTGATTACCTTCCGGGTCAGCGAGCGCCTACGGGAAGGAGAGCTGTAAACTTCTGCAACTTTCTCTCCCAACCCTCGGCAACTCCTCTATCGGGACCCACAGTCTTTGCGTGTACGCAAGTGTGTGTGTGTGTGTTCACTGAGAGTGCTCCCGACGATTCTCCTCGTCTGATTCTTTTTTCTTCTTCCTACTTGGTTTGTAGACCGGAAGAGTCCTTGAACCAAAATAGCTCGGCGGCACTTCCGGCAGCGGAGCCCAGGGTTCCGGGAGAGAGCTGGCAGGGGCGGGTTAAGGCAGCGGCTGCGGCAGCTGGAGGATGAAGAAGGAGCAAGTGCTGCATTGTCAGTTCTCCGCTTGGTACCCGCTCTTCCGAAGCCTGACCATCAAGAGGTAAGCCGGGAGGAGGGGGTTGTGCCAGGGCCACTGGCAAAAAGGGAACTGCCACGTTGGGTGCGTTCTCTCTCCGTCAAAATAACGATAATAATAATAAGGCCACAGGCCACGCGGGCCTTATAGCGACTGGAGGGGAGCGACAGTGTCGCGATGTCGACTGCAGGGGAGGTGAATGGCGCCATGCGTTCTGTCGCGAGGCCGAGCGTGTGCCGGGGAGGAAGGGGGCTAGGTCGTGGTGAGCGAGGGTCGGAGGCAGGGTGCCTTGTGGATTAGCGTCGTCGACGCATCGCGACTTGTGAGAATTGCCCTGGAGCGCCAGGCGCTCGGGAGACCCGAGGGGTCGTGGCTTTGTCGCTGGCCAGAGCGCCGCGGGACTTCATTGCTCGCCGCCACGGTCTGATGACGACAATCCCAGCAGACAGACCCAGCCCTGCGTCTGTTGTGAGGCTGCAGCGCGATGGTGTGCAGGGCAGGGGGACGTTGTTGTGAGACGTGAGGCGGGATTTGTCTTGGAGCTCTCCGGCCTAGATCAGGGGGGGCGTCGCTGGTAGGCACGACAGGCATCCTTCGTTCCAGAGTCAAGGTGGTGTAGGCAAGGCGGCTAGGGTCGTAACCCCGGGTCTGATCCGAAGCAGTCACTCGCTAACACGGACAGAGCTGGCTTTTGCTCACTCCCTCGTAGGCCTGCATTGTCACTGGGACACCGCCTACCCCTTAACTTTTCATCCCGGCCATTGGATGCAGAATGTGAGTGCAGAGATGGTGTGTGTGTGTGTGTGTGTGTGTGTGAGAGAGATTCGTGGAAGGGCACAGGGAGATTATTAAAGAGACAGTTCTTTTTCATCTTGTTATTCAGACACGGGCTCTGCTTTCAGCGACGCTAGTGTATGAGTAGTGATGGAGTTCAGGGTAGCACAGAGGCAGATCATGTTTGCATTTGAAGATAGATGGATTCACCCCAAAACGAAGGGAAGAGCAGGAGGAGCAGGTACTTCCTGCACTGTCACAAGTTCTCTCCCTAGCTGATACTCCCAACCCTTGGTTAACTTGCAGAATGGAGAGTGGGCTTTGGATCTGAGGTGATGGTTGGGGTTCTTTCTTTTGTATTGGTGTCAGGGAAGATACATCCTTGGCCTTGGCAGAGCTTTTCACACGAATACAAATATTCTTAAAACCGCCAGGGGTTTCTGTGCAAACACCTTTGGTAGCTGCTGGTGCAGGTTTTTTTTTTTTGTTGTTGTTGTTGTTGTTTTCCATCAACCAGCACAAGCATGTAGGGGTTAAAAATTGGGCTTTGAAGTCAAAGCCTTGTGCCTGGCTCCCAGGTCTTGTTCCACCAGCATCTTGAGCAAATTGCTTAATCTCCCTAAGCTTCATCTGGAAAACTGAGAAAATAATAGGATCATCCTGGGAATTAAATAAAATGAAACATTAAAAAGGTTTGAGTCTGTTTCTAGCACATGGTAAACACACAAAAATGTTGATTGTTACTTTTTAGATTTAAGAAAAGCCCCTTGGAGGATAAACAGATTTTGTTTGCTTAAAATGTGTACCATTCATAGGAAGCTGAGAGTGAAAAAGAAGTGATCCAACGGGTAGGATTTTTCTGGTCCGACTAAACCCCATACCGTTCTCACTCTGCCTTTAAACCCTTTCTTCGGTCTGCTTAGCCCTGTGGTGCCAGCAGAAGAACCTAACATAGGGCAGAGGGTCCCTCCACCACTCAGGCCAGTCAGGTGGAGCTGTGATGTGGCCAGGGTCAGCTTTCCTGCCGATAAGGGCATATTCCAGTTATTGGCTCAGCATTATGGTTTGGTGTTTATTAATCACAACTCAGAGTTTTTGGCAAGTTCTAGGACTTTGACTCAAGCTGAAGAATAATTAGCCACGTGACTGATCCTGCCACTTTAGCTTCTTAAATCTGAATCAGTCCCCACCCCCCAGAACATGAAGGTTATGGTAAATCATGTTCTAAGGACCCCTTTTACATCTAAAATTCCATTAGAGTATCTTGCTTGTATGCAAAAAATATATCCAGTTGATGCGATAGATAGATGCTTTGTCATTCAGGTTTTTTAATATTTAAAAGCAAGATTTATGAGAGACCTCCAGCCAGAGTGGCCTGGAGAGGGGCTCCAAGTGAGGCAAAACGCGAACAGATGGTGGTGCTGGGGATTTTAAGCACAATTTTTGAGGAAAAAAAAAAAAAAACTTACCAGCTTGATGTTAGTTACAAGGCAGGGATCATTTAGTTCCTTTAAGTCTGTCAGCCTGGCCTCACTGGGTCCTCACTTGCATGGTCACTCTGTAGGGCCTCACTAGCTCCACGTAAAGCTTGCTTGGCAATGGCTTGTGTATGGCCAGGCGTAGTTCCTGTATCTTCTGTGTTTGGTAACGCTTGCTATATCTGCAGTTGGAACAGCACTTGCCATGTTATACTGTTGTACTATGATTTTTTTTTTCTTCTTTTCTGTCTTTTCCCCTTCGTAGGGTTTTGGTTCTTAGTGGAATCACCTTGGCATCCTTGTTGATTGACAAGATACTGTCATTAGGATGACCCCAAGTGTGACTGTAGAACCGGGTGACTCCTGAGTGCCATGCGGAATCTGACTTCATGTCCGCTAGCATCCGTAAGAGTTGTGGACCTGGTAAATAGGAAGAGTAGGCGAAGAATTGAGAGTGGAATCAAACAGGTGATGTTTTGAATCCAGTCAAAGGATAATGAAATGTGGAGGGAGAGACAGATTCGGCTCAGACTGAAAGTTGGTGTAACTCCAAAACAAGGGTGTGGCTCTGAAATCGTCCATTTGGGGATGAGAGGTATTAGTGACATTAAAGAGAGGTCTGTCTTGTCTCATTGGGAGGAAAACAACCCTGCATATCTGTGAACTGAGAAGGTAAACTTCAAATTCTCTTGGAAAAATCACCTCTAATTCTTTGGGGGTTATATTGTTTCCTTAAGAAGTAAGTATCTTTGGGGCCAGCGATGTGGCGCAGTGGGTAAAACCCTCCACCTGCAGTGCCAGCATCCCTTGTAGGTGCTGGTTAGAGTCCCAGCTGCTCCACTTCCAATTCAGCTCCCTGGTAAAGGCCTGGGACAGCAGTGGAAGATGGCCCAAGTCCTCCCATGTGGGAGACCCAGAAGAAGCTCCTGAATCCTGGCTTCAGATTGACCCAGCTCTAGCCTTTGTGGCCATTTGGGGAGTGAACCAGTAGATGGAAGACTCTCTCTCTTTGTCTCTGCCTCTCTGTAACTTTGCCTTTCAAACAAATAAATAAATCTTAAAAAAAAAAAGTAAGTATCTTTAACCCCAGAGAGAATTAGAATTAAATATGGAAGTGATGAAATTATTTATTTGTTTATTTTAGTATTATTTTTTAATTTATTTGACTGATAGAGTTAGTGAGAGAGAGAGACAGAGAGAAAGGTCTTCCTTCCGTTGGTTCACCCCCCAAATGGCTGCTATGGCCAGAGCTACGCCGATCTGAAGCCAGGAGCCAGGTGCTTCCTCCTGGTCTCCCATGTGGGTGCAGGGGCCCAAGCACTTTGGCGATCCTTCACTTGTCCCTCTCCCCCTCTCCCTGGGCCACAGCAGAGAGCTGGACTGGAAGAGGAGCAATCAGGATTAGAACCCAGCGCCCATATGGGATGCTGGCACCCCAGGTGGAGGATTAACCAAGTGAGCCCTGGCGCTGGCCCCAATGTTGAAATAATTTAAACTTGAGTTTAATTATTTTTCAGCTGAATATATTTAGTGTCTAAGAATCTGCCATTTTGAGGATAATTTGCATATACCAAGCAATTTAGGTTGTGCACTTGGTTTTGAATTGTTATGTTAAAGTGTATGAGAAAATTTTCGAATTCTTAAATAGTATTGGCAAGTTTATGAGAATGTTAGATTCACTATACTTACAGTTTAATTCGTTAGTTTTATAAGAGCTAAATACTTGGGAAGGCTTTTTGTTAATCAGACAACACAATAAACAAGAAAACTGACTAGTTTTTAAACAGAATTTAAAGTTTTAAAGAGACTTTTAAGTTGCAAAGGCTTACTTAAAAATGGTTAAAATTTAGTAGAGTTACAGATGGAATAATAAGATTTGTTAGCTGGATTTAAAAGCCTGAGGAAGAGCTAGGCTTTCAAATGTGACAGTGTAACCTGTTAAAATCAAATATTAATTTTTAAAACCTAAGTAGCCCATGATTAACTCTTTCTGTATACAAAATAAATTTGTAATATGCCAAAAGGGGGCAGGCGCTGTGGCTCAATAGGCTAATCCTCCGCCTTGTGGAGCCAGCACACCGGGTTTTAGTCCCGGTTGCCCCTCTTCCAGGCCAGCTCTCTGCTATGGCCTGGGAGTGCAGTGGAGGATGGCCCAAGTGCTTGGGCCCTGCACCCCATGGGAGACCAGGATAAGCACCTGGCTCCTGCCTTCGGATCAGCGTTGTGCGCCGGCCATTGGAGGGTGAACCAACGGCAAAGGAAGACCTTTCTCTCTCTCTCTCTCTCACTGTCCACTCTGCCTGTCAAAAAAAAAAAAAAAAAAAAAGAATATGCCAAAAGGCTTGTTCAATAAATATGTAAGACATGTCATGTGTTTGATGTTCCATTGACTCTAAAAGCAGCTGTAGTCTTTTTTACTTTTGAAAAATATATGCCTTGGGGGTGGGCATTTGACTCTGCAGTGGAGATGCCGCTTGTCACTCCCGCGTCTCACACTGGAGTGGGGGGGGCCTGAGTCCCAGCCCCCCTCCAGCTTCCTGCTCCTGTGCAGCCTGGGAGGCAGCACGTGATGGCTCTAGTAGTTGGGTCCCTGCCCCGCAGTGTGGGAGACCCCGATTGGATTCCAGGCTCCTGGCCTAGCCCTAGCCCCAGCAGATAGAAAGTCTCCTTCCATCTGTCTGTCTCTGCCTTTCAAGTAAGAAATGAGAATAAATAATTAAAAAGAACTTAAACAAATAGATATGCCTCAAGATCAAAATTATAGCACAACTTTCAGTTACCGATGGCAGGAAGTTTTGATTATTTATAGTTACAGGATAAAAAAAAATGAGTGATCCCATGGTTTAAATTTTTTAAATTGGGAGGCAGAGAGACAGAGACGTACGTAGAGTTCCCATCCGCTGGTTGGCTCTCCAGATGCCCACAATGGTCAGAGCAATGCCAGGCTGACGCTGGGAGCCAGGAACTCCCAGAGGCTGCATCAGCAAGGACGCCGGCATGGAAGCCAGACTGTGAACCCGAGTACCCTGATCCAGCATGCGGGGGGTTTTTGCTGCCAGGCTCAAGCCCCCCAAGCTGAGTTTACAAGTTGTTACCAGTCACGGAGGGGAGGGCGGTTGCCGGAGCAAGTCTGGTAGGTTCTTTTCCTCAGCTTAGTGTAGAGATAAAAAGCCAGGGAAACAATTTGCAAGGAGGCAGACACTTTGATTGGCAAGCGACAGAGAAAGCGTCTGGTCTGAGAGGAGACCAGGCCAAGTGCCCGAGCAGGATGCTGGCTCTGAGGAAGTGTCTGGGTTTTTAAGGCATACTGTCTGCTCATTGGGTTATCCTACTGGGGGTGCCCATTGGACGGGGTTTCATATATGCATGTTGATTGGCTTGGGGCTCAAGGAGGTAGCGGGGTCTCCTGGAGACTGTCTCCTTAGAGGCTCAGCCTTCCCTTCTCTGTTAGCTCTGGGTGAAAGATGCAGCCACCCTGAGCGTGTGATTTAAAGCCGCAAGGTCACACATGCAGCACAAGAAGCTGTGGTGGGGGAGATGCCAGTTGGCCTGGAGACAGCTTTCCAGCCACAGCTGACAGCTTGCTTAAGAAGGACATTCCAGCCGGCGCCACGCCTCAATAGGCTAATCCTCTGCCTTGCGGCGCCGGCACACCGGGTTCTAGTCCCGGTCGGGGCACCGGATTCTGTCCCAGTTGCTCCTCTTCCAGGCCAGCTCTCTGCTATGGCCCGGGAAGGCAGTGGAGGATGGCCCAAGTGCTTGGGCCCTGCACCCGCATGGGAGACCAGGAGAAGCACCTGGCTCCTGCCATCGGATCAGCGCGGTGTGCTGGCTGCAACGCGCCTACCGTGGCAGCCATTGGAGGGTGAACCAACGGCAAAAAGGAAGACCTTTCTCTCTGTCTCTCTCTCTCACTGTCCACTCTGCCTGTCAAAAAAAAAAAAAAAAGACATTCCACCTGTGTCTGAAGGGGCCCATGGACCCCCAGCCCCACTGGCCGGCCTCACAAGTATGGCTTTGCCATCCTTTCTTACTGTCATCTGAAACAAATGAAGCTAAAGCCGTGTGGAGTTAAGCAGCTTCCTGTCTCTGGTGACCAGATGACTAGAAAGCTACCAAAATTCATCCAAACACACTGTGACTTCTTAGCCTGAGGTGTGCATTGCCAACCAAAGAATGGTTCCCAGCTCTCCAGTCTTCCTGTGTCCTCCGTCTAGGAAGCTGGCCCTGGGCTATGAATCTTCTGCTTTGTTTCGCTGATTTCCTTTGGTGCCACATATACCTGCTGGTTTCGGATTTCTTCAAGACTCAGAACACTTGTGGGCACTCAGAGTTGTTGCTTTCGTATTGTGATTTTCCATCTGGTCCCTTGGATGTAGCCGCTGCTGTTTGGTTTCTGTATCACAAAGACAAGCCTGGTAATGTGTAAACTGCAGTATTTATTCACGTGATTCCAGTCCCTAGTCTGTGGCTACCAAATGTATGTCATTAACATTTCCACTTTGGATTAAAATAAATGGAACAAATAAGACATTAACTGCTAGTAGAATATTTTCACTCTGCATATCGCTAGTCTTTTAAAATGATGCCTCTCTGGTGTTTTCTTGTTTTTCTGTTTTTAGTGTCATTCTTCCGCTTCCTCAGAATGTGAAGGATTATTTACTGGACGATGGAACTCTGGTGGTTTCAGGAAGGTACGGTATATCACCAACAAATTCTTTGTTTTATCATAAAGAACTGTTGTAGGTCTCGACATTTACCATATAAAAATGAATGAAGTAACTTGGGCATCATTCCTTCCCTTTAACACATTTGTTTTTTTCCTGGCCAAAATTATGCGCTGATCTTGGTTCCATATTCCTTGTCAGTGCTCAGTTAGTAGTTTCAGAATTTAATACTGCCCCTTCAAATAGCTTGTGAATTCAGCAGTTCCTTCCATCTGTGCCTTTAGAGAATGGCTATGGTGATAACCTCCCCTTCTAAAGGTAGCAGAGTAGGGCAAAGGCCCATTCATTATAAGCCTTTGAGATCCTTGAGTTTTTAAAATGAGAAGTTCATTGTTCATCACAAACAGAAAGTTTTGCTAATATATATAATTTTTTTAAAGATTTATTTATTTATTTGAAAGTCAAAGTTACACAGAGAGAGAGGCAGAGAGAGAGAGAGAGAGAGTTCTTCCATCTGCTGGTTCACTCCCCAATTGGCCGCAAAGGCCAGAGCTGCGCCAGTCTGAAGCCAGGAGCCAGGAGCTTCCTCCAGGTCTCCCACACAGGTGAAGGGGCCCAAGGAATTGGACCATCTTCCACTGCTTTTCCAGGCCACAGCAGAGAGCTGGATCGGAAGTGGAGCAGCTGGGTCTCAAACCGGCGCCCATATGGGATGCTGGGGCTTCAGGCCAGGGTGTTAACCTACTGTGCCACAGCTCCGGCCCCAGGTTTATCATTTAATTTCTCAACATTTTGTTCCCCACAATTGACATTCCATGGGCTCATGCCCGCCTTCTAGAAGCTGCTCAAGTAGTTCCCAGAATTGTGGGGGAAAGGGAAGTTACTGCATTTCCGACTTTTTTAGAGCAAACTTGAAAAAGTTTAAGTATGGAATCTAGTGAAGTTTCTGTGTTTCATTCAGGTCTCTGCTCAGAAGTCATAGTATCTAAATGTCTGTTTCTCACCTTTCTAAAATAGCTGCTAATAGGGCACCTTGCTGGTTCATCACTCTTTATCTATATATTTCTCCATAACACTGAGATCATCTGAGTAATAATTCCCTTAATGTTCTGTTGGAATCCAACTTGAAGAGAGTATATCCTTGCCCAGTTTTGTTCACCCCGTCTCCTGGAACAATGCCTGGTAGGTAAGAGATGCTTGATGAACATTTGTTGGGTGAATGAACCTTACACGTGTAATTAGAGTTGTCTGTGTTTTCAGTAACACTAACTTGACTCCATGCTTTGCATAATGGATTTTTAGTGTGGCTTTCAGGATTATATTTCCGTTTTGGTATTCACAGCACTTTAACCTGAAAATTGTTTGTTTAGAACCTCACTAACTTGGAAAGTTGGAGGATAAAGAAAAGGTAGACAAGTCTCAACTTTGGGGTGTTTATAGGCAGAATTTTCTTATTCTCAAATATAACATTATAAGCTTATATAAATGAGATTATAATATAAGTGAAATGATTTTTTAAAAAATATTTATTTGTTTATTTTGTTTATTGTACATTTATATTATTGTTTATTTATTTATTGAAAGTCAGAGAAAAGGAGAGACAGAGAGAGAGGTCTTCCATCCATTAGTTCACTCCCCAATTGGCTGCAACAGCCAGAGCTGCGCCGATCTGAAGCCAGGAGCCAGGAGCTTCCTCCAGGTCTTCCCACACAGGTACAGGGGTCCAAGAACTTGAGCCATCTTCCACTGCTTTCCCAGGCCAGAGCAGAGAGCTGGATCGGAAGTAGAGTAGCCGGGTCTCAAACTGGCACCATATGAGATGTTGGAACTGCAGGCAGTGGCTTTATTTGCTACACCACAGCACCGGCCCCTGAAATGACTCTTATGATTAGAAGATACTTGGTAGATTTCAGTACTGTAAACATACTGAAGGATTCCTAAGGCTGATTTTCATTGTCCGGATGTTTGCACAAGACCCCAGCTAAGGCCAGTGCTGTGAAGTGCTGTTAGCAGTGCTGTCCAGCACATGGTGCTATGCAGCCATACACAGATCTCTGAGGGCCCCTGCCCTTTTGGGGTTGGCAGCTTAGCTTTATATTTTGTGGGAGTCGGTGCGACACAGTGCTGGTTCTTTAGTCAGATTGCTAGGTTCACATCGTGTCTTCATTATTTGCTAACTCTGTGCCTCAGTTTCCTTGTCTGTACATTGGATGAATGATAGTGCAGTGCTTATCTCCTAGGGTTGTTGCAAGGATAAAAAGCAATAATGTGTAATATGTCCAGCCCAGTACATTGTACACTCTTTTTTCTTTTTTTAAAAAATTATTTATTTGAAAATCAGAGTTACACAGAGAGAGAGAGAGAGAGAGGTCTTCCATCTGCTGGTTCACAACCCAATTGGCTGCAACGGCTGGAGCTGCACCGATCCGAAGCCAGAAGCCAGGAGCTTCTTCCAGATCTCCCACGTGGGTGCAGGGCCCAAGGACTTGGGCCATGTTCCAGTGCTTTCCCAAGCCATAGCAGTGAGCTGGATCGGAAGTAGAGCAGCTGGGACTCAAACCAGTGCCCATATGGGATGCCGGCACTGCAGGTGGTGGCTTTACCCGCTGTCACAGCGCGGGCCCCTATTGTACAGTCCTTTTTTTTTTTTTTTTCCTTTGACAGGCAGAGTTAGAGAGAGAGAAAGGTCTTCCTTCCGTTGGCTCACCCCCCAAATGGACGCTGTGGCCGGTGTGCTGCGGCTGGTGCGCTGCACCGATCCCAACCCAGGAGCCAGGTGCTTCCTCCTGGTCTCCCATGGAGGTTCAGGGCCCAAGCACTTGGGCCATCCTCCACTGCCCTCCCAGGCCACAGCAGAGAACTGGATGGGAAGAGGAGCAACCGAGACAGAATCCGGCGCCACAACTGGGACTAGAACCTGGGGTGCCGGTGCTGCAGGCGGAGGATTAGCCTAGTGAGCCGCGGCGCTGGCCCCCTATTATACAGTCTTAAGAATTACTAACTAGTCTCATTGTCATTAATCTCAGGATGAACGTTAAGCAAACACACAAGAAGATATATCAGTGAAAATTGGGATAAATGTTGTCAAGGAGATGAGATGGTCACTGACATTAAATTGCTGGGAGGGCTAAGGGTGGTGGGAGGGTTAGGGTGTGTGCCCTGAAGGAGTGGAAGGTTGGGGAACACAGTTGGTTGAAGGGCAGAGGGAAGAATGGCCCATGCTGAGGGAATGGGAGACCATGACTAAGCGGCTGGGAAAGGTCATGTGGCTGGAACAGAGACGGCTGAGTGCTGAGAGGCATGGCTGATAACAGCGAAGAGCTTTTCAGGGTTCAGATGAGGGAGATGGGTAAATGAGTCATGTGCAAGACCCTAGAATTTATTCTGAGGGTGACAGGAAGGCCTGAAGGGCTCCAAGCAAGAGAGTGCTTGTTCGAATTCCAGTTTCAGAGCGGTGGCTGGTTACGGTGCTACAGACAGGGAAGACTGTGAGGATGGGGTTTGACTGGCTCAGCTGAGGCCGGTGATGGGCTGGAGCTAAGCTGGTGACAGTGGAAGGGGAGAAGTGCTGCTTCAGAACTTGATGACGGAGAGGGAGGGCTCAGAGTGCCTTCCATGCTTTGACTGAATAGCCAGACAGATGAACGGCGGTGTGGCTGGCTCAGATGGAGAAAAGCAGCGGCAGATTTATTGAGCCTTTGGTTGTACAAGGGGAGTCATTTTAGATAGGATTACTTTCATAGGTTGAAAACTTGGTAATTATAGATGGAATTGAAATGAGGTGCACTCACAGTAAGATGCACTGATCTGTAAACACCTATTTCATTCAAAATGTGGAACAGTTCCATTGCTAAGAAGGGTTCCCATCGCCTGTTTCTTCACTTAGATCGGTCAGTTCTAGAATGTCATATACACAGAATTGTATGCCAGGCGTTCTTTTGTGTCTGACATCTTTAACTCAGCACGATTCTTTTGAGATGCATTTGTGTCATTCCATTTTATTGCTGAGTAGTATTTGTGAAACCTGATTTTTTTTAAAGGCTCAGTTTTTGTGTTTTTGTATGTAGGCTTGGGTGTGTATCCATCTAGTGTGTTCCTTGTTATCTTAACCTCTTTTGCTTTCCTGAGTTCAGAAATAAAAGTTAGTTAAGTGAGTTTGTGTATATTTAAAATATTACTTATAGGATATCATAACTGTATCTATTAATATGTGGAAATCTTAGCGCCTTATCTGAAATATATCCTTGTATTAAGTGATACAGTGTTATATTTACAAATAAAGATAGTAAAGTTAATAAATTACACTTATTGAATCTTCCTTTTTTGCTATTAGTTGGCCATTAGTTGAACTCCCATAAACTATTCAAAATATATCAGTTAAGCATCTTTCTTTAGCACAGACTATAGAATATGTGTGACTTGCTTTGTTTGGTAAGATAAATTCTGAAATGGTGAGGAGATGATAATATGAAATGCCTTAAAATTCTTTCATTTGTACAAGTTTTTTTTTTTTTAAAGATTTATTTATTTTTAAAGATTTAGCAGAGTTAGAGAGAGAGAGAGAGAGACAGATGGTGAGACAGAGAGATCTCCCATCTGCTGTGTCACTCCCCAAATTTCTGCAATGGCTAGAGCTGGGCTAGACCGAAGCTGGGAGCCAGGAGCTTCTGCCAGGCCTCCTATATGGGTGCAGGGCCCAAGCACCTGGGCCATGTTCCTCTGCTTTCCCAGGTGCGTCAGCAGGGAAATGGATCAGAAATAGAGCAGTGGAGACTTAAAAAGTGTGCCTACAGGATGCTTGCGCTGTAAGTGGCAGCCTTACCCTCTATGCCACAGTGAAAGGCCCCCTTATTTATGTTAGGTTTGGAATAGCTTGGGGTTCTGGCCTTTCATATCCCCAGAAATGAGACGAAAAGGAGATGGAGGCAGAGATGGATCTCAGCAGAGACGGGTTGCTTTACTGAAGCAAAAAGGGGAGACTGTTTTTGCGAAGAGACTGCATGCATAGTGTGTATAAGACTGGGTTTTTATCTGGCTGAAGAGGGAATCTGCCACTGCAGCTGGCGGGAAGTAGGGAGTAGGGGACCGTTAGAAGCCACTGGGAACTTTTTCTTAACTGTTTCACAGGCTGCCCCGTGTGACATATCTTTTGCCAGTTGCTTTGCAAGGAGTCTGGGGGATGTTGACTCTAGTTCTTGTACCAAGAGTCTCAACAAAAAGGGAGGAAATGGTGGGGGGGGGTAGTGGAGAGGAGAAGGGGCAGTATGCCCTTCACTGAGCTGTACTGCCATTTTATTTACTTGAAAGAGAGAGAGAGTGCGATAGAGTTCTTCCATCTGCTTGTTTGCTCCCCTACTGGTTGGGACAGCCAGGTTTGGACCAGGCTGAAGGCAAGAGACAGAAACTGCATCCTGGACTCCCAGTGGGTGACAGGAACCCAAGTGCTTGAGTCATTATCTGCTGCCTTCCCAGGCACATTAATAGCAAGCTGGATGGAAAGTGGAGGAGCCAGGACTCGAACCCGCACTCTGATAAGGGATGTGGGCATTTTAGGCAGTGGCTTAACCTGCTACGCCAGTGTGCATCCCAAGGTTGCCCTTTGAAAACACACATGCTCTGTCACACACACACACATACAAGTAATACTTGTTTATTAGAGTGAATCTGAAAACTGCAGGAAAGAATAAAGAAGTCGAAAAAAATATCATTTGTAATTCTGCCACCTCAAAGCAGGCACTGTCCATATTTTGGCATATTTTCTTTAGTCTTTAATGTCTTTTTTATCCTAAGTTGTGATCGTTCTGCATATGTGGTTTTGTATTTTTTTATTGACCCTCATAGCATAAGCTCATCTCTGGGGTTTTTAGATAATATAAAATTATTTTGAATGATTGCATGATTTCCATGTCTTCATTTGCCGTAACCTAATTGTTTCTCAGAGTTATTGGTACATGTACAACTTTACTGAAAAATAATTCTGCAGTGAACATAATTTTGGATACAGCATTGTTAACTCTTGGGATTTTTTTTTTCTATCCAGTAATAATCCCAGACCCCAGTGATAAAGCAAAGATTGTAAAGATTCTTGGCCAGTATTGCCAAATAGCTTCTCCTAATACTTGTACCAATTGATGTGCTTAATGTACCTATTTAAGAAGATGAGATTCCTGATTGAATCTTTTTTCTAAGTTTCCAAGTTATTTGTCATGTAGAATTTTTACAATAAGATTTATTTATTTGAAAGGCAGAGTTAGAGAGAGAGAAGACACAGAAAGAGACCTTCCATCCACTGATTCAGTCCTCAAATGGCCACAACGGCCAGGGCTGGCCCAGGCTGAAGCCAAGAGACGGGGTCTTCTGGGTCTCCCACATGGGTGCAGGAGCCCAAGCACTTGGACCATCCTCCACTACTTTTCCAGGTGCATTAGCAAGGAGCTGGATCAGGTGGAGCAGTCGGAACTTTAACTGGCACCCATATGGGATGTAGGTTCTGCAGACAACAGCTTAACCCACTGCATCACAGCAGCCGGCCCCACTACATAGAGATTTGTTTTTATAGAAAGCTTTTATTTAATAAATATAAATTTCATAGGTACAACTTTTAGATTATGGCAGTTTTCCCCCCATACCTGCCCTCCCACCCCCAAACCATCCCACCTCCTACTCCCTCTCCCATCCCATTCTTCATTAAGATTCATTTTCAATTATCTTTATATACAGAAGATCAACTCTATACTAAATAAAGATTTCAGCAGTTTGTACCCACACAGACACACAAAGTATAGAGCACTGTTTGAAGACTAGTTTTACCGTTAATTCACATAGTACAACTCATTAAGGACAGAGGTCCTACATGGGGAGCAAGTGCACTGTGACTCCTGTTGTTGATTTAACACTTGACACTCTTGTTTATTATGTCAGTAATTACCTGAGGCTCTTGTCATGAGCTGCCAAGGCTGTAGAAGCCTCTTGAGTCCACAAACTCTCCTTTCTTCAGAGAAAAGTACCTTCTTCTTCTTTTCTTTCTTTCTTTCTTTTTTTTTTTTTAAGATTATTTATTTGCAAGTCAGAGTTACAGAGAGAGAGAGAGAGAGAGAGGCCTTCCATCTGATGGTTCATTCCCCAACTGGCCACAACGGCCGGAGTTGCACCGATCCGAAGCCAGGAGCTTCTTCCGGGTCTCCCACATGGGTGTAGGGGCCCAAGCACTTGGGCCATCTTCCACTGCTTTCCCAGGCCATAGCAGAGAGCTGAATCAGAAGTGGAGCAGCCGGGTCTCGAACCAGAGCCCATATGGGATGCCAGCGCTCCAGGCCAGGGCCACAGCGCTGGCCCCGAGAGTACCTCCTCCTTTGATAGCCCCTTCTTTCCACTGGGATCTTACTCACAGAGATCCTTCATGTGGCTCATTCTTTGCCACAGTGTCTTGGCTTTCCATGCCTGAAATGCTCTCATGGGCTTTTTAGCCAGATCTGAATGCCTTAAGGGCTGATTCTAAGGTCAGAGTGGTGGTTAGGGCATTTGTCATTCTATGAGTACATAGAGGTTTTAAAAAGGAAAGCAAGTTTTTGATTATAATTTCTTCACTTTCATCTGCCATGAGATAAGTGTGGCCTTTTTGCTGTTTGACATCTTGTTACCTTCCTTACTCTGCCATCTAGTGGCTTTGATGTTTGTTCTGTGTATCAGCTGGGATGAATTGGTTTCGAGTAATAGGATATCCAGTGGCTTAACTGACTTCAACAATGAGGAAAGCATGTTGTTTCATGTAATGTTGTGTTATTGCAAGGTTCAGTCATTTGGTCATATTAGGATTCAAAATCAGCTTCTCCATCATTTCTTGGTGTTCTTCTCTAATGTTCAAGTTAGGTGCAGTAGTTCTAAGCATCATGTTCTCACACACTGTATATGGAGGCCAGAATCTATGAGTTCTTGGCTCCTGGCCCTTCTTTCTCTCTCTCTTCATTTTTTTTAAGCTTTATTTATTTATTTGAAAGGTAGAATTACAGAGGCAGAGGCAGAGAGAGAGGTCTTCTATCCACTGGCTCACTCCCCAAATGGCCACAATGGCCAGAATTGGATCTGTCTGAAGCCAGGAGCCAGGAGCTGCTTTGTGGTCTCCCATGTGAGTGCTGGGGCTCAAGCACTTGGGTCATCTTCTACTGCTTTCCCAGGCCATAGCAGATAGCTGGATCAGAAGTGGAGCAGCCAGGCCTTGAACTGGCACCTATATGAGATGCTGGTGCTGCAGATGGTGGCTCTACCTGCTACACCACAGTGCCAGCCCCTTTTGTCCCTTCTTAAGACCAGGGAAAACCTTCTCAGGAGCCTCTGTCTTGTTTTGATTAGTCTTGGGTCACAGTCATTAGGAAGGAAGATGGTATAGCCATGGTTAGTTAAGCTTGATCGGTAGTCACTACTGTGACTGGGGAGAAATCCATGAGGCACAGGAGCACTTAGTATCTGTACAGATTGGAGTTTTTATGAACAAGGAAGTAGGAAATGGCTATAGGGTCTGCCATCACTGCTGTTGCTTCATTCCCCACTTCCTGTTACTTCTATGTACAGTATGTGCCTTTCACCATGGACAGTAAGCTTTATAAGGTATCTGTTTATAGTCATAACAGTCTGGGCTTGACACATAATTTGTTAAATAAGTAAATGGATGAACATGGTTATTCTACTCTCCTATGATAGTCTCTACAAAGAGTCAAGATAATAAAATAGATCAAAGATGCCAAATAGTTGATGCTGTTTGCCAACTCAGATCCAATAGTGATGGTTTCCTGGAATGAGGTGTTGAGGGTACTGAGGGTGTATCCAGGGTTTAGACAGAAGGAATGTTTGTTCATCATTGCCTGTAGGGCGTGTGGGAAAAGGGGCTGTTGAAGTGCATTGCTGGTGGAGACAATGATTTACCTTCACTGACCATTTACTAGATGCCTACTGTGAGGGGAGTGCTGAGCTTGCTACTGCAGTAACAAGATAGACGGCACGCCCTTTCTTGGGAATCTAGGCTTAGGAACCAAGTCAAACAAATAAGTGGATGTCTGAGTTGTGTTTTGAAAAATGTTTTTGAGTAGAAGCATCAGTATTCTGAAAAGCAGTGTCTTTAAGTAAATCATCGAAAGCTGGGGTGACCCAGGAAGTTTTTATAGTGACACTTGCACTGGGTCCACAGCTGGGTCTGACTCAGGTTGTCTGTGCCTTCCAAGCACCAATCCACATTGTCTTCTTTGAATCTCGAGTTCTTTTCTGACTCTGTCTCCTTTAAGACCGAATAGTGATAGACGCCAATCATAAAAACATGTGGTGAGCATACTCATATTTTGGTTCTTGACAACTCTGTGAAGTAGCTGCTGTTACCTCAGTTCTATAGATGGGCTAATGATGCAGAGTTCTTGACTGACAGTGGCAGAGCTGAGATATCTACACTATGTCTGTCTTCAGAGCCAGTGCTGTTGTATGCCAGCTCTTTGCAACATGTAACAAAGCACACAGAGTCCTAAATGGGGGCTGGCGCTGTGGTGTAGCAGGTAAAGCTGTCACCTGCAGTGCTGGCATCCCATGTGGGCACCGGTTTGTGTCCCGGCTGCTCCACTTCCGATCCAGCTCTCTGCTATGGCCTGGGAAAGCAGTAGAAGATGGCCCAAGTCCTTGGGCCCCTGCACCTGTGTGGGAGACCCGGAAGAAGCTCCTGCTCCTGACTTTGATCAGCACAGCTCCAGCCGTTGCAGCCATCTGGGAAGTGAACCAGCGGAGGGAAGACCTCTCCCTTTCTCTCTCTGCCTCTCCTTCTCTCTGTAACTCTTTCAAATAAATAAATAAATCTTTTTTTTTTTTTTAAGAAGAATCCTAAATGTTCACATCATCCTTTGATCACTTCAGTCCTCAGGGTTTAGGGTCCCTTAGAAAGCTTGCAGATTGATACACATTGGCATCTTTGCAAGTGAATCCGTGTGGTGTCAGACCTCACAGTGAGTGCTGCAGTAGGTTCTCCTGAATAATTGAACACATCACTTACAATTTTTTTTTTTTAGATTGTTGTGTTATAGTATCAAAATTGTAAGTGATTTTGGAGTGATAAAATACATTGTCAACTTCTTGTTGGGCACCTTTTTTATTGTGAGATTAAGTAAATCACCTTAAAAAGATCATGTTGCATTTAAAAACATGATGTAGAATTTTTTTTCTTTTTATTTTTTTTCAATTTATTTTTTAAGGAATACAAATTTCATGAGTACAACTTTAGGGATATAGTTATTCTTCCCACCATATCAGCACTCCCACCCACACTCCCACCATGTAGAATTTAAAGAGAGGTAAGACAAAGTAGTTAGCTACTTGGGCAGGATTTCACAAGTTGACAGTGTCTTAGTATTATCACTATAGTACAGAATATGATTCTTAGCTTTGTGGGTCTGGGAACTCAGTTCTGTGGATTATAGAGTTGATTAAAATTTGGGGAGCTGACTTACATTAACTAAAATCACAGCAGACTGATAAACTATTGTCATTTTTTTGATATACAAAAGAGGATACCCCTCTCCAGTGATTGCTACCACTTGGAAGATCACTTAGCACATAGTAACTCTCAACAAATATGAATGGAATTACTCTGTAGTTTCATCCCTTTTAGCAAAAATATTTATACTATTATTTTAAAATATTATCTCCATCTTCATTCTAGTTTCTTGACTTTCTGTGATGGTCGTTGGAGATAAGCCCTTTTATACCTTCTTCATTATAATTTTTCGTTAAGTACCTAGTATTTACAGTATTATGTCATCACTGTTGACTGCTGAGTCATATTTTATAATATGATTACCTTTGTTAAAAATAACTGTTTTTCCTGGAATTAATAATTGTATTGTTGAAATTCCCTTTATTTTCTATGTGTCTATCACAAATATTTTGCAAATGTTCTAGTAGGCAGGTCATATGCCTATTAGCTGTTTTTCTAAACTCTCAAGTACTGTTCCAAATTGGACAGTTCCCTTTTTCCTTTCCTGGAGAACTCATTTTAGCCATCTGTTCCAGTCTGAACCATCATTTTGCAGGTCTGGAATACAGTTCTCTGCTATGGGCTTTCCTTCTGTGCTGGATTTTCTGTTACTTGGATACTACGTTTTTGTTTTTGTTGATTTACTCCGGAGCATGTGCTTTAGAATGCTTAGGAGGAAAAGCTTTTGAGTTTTTGTGTCAGTAGAAATTTTTATTCTCTTCCACTTGAGAGTGTTTGCTTATACTCAGGGGCCGGGAAGCAGAATTTGGCCCAGTATGGAATTCTAGGTAGAAAATTGCCCTTTGATTTCAAAGGCTATTGCCTACTCTCTTCTAGGATGCTATGAAGTCCCATTTTCATTCTCATTTATTTTTCTTTATGAATGTTTTTAGAATTTCTTCTTTCATATTTTATATTTATATTGACACCCCCCCCCCCCAATTTGGTAGCTTAAAAAGTAATCATCTTATTTGTCATGTCAGTGGTAACTCAGCCAGATGTTGGGAGACACGTTTCCTTGGGTCTCTTTAAATTTCTCATTTATTGTGGGGCCGGTGCTGTGGAGCAGTGGGTTAAAGCCCTGGCCTGAAGCGCTGGCATCCCATATGGGCACCGGTTCTAGCCCCAGCTGCTCCTCTTCCAATCCAGCTCTCTGCGATGGCCTGGGAAAGCAGTGGAGGATGGCCCAAGTCCTTGGGCCCCTGCACTCACGTGGGAGACCACGTGGAAGAAGCTCCTGGCTCCTGGCTTCGGATCAGCGCAGCTCTGGCCATTGCGGCCATCTGGGGAGTGAACTAGTGGATGGAAGACTTCTCTCTCTGTCTCTACCTCTCTCTGTAACCCTGTCTTTCAAATAAATAAAATAAATCTTTAAAAAAAATTTCTCATTTATTGTTCGCCTTGCAAACAGAGGAACTGCCAGCCTTTGTTCTCAACTATCTTTTCAAGGACGTCTATGTAGCAAGCAGTCTCAGGAGGTAGGGATGATGTCTCCGTCTAGTGCAGAGAACAGGTTTGTTCATGGTCCAGGATAAGGAAAGATAACGTGTCCCCCTGGGTCGGAGATTGAGCAGGTTTCCTTGTGGCCCATTATAAAAGGTGGGATTCCTTGAGCTCAGAGTTCCTCGGCTGTAACACAAACACAGGCCACCCTGTGTTGCCCCCGTGGAGTGGAGGGGGAAGAGGGACCTGACGCAAAGATGAGATGCGACTCATGCTGTGCCATGAGTGGTAGAGCCCTCGTTTTCTGATCCAGGAATCTCGTGTTGTCTGCTAATGTCCTTGAAAGTGGGAGAGCCTAACTTGTTAGCCTGTAAATAAAAAATCTCAGATCCCCCATAGTCTTGACAGTGAGCAGGCTTTCTGTTGATTTTGCTAAGGTCATTACTTGGGTATTGTCATCTCAGTTTGTCTGAGCTGGATGGTCTAAAAATGTCCTCACTCACAGGGCTGGCAGTTGATATGGTCAGCTGGCATTGTGCTCCATGTGATCCCTCATCTTCAGAAAGGCTGGCCTTAGCTTTTTTTTTTTTTTTTTTAAGATTGATTCATTTATTTGAAAAGCAGAGTTACAGAGAGGCAGAATCAGAGAGAGAGAGAGAAAGAGAGAGGGAGGTCTTTGATCTGCTGGTTCACTCCCAGGATGGCCACAATGGCTGGAGCTGTGTCGATCCGAAGCCAGGAACCAGGAGCTTCTTTTGGGTCTCCCACGCAGGTGTAGGGGCCCAAGGACTTGGGCCATCTTCCACTGCTTTCCCAGGACATAGCAGAGATCTAGGTCGGATGTGGAGCAGCTGGGACTTGAACTGGCGCCCATATGGGATGCCAGCACTGCAGGCAGCGGCTTTCCCTGCTGTGCCTCAGCGCTAGCCCCTAGCCTTCGCTTCTTTACAGAGCAGTGGCAGCATATCAGGCTGCGAGTGGAAGCTATGAGTCCTCTTGACGCTAGGTTCTGAGACGTAGTGTTAGTTGGGCTACCTTCTGTTGGTCAGAATGAGTCCTGAAGACAGTCTAAAGTGCAGGGTGGGAAATACATGCTATTTCCTGATGAGCAGAGTGGCAAAGTCACCCTTCGAGTGGCATGTCTGGAGAGATGAAAAGGATTGCTGTGGCATCTTTTGCACATCTAAGGTGTTTTGTTTTATTCTTTTCACTCATTGTACAGGGTACTTGATGACCCCTTCTATTATAGAAACTAGTATTTTCCGGTTTGGGGATATCAAAAAATATGATATTCTTTTATTGTTTCTCTTTCTGGAACTCCTATTGAGTTAATTATAATTATGTAATTATATTAATATGTTACATTAATTCTCTGAATTTGTTCATTTCTTCTCTGTTTTCTATCTCTTAGTCTTCTTTTTCTACTTTCTGGATAATTTTGATTTTTTTTTCCTATTCATTCTATGGAAGTTTTAAATTTCATCTGTCATGTTTTCAGTTTGTACAAATTCTTTTCCTGTTTCTTTACAGTCTCCTCTTCTTTCATGGATGCTGTCCCTTTTTTATGTTTTAGGATATTGATGGTTTTTAAAAATATTTTCATCTGGTCCTTTTATTGGCTTTTTTTCTTTCACCTATCTTTTTTTTTTCTCTTGTTTTTCAAAAGCTTTGTTTCATCTTGGAGACTTTGTTGCGTTTTCTTACAGTTCTTGGTCTTCATTCAATAATTGAGAGTGAGAGGAATACATACACGTACACACAAGCATTTGCAAAGTTTGTATACATGTTTGTTGACTAGGGGTTGTAGTAAGCAAGTGTTGATGGAGGATCCTCAGAGGACGGTATCTGTAGGTCATACCTATGGGATGGTTCAGTTCCCAAACAGAAGAATCCTGTTCCTTCCAGGAGCAGGGTGGGAGGAAGGAAGGGGCTAGTGCTTTCACTGTTCATTGTGGCTTTCACAGGCTTCCATATTCTTTGGGGTCATTATGTATCTGACTTCTTAAACTCTCCTACAATAACAGGAAAGATCCCAAGGACTTAACCTCTGCAAGTCCATTTTTTTTCTAGAAAATCAACCTGCTTAGCAGTGAGGTTAGAAGAACTACTTGGGCCATCACCATTGCCTGCCAGGATCCTCATTAGCAGGAGATGGGAGTCAGGCCTCCAGTATGAGCCATGGCCGTCTTAACTGCGAGGCCAGCTGTCCGCACCCGGTTCTTATTTTGATTTTTTCCATCCAGTGATGTGAGTTCTTCCTAGGATGGTTATTTGCCAGGGCAGTGTTCTGATTACTCCCTCTGGGTTCTCTGAGTCTTCGCTTCCTCCTAGGCAGTGAAGATTGACTACTGGTCCCCTCCTCTCCACCTGTCCCCTCATTTTTAAAATCTAATTTTTTTTCTTTTTAAAAATTTTATTGGGGGTGGTGGTGTTGTGGTATAGTGGGTAAAGCCGTTGCCTGCAGTGCCAGCATCCCAGCTGGTTTTGAGTCCCAGCTGCTCCACTTCTGATTCAGCTTGACCTAGCTCCAGCTGTTGCGGCAGTTTGGGGAGTGAACCAGCAGATGGAAGATCTCTCTGATGGCTGCTCCATTTCTGACCCAGCTCCTTGCTAATGGCCTGGGAAAAGCAACACAAGATGGCCCAACTACTTGTGTCTGTGACATGTGGGAGACCCGAAAGAAGCTCCTTGCTTTGGCTTGGCCTATCCCTGGCCACTGTAATCGTATGGGGAGTGAACTAGCTGATGGAAGATCTCTGTCTTTCTGTGTCTCTTCCTTTCTGTAACTCTGACCCTAAAACCAATCAATCAATCAATCTTATAAAAAAGTTTTCATTTCCAAAAAACTTTAAAAAATAATAAATAAGGGCCAGCGCTGAGGCACAGTGGGTTAATGCCGTGGCCTGAAGCACCGGCATCCCATATGGGTGCCTGATCGAGACCTGGCTGCTCCACTTCCCATCCAGCTCTCTGCTATGGCCTGGGAAAGCAGTAGAAGATGGCCCAAGTCCTTGGGCCCCTACACCCGCGTGTGGGAGACCTGGAAGTGGTTTCTGGCTTCAGATCGGCACAGCTCCGGCTGTTGCAGCCATCTGGGGAGTGAACCATTGGATGGAAGACCTCTCTCTTGCTCTCTCTCTCTCTCCATGCCTCTCTTCTCTCTGTGTAACTGTGACTTTCAAATAAATTAAAAAAAAAAAAAACCAAATAAATAAAAATGTTATTTATCTATTTGAGAGATGGAGAGAGAGCTCTCATTCATTCCAAGTGCCTGTAATGGCCAGGACTGTGCTAGACTGAAGTTGGGAGCTGGAATTTCATTCTAGATCTCCTGTGTAGGTGTGGCAGGAACACAGTTACCTAAACCATAACCTTGTGTTTCCCCGGGTCTGCTTTTGTGAGCAGCTAGAGTCAGGAGCGAGAGCCAGGTATTGAGCCCAGTCTGCATCTTAACTGTTAGGCCAAATGCCTGACGAATGCGTTGCTTACTGGCCTCTTCACAAATAGTGTGCTTGAGTGCGTTGTTCTCTCTCTCTCTCTCCCCCTCCCTTTTTGGTGGCCCAGTCTAGACCCAGAGTAGTTCCTGACAGCAGCCCACGCACTCTGTTTTCATTGTGCAAAGAGCAGCTTTTCGATTTTGCTTCCCAGGGGTGTTCCATCAGCTGTGTAGACAGCTGTGCCGAGGTTTCCTTTGGGTGTCTCCCTTCACCTTGTTAGATTGTCTCTGTCTTTGGCAGCTCTTTGTCATATTTGGGGCTTCAAAGTCAGAGATGAAGCTTAATATTATCAGAGATGAGGTTGGAGTTTTTCTTTCCATTGCTTTTAGTGATTTCCACGAAGAGGGCAGAAAGTTTTTATTCTGCTGTCTCTTACTGGAAGTATACTCTCATTAGTTCTACTATTTTTTTTAATTAGTTTCTGTCTCCAGAAATGAACTTTTCCTTGTATTGTTCTACAATTTTAATGCTTTTTTTGTTGTTTTAAGATTTTCTTTATTTGAAAGGCAGAGATACAAAGAGAGAAGGAGAGAGAGAGAGAGGTCTTCCATCTGCTGGTTTACACCCCAAATGGCTGCAATGGCAGGGTTTTGGGTAGGCCGAAGCTAGGAGCCAAGAGTGTCCCACGTGGGTGGCAGGGGCCCAAGGACTTGGGCTGTCTTCCACTGCTCTCCCAGGTGCCTTAGCAGGGAGATGGATAGGAAGTGGAGCAGCCAGGACTCAAACTGGCAGCCATATGGGATGCTGGCGTTGCAGGTGGTAGCTTAACCTTCTACACCACAGTGCTGACCCTTACTTTTTTTTTTTTTTTTAAATATACTTAGTACATCTGTGACTACATGGTTTCAAAGTCTTTTTTTTTCTGCTAAATTTTTGTTTTATGTTTTTGTTTTTTGTTCTTTAGAGAAGATCCACCAGCAAACTCTCAGCCAGACAGTGATGATGAAGCTGAGGAAATCCAGGTTGGTTAAAGACAGTCTGTTCTGTACAGTGTTCTAGTATAAGTGATCTCTGAAATGATCCTGACATTTAGTTCTTAGGGTCATCAAGGTGGGCAATCATGTGAAAAATCTCTCTGTGCCATATATTTGTTACATATAATTTGTGTTCAGAAAAAAAGTCTCCTCTGTGTGTACGATTTTGAGATGGAAGCCCAGCACAGAATTTAATGTTTTGTTTCTGTTCTCTCTTCCCTGCAGTGGTCTGATGATGAGAACACAGCCATCCTTACGGTAAGAACAAGGCGGTGCGGTGGTGGGGATGGCTGCTCACTGTTGTGTAGGGCTAGCCTCTAGGTTTCACTGCATACCGCTCTGAACTCCCCTGCACTCGCCGCTTCAAATGGCTTTGTCTCCTCCCCCTCCTTGGTTAGAAAGGAAATATCTTGAGTGCATTTTTGCTGCTTTGTTTCCCTGAGGCTCTGAAAGAAGAAATCAAGCCTAACATTAAACTCTGAGGTCCCCAGATCTGTGCATCTAAACTGAAGTGAAAAGTCTGTATTCACTTATTCATGTATGTTTAATTGATATAAAAGAGAAGTATGTGACTTTAACCAATATTGTATTTAAAATAGTGTATCATTGTCTTTCAGTATTTTTGTGAAATTCAACTTGAAATAGTTTTTAATAAATTCTTAAAGGGATAAGTAAATTGAACAATGTGTGTCTCAACACAGATAAATGAAAGCTCTTCAAACCTTAAGATGCAATAAGAAGACTTTTTTGTTCTTAAAAAATTCCTTCCAAGTAAATGTAAAGGCAGAAAGAGGAAAATGAGTTTTAAGGGAGAATATATTCAATATAACTCTAAATAAGATATTTATTTATTTTTAAAATTTATTTGACAAATAGAGTTAGACAGTGTGAGAGAGAGTCAGAGAGAAAGGTCCTCCTTCCATTGGTTCACCCCCTAAATAGCTGCCACGGCCAGAACTACGCCGATCTGAAGCCAGGAGCCAGGTGCTTCCTCCTGGTCTCCCATGCGGGTGCAGGGGCCCAAGCACTTGGGCCATCCTCCACTGCCTTCCTGGGCCATAGCAGAGAGCTGGACTGGAAGAGGAGCAACCGGGACTTGAACCCGGCCTCCATATGGGATGCCAGCACCACAGGCGGAGGATTAACCAAATGAGCCACAGCTCCGGCCTGATATTTGTTTATTTTAATGAATGAGATGTGCTTTCTAGAGTACAGGGAAAAAGTAAAGATCTCTAAAACCCACATTATTTCCCTAGGAAAAAAAATTAAACGTGCCAACAGATGCAGAAATGGAACATTAGGATGTTTAATTAGCTGTGGATATTATGCGATTTACTCTCCTTTTATGAAAATTCTGTTCAACCTAATATAAGTAGTATCTGCTGTACTCAGGGCACTGTAGGGGTTCTATGAGGAAAACAAAGATGAGTATGATTTGATTCCTGCCATCAGGGAGTTTGTAAACCAGTAAGACACAGGTTGGGGGTGGGTGACAGTGCTGACAGAACAATTATAAGTGAGGCTATCTAGAACTACTTACAGGAGAAGCAATATTTGACCTGGGTCTGAAAAGTGCTGAGGATTATCACTTTCAACTCATGTCTTTAAATGTGTACAAGTGGATTCAGAAATTAGTGACACGAAAGTATATAGGGTTCTAAGACTGTTCCTACTGCTATAATAAAATGCCTTCATCTGGGAAATTTATATAATAGATATTGATTTTCCACAGTTCAGGAGGCTGGGAAATCCAAATCTGCAGATTCAGTGCCCTCTGAAGACCTGCTCCCTGTGTGCAGGAAGGCGCCTTGTTGCTCTGTGGTCATGTGGGGAAGGGGAGAAGACGTGTAAGGGCCAGGCAGCTCTCTGAAGTCTCTTCTAGGAGAGCAGAACCTCAGGACTTAATCCCTTAATTCCCCGAGGCGCCGCCTCTTAATCCGACTGCAGTGGAGACTAAGTTTCAACGTGAATTTTGGAGAGAGACCAAACGTCTCAAACATAGCAGTATGCACATGTCTATGTCCTTGTCTCTCTACCAAACTGTTCACCAAGAAGGTTTACAACTTGATTTCTAAAATACCATTCTCCACTAAAAAGAATCAACGCTTCTTGGAGAAATTCAGAACAGGGGTTAGGAAACAAAATGATCCTGTAGTAGCTTGTTGTGCCAGGAACTAAGGGAATGTTCAAAGAATAACAGAGACATGACCACAAGACCCAGAAACCAACTTGAAAGGGTTCCACTGGCAAAAACATTATAAATAATAATTGTAATCATAACCCATTGAGTAAGAATCCAAGATCCCATGCTGACATAAATAGTGATTAAAGCAGTGGGGGAGAAGCGAAAGCCTTTCTTCAGTTCTCAAAAGCACTGTCTAGTGTAGAAGGAATGGTGGAGTTAGAAATCAGCATCTGGGGGCCGGCACTGTGGCATAGTGGGTTCAGCCTCAGCCAGCGTTGGATCAGCTGTGCTCTGGCTATTGTGGCCATCTAGGGAGTGAACCAGCAGGTGGAAGACCCTTCTCTCTGTCTGTAACTCTGACTCGCAAATAAATAAAATCTTTAAAAATAAAAAAAATTAAAAAATCAGCATCTGGCAACCATCAAAGTAATAATTGATTGCATATATGTTAAAACTGGGGCAGGCATTTGGCCCAACAATAACAATGCTGGTTAAGATGCCCATATCCCATATTGGAGTGCTTGGGTTCAGTTTCCAGTTCTGCCAATTCTAGCTTCAGGTGCTTCCAGCAAAGGTGCATGGGATGGGCACATCGCCTGCCACTGAATAACCTAACCTGCATAGCCTGAAATTAATAATGAGAACCAGCCAACAAACTCTACTTCTAAGGGTTATGTCCATAACTGCCCTGTGTTCTTCAAAAATATCAAAGTCAGGAACATTAAGAACCACAGAGAAAGGAACTGTTATGGATTTAAAGGAGATGAAAGAAACATGACAGCTAAATGCAGTGTGTGATTCTAGAGTGGATCCTGGACCAGAGAAAGTTTTGACTTCTCTTTTTCTATAAAGACATTAATAGGACCCTGAGTAAACTGTGAATAAGATCTGTGGATTGACGCGGCTCAATAAGCTAATCCTCTGCCTTGCGGTGCCGGCACACCAGGTTCTAGTCCCGGTCGGGGCGCCGGATTCTGTCCCGGTTGCCCCTCTTCCAGGCCAGCTCTCTGCTGTGGCCAGGGAGTGCAGTGGAGGATGGCCCAAGTCCTTGGGCCCTGCACCCCATGGGAGACCAGGAGGGGCACCTGGCTCCTGGCTTTGGATCAGCACGGTGCGGCGGCCATTGGAGGGTGAACCAACGGCAAAAGGAAGACCTTTCTCTCTGTCTCTCTCTCTCTCACTGTCTACTCTACCTGTCAAAAAAAAAAAAAAAAAAAAGATCTGTGGATTGGATAATGGCATCATATCACTGTTAGTTCCCTGATTTTGATTGTTTTGCCACATTATATGAGAGAATGTTAAAATGACTTGTGAGGAAATATACCGTGAAGTATTTAGGGATGAATGGGCAACTTACTTTATAGTAGTGTAGGAAAGAAAAGTATATAAACAAATAGAAACACACAGGTGGAGAGAGGAGAGTTGGTGGGGAGAGTGATAAAGCAAATATGAAATGGACACTTTGGGGGAAAGTATTTAGATATGCATGGTTCTCTTAATGTTTCTGAAAGTCTGAAGTTATTTCAAAAACTGTCAGTTTGAAGAGACTTGGTTCCACTGGGTGAAGTCAAGCAGGGAATGAGCATTCATTGTAGAGAGAAATAAGGAACCAGGGCTTAGGGTGGGAAAAAGCAAGGTATTGGTGAATGGCATATCGTACATGAGTGTAGATGTAAAAGCAGTCTATCAAAAGTGAGGGGAAAAAAATATCAAGTTTTTAAAAGTCTAATGATGAAGTTAAAAAGGAAAGTTGTTGAAAGAATGCGTAGCAAATGGCTGTTAAGTTGTTTGAAGGCCTTTTTTTTTTTTATTAAAGATTTATTTATTTATTTGAAAAGTAGAAAGAGAGAGAGGTCTTCTGTCCGCTGGTTTACTCGCCAAGTGGCCGCAATGGCCAGCGCTGGGCCAATCTGAAGCCAGGAGCCTCTTCCAGATCCCCCATGTAGGTGCAGGGGCCCAAGGACTTGGGCTGTCCTCTGCTGCTTTCCCAGGCCATAGCAGAGAGCTGGATTGGAAGTGGAGCATCCAGGTCTTGAACCGGTGCCCATATGGGATGCCAGCACTGCAGGTGGCGGCTTTACCTGATTTGCCAAAGCCCCGCTCCCGAAGGCCGGGTGTTATGGCCAGGCACTTCTGTCATAGGTATAGAGTCATGAATATAGATGAACACACCCCAGCTTTGTAATGATGGGAACCTGTGGGAAGAGAGGGAAGGGCCAGGGAGGAGAGCAAGAAGATAAGGATCTTTGTGTCCATCTGTGATGTTTCTCCCTTAGAAATATACAGGTATAGACCAAATAGTTCAATGTTTGGACCAGGAACAAGGGTCTGTATTTTTTTGTGTGTTGTAAAACATTTCATAATTCTTTTTTTTTTTTTTTTCCTTTGGACAGACAGAGTTAGACAGTGGGAGAGAGAGAGACAGAAAGGTCTTCCTTTTGTTGGTTCACTCCCCAAATGGCCGCCACGGCCAGCGCATTGCGCTGATCCGAAGCCAGGAGCCAGATGCTTCTCCTGGTCACCCATGCAGGTACAGGGCCCACGGAGCTGGGCCATCCTCCACTGCATTCCCAGGCCACAGCAGAGAGCTGGACTGGAAGAGGGGCAACCGGGAAAGAATCTGACACCCCAACCGGGGCTAGAAACCGGGGTGCCAGTGCCACAGGCGGAGGATTAGCCAAGTGAGCCGCAGCACTGGCCAACATTTCATAATTCTAAAAGAAAAAATTAAACAGCAAAAGAGACCTATCATTTCTGAATGGGGTGGTACAGGGGCGCTGTGGTAGGTGAGACTGGGAAGATGGCTAGGTGAGTACAGATAACAGCAGGTCCACAGATAACAGATGAGTGTGGATTTTATCTTACTTATAGTGGAAACTTTTCCCCCAGAAAAGTGAGGTGTTATGCATATTTAAAATTAACAAGTTGAGCAATGAGCTTAGAAGAATCTTATTAGTTAAATCTGTTCATAGAGAAGTATCATAAAATGGTAAAATCATGACTCCCATACATTTATAAAACTCTTTAACACATGTTAATGATTTGTTAGAACTGATTCAAAAGAGAATCTAAAGGAAAGATGTCCATAAATCAGGAATGTTGAAATGAATGTATAAACGAGGCAAAACCAGTTGAATGGGAGAGAAAACAGTTGGATCTCCAGAAGGCATAGAAATTGCATGCCCATAAGAATTAGTTTACAGGGCCTTTGCTGTGGTCTGGTGTGCTAAGCCTCTGCTTTTGGTGCCGACATCTCATTTGGACACTGGTTCGAGTCCCAGCTGCTCCACTTCCAATCCAGCTCTCTGCTATGGTCTGGGAAAACAGTCGAAGATGGCCTAGGTCCTTGGGCCCCTGCACCCACGTGGGAGACCTGGAAGAAGCTCCTGGCCCCTGGCTTGGATCAGTCCAGCTCCGGCCATTGAGGCCATTTGGGGAGTGAACCAGCAGATGGAAGACCTTCTTCTCTGTCTCCCTCTCTTGTAACTCTGCCTCTCAAGTAAATAAATAATTCTTTAAAAAAATAATTAGTTTACATTGCTGTCACGCACCTGCAGTTATGAAGCGGCTCACAGAGCTGGTGGAGTCAGATAACCCTGGATAGTTTGCTGTATGTGGATAAAACACAGAGACTTCAACAAGTTTGTGGAGGAAATTGCATTAAAAGTTCATTTTGGTGCAAAATGTTTGAAATCCATGCTTAGTTTTTTAATAAGTATGCATTTTCTGTGAACTTTTTGAAGGACTCCCCACCCCAGCTTTCCCTGAAGACAATAGGTAAACTTTTGTAACTCTCATTTGTTCTGGGAGCCTTATGGAAAGGATTCTCTAAAGTTGCATAATTTTGAGGATTTCAGGGGGTGGATCACATGTTTTTAAATGCAGCACATAAATACAGAGCAGTCCTTAGAAGTCAAGTTTTATGGGATAGGAAAATTAACATGTTCTGTCTTTGAAGGTTAAATCCCTTCATGTTGTAAAATTTGTGTAATGATGCCATTTGTAGAAACTTGCTGATGCATCTTGGGTAAGTGGTTTTTATGGCTGGAGCTCCAGAGCAGCCAAATCAGCAGCTCTAGGTGATTATAAGGAAATTATTGGCCTAAACGTCAATCATTATTCCTTTGATGAGGAGAGGGACGTGGAAAAGAATCCCTTTTTTTTTTTTTTTTTTGACAGGCAGAGTGGACAGTGAGAGAGAGAGACAGAGAGAAAGGTCTTCCTTTACAGTGAGAGAGAGAGACAGAGAGAAAGGTCTTCCTTTTTGCCGTTGGTTCACCCTCCAATGGCCGCTGCTGCTGGTGCGCTGCGGCTGGCGCAGCGCGCTGATCCGAAGGCAGGAGCCAGGTGCTTCTCCTGGTCTCCCATGGGGTGCAGGGCCCAAGGACTTGGGCCATCCTCCACTGCACTCCCTGGCCATAGCAGAGAGCTGGCCTGGAAGAGAAGCAACTGGGACAGAATCCGGCGCCCCGACCGGGACTAGAACCCGGTGTGCCGGTGCCGCAAGGCGGAGGATTAGCCTACTGAGCCGCAGTGCCTGCCGGGATTCTTATTACTCTTATTCATGTTGAAAGCCTCTCTAAGTTATTCTAATGTAATTTCTTGTATGTAAGCTGTAGAAGTAGTTTAATGGAAGATATGGTGACAGGCTATGAACTGATTAAACGATTTAACCAGTTTAGAGGCTAAACTTAAACTGTGATCAAAAAAGGTCACCTAATTGAGACTTCTGCTCTCTCTTTACTCACTACCTTTTGCTTAAAGCTGTTTCCAGTTTGGAGAATAGATTATCATTTTTTAACACTTATTTCTTTGATGTGTTTTGCTGACTCATGTCACAGCTTTTTTTCTGTATCATAACTGGGTTAGATTTTGAGGATCTGCATAAACCACTTGATTAATTTTTGGAATGTGTGCTTTAGTTAATTCTAGACCTAGTCTAACTTTTTTCCGCCCTATAGAAGCTGATTACTAGATTTTTTTTTCAGAACTTGCAGTTGCCCAGTAGAGGGCAGCAGTCCCCTATGCAGCAGAAGCTGGGAACAAACTAAATGCATCATCTGTGTTTTTTTTTTTTTTTGACAGGCAGAGTGGACAGTGAGAGAGAGAGACAGAGAGAAAGGTCTTCCTTTGCCGTTGGTTCACCCTCCAATGGCCGCCGCGGTAGCGCACTGCGGCCGGCGCACCGCGCTGTTCCGATGGCAGGAGCCAGGTGCTTCTCCTGGTCTCCCATGGGGTGCAGGACCCAAGGACTTGGGCCATCCTCCACTGCACTCCCTAGCCACAGCAGAGAGCTGGCCTGGAAGAGGGGCAACCGGGACAGGATCGGTGCCCCGACCGGGACTAGAACCCGGTGTGCCGGCGCCGCAAGGCGGAGGATTAGCCTGTTGAGCCACGGCGCCGGCCACCTGTGTTTTGTGTCCCAAAGGCTCCACTTACACTCGTTTGCTTATGTCCACAGCTCTTAGTGACATAAAGCTCCAGCCAGGGCATAATGGCCGTCAAGTTGAAGTTCCTTATTCAACAATAATATTTCTGTTACTTCCAGCTTGAAACAAACACATCTCCTGTTTCAGTCACTTGCCTGGATGAAATACGCATTTTGAAGTAAACCAAAATGGAAATAACATTTAAAATTTTTTGTTTTTATTTGAAAGAGAGACAGATTTTTCCATCCTCTGGTTCACTCCCCAAATGCCTGCAATCAACCAGGAATGGGCCAGGCCAAATCCAGGAGTCTGAAACTCAGTCCATGTCTCCCATGTGGGTGACAGGGACCCAAGAAATTGAGCCATCATCTGCTGCTTCTTGGGTGTGTATTAGCAGGAACATGGATGGGAAGTAGAGTGGAGACTCGAACCCAGGCACTGGATGTGGGTGGCTTCTTAGCCACTATGCCAAATACCTGCCCCAGACAAAGCATTTTAAATTAGCCAAAGTCCTGTTTTTGAATTTTGTTAATATTAAAACTTATCTGGAAATACAAGTGATTGAATAGTTTCTTTTTCATCCTCATGAAGCCTTTTGGGGATATCTCCAAGACCCTTGCTACAAGAGTAGCTGTGGTCCTGTAAGTGGAGGGTTATTCTGAGAACCAGAATCCATGTACAAGGAATATTCTTCCTGTCTCTTTTCACTAATAAACACTGGTTTTAGGGTAGGTATTTGGGCTAGCAGTTAAGGTGGAGGTTAAGACACCTGCATCCCACACTGGACTCCCTTGGCATTCAGTGAGACACAGCTCTGATTCCCGATTCCAGATTCCTGCTAATCTAGACCTTGGGAGGCAGCGGGTGATGGCCCAGCTGCTTGGGTTCCTGCCACCTGCATGGAAGATCTAGATGGAGTTCCTTGCTTTGGCAGACTGTGGGTTTTGGCGAAGCCCAACTCAGACTGTTACAGACATTTGGAGAGTGAACCAGCCAATGAAAGCTCTTTGTGTCTCTCAAGTAAATACATTAACAAAATTTTAAAATCCCTTCCTGCTTAAGATAAAGATCAGTAGTTTAATGGAGGGGTACGTAGAACCATTCATTCCTTCTTCACATAGCCAGATGCTCAGTGACATCTGTCTTTAACTTTATGGTTTTCATTGTTTTAGAAAGTGCCATTTCGTGCTTTTATTTCTCTTCCTTCTAAATGTTATTTGATCACTGACTTTATTTGAGTTCAAAAATTCTGAGTAATTTGTATTGTGAATTCTGGTCTTAACACTCTAAACTATAACCTTGAGATTTTTATCTGTTTCTCTTATTTGCTGTAATGATATTGTCTTACCCAAGTGATTTCTTCTTTCTCTCTGTAGGCACCGGAATTTCCTGAGTTCAACACAACAGTCCAGGAAGCTATCAATTCTCTGGGGGGCAGTGTCTTTCCTAAGCTTAACTGGAGTGCCCCAAGGGTAGGAACATATACATAAAGCTCTTACTGTTTGAATATTCTTTACTTGGCTATGCATTTCATTTTATATCCCTGGAGAGTCTAATTGTAGTCCTCATTCTAGGAAAAATACTGTGGAATTTACGATGATTTTCCTCTGTTGTCTTTCTCCTGCTTTTGCCATCCCTATTCCTGGGTCCTGCAGGGTGGTATGTATTCTGTCAGAAGATGGTTTCAGCCTTTTATGTTGCTGATTTGTTAGAATTCTAAGGAAGTTCACTCTCAGTCCTTCTGAAAACTTGAGCTGTGTGGTTTAGCAGGGAAATTTTTTGTACTGACAAGTGAGAAAAATAAAAATGCCACAGAATGTAGAAATAAAGCAGTTTGAGAATCAACTATATTTTTAAATTGTGTCTTATTTTTTAATATGGCACTGACAGGATTTTTTTTTTTTTTTTTTTTTGACAGGCAGAGTGGACAGTGAGAGAGAGAGCCAGAGAGAAAGGTCTTCCTTTTTGCCATTGGTTCACCCTCCAATGGCCGCTGCGGCCGGCGCATCTCGCTGATCCGAAGCCAGGAGCCAGGTGCTTCTCCTGGTCTCCCATGGGGTGCAGGGCCCAAGCACTTGGGCCATCCTCCACTGCCTTCCCGGGCCATAGCAGAGAGCTGGCCTGGAAGAGGGGCAACCGGGACAGAATCCGGCGCCCCAACCGGGACTAGAACCCGGTGTGCCGGCGCCGCAAGGAGGAGGATTAGCCTGTTAAGCCACGGCGCCGTCCATTGATAGGATTTAAGAGTTAAGGCCTATGGAAAAATTTTCTGTTTCTTATAATCCAATAGAAAATTATGTTATATCAGCAAAACTATTTAAGTGGTCAGACTTATTTGCATTTTCAAAAATCATACCCTGTGCCTCTCTTTTTTATTCTAAAACAAGTGATAACTTGTCTTTAATCTGATATATTGTTAATTTTCAAAATGTTTTATATGCACATAGTCTGAAATTTCAAATGAATCTGAAAGCTTGCTACAAAAATCAGCACATCCCAACACCTGTTTTTCCTTACCGTTTCCTACTCCCCTGAGATACTGCTTTCAAATATATTTTACTACATTGTTTTTGCTATTTGCTTTTATTTCTTAGTTTTAGGTTTTATTTATTATTGAATTGCTACTTGGAAACAAGTATTCCGCCCTCTTTCCTTTCTTATCGCCTTTACTTTCTATTCCACTATCCTTATTATAGGCCTCCTGAACTCTGGTTAGATCAATAGTGTTTCCAGTTACTGGGATTATGCAAACACTGTGTGCACACGTGATAGGGCCTGTACTGTGATTATTTATGTTTTCTTACTCAACAGTTTGTTTTCTCTGGTGTTAATAATAGCCTTGTTTATTCAGCTACATGGTTTGCTAAGCAAATATGTTGTTTCAAAAGAGTTAAATGTGGAGGTGGCTCATTCCACCTCTCTGTTGGAGGCTGCGCCTTCTGTCTCTAGTTCTCTTCGGGCTACCTTGGAGTAACAAGAGAGCCAAAAAAAAAAAAAAAAAAAGAAAAAGTTAAATGTGAATATTCAATACACTATCTTTAACAAGGGGTTCATCATTCCTTTTATTGGAAAAAATTATGAAAAAGTTATGGTACCTTATCTCAAAGCAGTGATACCTGTCTGAGGTTCATAGATGTACCAGTTACCCGGTCTGAGCATTACACACTGTATACTTATATATTGAAATGCTACTGGGGTCCCCATAAATACATACAATTACTAAGTATCAGTTTTAAAAAATATATATATTTAAAAAAACACTCTAGCTTGGGAATCATTCGGGTATTTTTCTTAAAAGAAATTATTTTAGAAGTTATTTTAAAGTTATAAATAATTAAATTCAATTTTAGTTTCTCATAGTCAACTTTCATCTGCATATGAGCAATACTTTATTTTTTTAGAAACCTTTTATTTAATAAATATAAATTTTGAAAGTACAACCTTTGTATTATAGTGGTATTTCCCTCATAACCATCCTTCCATCCTCAAACCATCCCATCTCCTACTCCCTCTCCCATCCCATTCTTCATTAAGATTCATTTTTAATTATCTTTATATACAGAAGATCAACTTAGTATATACTAAGTAAAGATTTCAACAGTTTGTGCCTACACAGACACACAAAGTATAAAATACTGTTTGAAGACTAGTTTTACTGTTAATTCTCATAGTATAACACGTTAAGGACAGAGATCCCACATGGTGAGTAAGTGCACAGTGACACCTGTTGTTGATTTAAGAATTGACCCTCTTATTTATGACGTCAGTAATCACCCGAGGCTCTTGTCTTGAGCTGCCAAGGCTATGGAAGCCTCTTGAGTTCACAGACTCTGATCTTATTTAGACAAGGCCATAATCAAAGTGGAAGTTCCCTCCTCTCTTATGAGCAATACTTTAAATCATTCCTTGCTGCTGAGCTTGGTTGAGGCTTTTTGCTGAAGATGGCTAGGTGTGTTATTCATTTGTTCATTTATTTGTTACTTCTTGGCTGCCTACTATATGCCTAGTATTTTCTTCCATGTAATGTGGACAATTAGATTTTTTTTAAAGAATTATTTTATTTGAGGGTCCGGCACCGTGGCTCACTTGGGTAATCCTCTGCCTGTGGTGCCAGCATACCATATGGGCACCAGGTTCTAGTCCCGGTTGCTTCTCTTCCAGTCCAGGTCTTTGCTGTGGCCTGGGAGGGCAGTGGAGGATGGCCCAGCTCCTTGGGCCCTGCACCCGCATGGGAGACCAGGAAGAAGCACCTGAGCTGGCTTTGGATCAGTGCAGCGCTGGCTGTAGCGGCCATTTGGGGAGTGAACCAACGGAAGGAAGACCTTTCCCTCTGTCTCTCTCTCTCACTGTCTGTAACTCTACCTGTCAAATAAAAAAAAAAAAGAATTATTTTATTTGAAAGACAGAGTTACAGAGAGAGAGAGGTCTTCCATTCCTCTGATTCACTCCCCAAATGACTGCAGCATCCAGAGCTGAACTGATCTGAAGCCAGGAGCTTCTTCCAGGTCTCCCACATGGGTGCAGGGGTCCAATGACTTGGGTCATCTTCTACTGCTATCCCAGGCCATAGCAGAGAGCTGGATTAGAAGAGGAGCAGCCCGAACTCGAACCAGCACCTACATGGGATGCTGGCACTGCAAGCTGGGGCTTTAACCCTCTGCACCACACACCAGCCCTGTATTGTTTTTTGCGATCATTAGTTTCCTCAAAATTTTATTACTTCTTATGTTTGATCTGTATAGAAGACAGGTGTGTTTTTCAAATTTTGTGCCTGCTGTTCTTCCTTTTTTTTGTTCCCCCCCCCCCCTTTTTTGGTTCTTGTATGAGACATTCACCACTTAAAGTTGTGATGATTTAGAAAATTTCACTTCCTTTTCTGCCAAATTTGACCAGTATGGCTCTGTATTGCCCTGGCCATCATAGTATAGGTGTTTGGATGTTCCTTGTCAGAAACAGGCAGAAAGGAGGTGATGTCTGTTTTCTTGGAGAGTGGCAGGTCAGGCTGTTGATTTACCATCTTCATCTGAAGTAGCAATTTGTCTGGTACCTCATTTCCCACTTCTTTCATCATCAATAGGAAAACCGTTGGGAAGTGCTTGGTCCTAGGTTGAACTGTGATGACCCGAACATCTCAGTGTTCACAAATGAGTGTCTGCCACACAGTGACGATGGTCTTTGTTGTTGAGAAGTAGACTTTGACTTTTGACTGTATTGCCGAAAGTCACTTGGCCTTTTTTCTTTAAACTGTTGAAGTGATACACATAATTGATTTTGTGTGTAGCCCCGAGCATCATTCATACCCACTGAGTTGAAAATATGGACTAAGTAGCACATGCTTTATTTATTTATTTTTTTTAGGATGCATACTGGATAGCAATGAATAGCTCTCTGAAATGTAAAACCCTCAGTGACATCTTTCTGCTTTTCAAGAGTTCTGATTTCATCACTCGTGACTTCACTCAGCCGTAAGTTTATCTTGTTTACTCAATAGCATTCGTTTCAGTACTTAATGCAGAATTTTCTATAGGTGAAATTCTGTTAGTTCTAATACTATAAAAAACAACAATTCCATATAACAAAGCTGTTTCATGTTTCCAAAATGACCTATTAAAGCAAATCATTCTTTTGCTTTTATAGGAAATGTTATACAATGAATAACTCTAAATATCAAGAACTTTATGTATCTGTGCCCATTAAATATTTTAGTAGTATTTTTCCTGTTATAAAACAGATATATATATCACAGAAAAACAGAATTGAGAGCTATATGTGCTCCTTGACCTATGAAGGGGCTATGTCTTATGTCATCATAAACCCATTGTAAGTCAAAAATATGTTTACTACACCTCTCCTACTGAACATCATAGCTTAGCCTCGCTTACCTTAAACATGCTCAGAACATTTATGTGAGCCTACAGTTAATAAAGTCTTAAATATCTCTGACACATACGGATGGACGTTTAGGAGATGAGACAGTATGGGGAAACAAAATGCAATAGCAGAAAACGCTGGCAACATGCTTCACTGTGGAGTTTTGTGGTTTCCCCTTGTTGGTTTTATGGCTGACCGAGCGAGCGCTGCCCAGCACTGTGAGAGACTCTTGTACCATGTGGTAGCCTGGGAAAAAAGAAAAATTCAAAATTTGCAGTACAGTTTGTACTGAATGCGTATCATTTTTGCATAGTTGTGAAGTCAAAAAATTGTCAGTTGAGCCATTGTAAATTGGGAACCATCTGTACAACTAAGCAAATGCAGAAATATAAAGTACCCATGATCTCCCCACAGTAGGCTATGTGGAATTCTAGCATTTTACCTGTGTGTAACTATATGTGCATAAATACAGCTGACTCTGCATAGGATCCTGCAGTTCATATTGCCTAGAAGGCTACTTTTGCACTTGCCAATACATGGTGACATCTCTGCATGTCATTAAATACATAAGTTAATGGTATACCCTCAGATAGCTACAGCACTATGTTTTTGATCAATCATCCTCTGTCCTATACGGTCCTGTGCTGAATATTCTTGACCCAAATCTTTGTCCTTTCCTCTAATGTTTTTCTTAGGATAAATTCCTAGAGGTGGCATTGCTGTGTTTCTTTCCTTTGGGCAGCCATAGTAAAGAACTTGACTCCTTGCATTTGCTCTGTAGGTGGACAGAACACTTGACTGTTGAGCTGTGGGTGCTCTGTTTATGCTTTTTTTGTTCTGGTATCAAATAGCAGTCTTTCTTTTAGGCTTCTGTTACTATCTCATCTCTGTTAAGCACAATCTTTAACTGGCTTTTAAAATGAAGTATATCACAAAATCTAGACAGAAAGGAAGAGAACAGGTAAGAATGCATGCCACTTCTTCTCCATCTTTCCAGTTTACTTTGCCCTGTGAAATACCCCATTGCAGCCCCAAACCCTTTTGAAATAGAGCCTGGCGTGAACAGATGAGTTGACTGCCTGGCAGTCATGTGTCAGCCCTGTAGCTGGGCATAAAGAAAACAGAGTTGTGCAGCAGTCAGCAAGTGTGGTTATAGTGCAAGTTGTTTATCAAAGGATTTTGCCTGTGTTGATATTTCAGGTTTTACAAAAAAACACAACGTTGTTTTGATATTTAGTTGTCAGTCTTTTGTGGTTGTGTTGGCACAGGTGTTATTAAAGGTGTTAATAGCCACCTTAGGTAAAAATGCAGTAGTATTTTCTTTCTAGGAAACACCCTCTGAATGGAAGGAAGCTTTACTCCCCCCCCCAGCTCCATTGTAAAGGTTTCTGGGATCTGATCCTTTGAAGAAGGCTTGACATGTATTACCTTAAAAATATTCTGTACCTGTTAATTCACCTGATGTGTGTGTGGGTTTGTTTTTTGTTTTGTTTTGTTTTTTTTGGTACCTTTAGTGTTAGTTGCAGTGAGAGCATGAGGGCAACTTTGCCTTTCCAAAACTAATTATAAATCACTTTCAATTCTGAGGCTAGTAGTTTTTTTTGACAGGCAGAGTGGACAGTGAGAGAGAGAGACAGAGAGAAAGGTCTTCCTTTTTGCCGTTGGTTCACCCTCCAATGGCCGCTGCGGCCGGCGCATCTCGCTGATCCGAAGCCAGGAGCCAGGTGCTTCTCCTGGTCTCCCATGGGGTGCAGGGCCCAAGCACTTGGGCCATCCTCCACTGCCTTCCCGGGCCATAGCAGAGAGCTGGCCTGGAAGAGGGGCAACTGGGACAGAATCCGGCGCCCCAACCGGGACTAGAACCCGGTGTGCCGGCGCCGCAAGGCGGAGGATTAGCCTGTTAACCCACAGCGCCGGCCAAGGCTAGTAGTTTTGAAAATCAGCTTTGGATTTACCTGTGTGCTCTGTCCTCTCACCCCACCACTCTTTTTTTTTTTTTTTTTTTTTTTCATTTTAAAGATTTATTTTGTTTATTTGACAGGCAGAGTTGTGGAGGTAAGGGGAGAAAAAGATAGAGAGAAGTGTTTTCTATCTGCTGGTTTACTCCCCAAATGGCCACAAATGGCCTCCTGGCCAGGACTGGGCCAGGCTGAAGCCAGGAGCCAGGAGCTTCATCTGGGTCTCCCACATGAGTGCAAGGGCCCAGGGTCTTGGGCCATCTCCACTGCTTTCTCAGGTGCATTAGTAGGGAAGTGGTGTACCAGGTCTTGAACCAGCACCAACATGGGATACCGGCATTGCAGATGGTAGTTTAATCCACCGCCCCATAATACCAGCCCCCTCCCTTTAAATTATTTTAACTGATATTCTAGTGAACAGTAGAAATACAAGTCAGTTGCTTTGCATTTTGTACTTTTTGGCTTTTGCATGGATAGGAAGTTAAATCAGTAAGTGAATTTGAGGCCTTGGAATTAGAATATTTACCTGCAGGAGAAGCACCTGGATCCTGCCTTCGGATCAGCGCGGCGGCCATTGGAGGGTGAACCAACGGCAAAAGGAAGACCTTTCTCTCTGTCTCTCTCTCTCACTGTCCACTCTGCCTGTCAAAAAAAAAAAAAAAAAAAAAAGAATGTTTACCTACAGAATGCCATCCATTTCCTGGTATAAATAATTGGGAGTTGGCAGGGTCAGTGCTGAACACGGAGCTTTCAGCCTTTTAGTAGGGCACTACTAATGTCCTGAAATGTTTGTCGGTAGTCAGTTGCATAGCAATGTAGAAAAACAATGTTAGCATTGCATAACAATTCCTTATTGATAGAACTCATGGAAGATGAATTTCTGTCACGAAGACCTTTTCAGGAGCTCTTAGAAGATTAAGAGTGTAGTTCTTTACTTTTTAAAGTTTACTTACTTGTTTTTATTTATTTGAAAAGGAAAGCAACAGAGAGAGGGACAGACAGATCTTTCATCAGCTAGTTTACTGTTTAAATATTTATAACAGCCAGAGCTGGATCAGATCCTAACCAGGAGCCAGGAACTCCATCTGGTCTCTTGTGCGGGTGACAGGGACCCACGTACTTGAGCCATCACCTGATGCCTCTTAGGGTGTGCATCAGTAGGAAGTAGGATTGGAAGTTGAGGTGGGACTTGATCCTAGGGACTCTGATAAAAGATGTGGGTGTCCCACATGGTGCCACAACATCTACTTCTAAGGGTGTGGCTCTTTAGCCTGAACAGGATCGCATTGATGAGTTAATCTAACCCTTTTCTTCTGTGGATGAGAAAATTAAAGCCTATTATTCAGTAAGTTGTTCAAGGTCACACAACTAGTTAGTAGAACTAAAATCAATATAATTTCAATAATGTCATTCTAAAAATTCTTTGAACTTTGACTTAATACAGTCATAGATTCTTTCTTTTCAGAATGCTTCCAATTAAACTAATAGAATAAAATATATAATCATATGTAATACATAAAATTACAAAAATGAGAGTATGCATTTTTTGTTGTTGTTGTTTTTCCCTTGACTAAGGAAACAAAGATATTATGGTCAGGATTTCAAGTTAACAGAAGGCCAACTAAAAATAGTTCACACACGCATGTGAATTAAAAAATACGTTCTTTGACAAGGAGTTTGGAGATATGCGGTGTTTTAGAGTTCATTTAACAGCTCACCAAGGAAAGGTCTGTTGGTTTTTCCCCTCTGCCATCCTTGGCTAGTTGACGTGGGGTTGTGTTCATCACCTAGTGCTCACAAGGTTTCTGCTACTGTTCTGAGTATCTGTCCTATGAAGACTTGACAGTATCCGCATCCAAAACAGGAGGGGCGGGTACGTTTTCTCTCATTTTTTCCTTATGTGTCAGGTGAAGCATTCCCAGCAGCCTCCCAGGAGACTTCCTGTCCATCCTCATCGGATGCACCATTGCCCAGACTAACCTAGTAGTTGTCAAAGGGAACAGAATTGCCATGATTAGTTTAGACCAGGGCTTCTCCAACATTAACATGCCCCACAGTCACTGGGGCAGTTTGATCAAACGTGGATTGGTGGGCCCACCCGTGGAATTTCAGATTCAGCAGGCCTGGAGCGAGGTCCAATAATGTCATTCATAGCCTGTTTCTAGGTGATCCTGATGCTGCCAGGCCAGGTGCATGTCTTTTTCTTCTCTCTGCTTCACTTTACTTTTCTATATTGTCACGATCCTATTTGAAAGGCAGAGATAGAGAGAGAGAGAGAGAGAGACAAAGCTTCTGTTCACTGGTTCACTCCCCAAATGGCTGCAATGCCCGGGGCTGGGCCACACTGAAGCCAGGAGCCAGGATGTATGGTAGGGGCCCAAGGACCTGGGCCTTCTTCCACTGCCTTCCCAGGCACATTAGCAGAAAGCTGGATTGGAAGTGGAGCAGCTGGGCTGCTGGCACTGCAAATGGCTGCTTAACCTTGTACACCACAGCATTGGCCCCAGATCCTCATCATATTTAATTCCTGTGAGGTAGGAATTACTGCTCCATCTTACAGATGGGGAAACTGAGGCTCTCACATGCCCATGCCACATAGTTGATAGGACAAGGTCTATAATTCCAATATCTGGGTTCCCTCACTCCAAGTTCACTCCACCCAAGATGATCAGAATTTTCTTAGAGTAGCAAAAAGACAGCTGCCACTGGACATTGGCACATACGCAAGCAGAGAGGGAAGTACCTCTGAGTTACTATCTCTGTACCCCTGTGTTTCTGTCTCAGAGCATTCAGGGGGCACTCCTGGCCACGTGGTTCCTTCTAAATTGAGAGGAAACAGAATCATCATGGCAGGGAGGGTGGTGGTCAGCCCCGCCTAGAGGGGACCACTGCAGGCCAGTGTTTCGAGGGCTGCATTCCTGGGAGTGCTCCCAGCGTCTGGGCAGTCATGACTGGTAGCAGGATTGAAGCTGGGGAGTGGCTGGAGGGCGGACAGTGGGCAGGGTCTGCCATCACTGTAATTACTGTACAATGGGACTGTAGACAAGAAGCTTTTAAAAGTACTGGTTGGGGGTGAGGATGGTGGCACAGCGGGTTAAGCCACCACTGGGGACACCACGTGCCATATTGGAGTGCCTGGGATCCAGTCCACCTTCTACTTCCCATCCAGCTTCCTGCTTCTGTGCACCCTGGGAGGCAGCAGGTGATGGCTCCAGTACTTGGGTCCCTGCCATCCATGTGGGAAACCTGGGTGGAGTTCCTGGCTCCTGGGGATGAACCAGGGGATGGAAGATCTCTGTTTCTCTCTCTTGCTCTCGCTCTCTCACTTGCTGTCTCTCTCTCTCTCTCTCTTTCCATCTCTGCCTTTTAAATAAATAAATGAATTTTAAGAAGAAAAAAGTCAAAGTAGAAGTTGAAATAAAGCACACATAATCTGTGTTCCTATTTGCTGGCTGAATTATTTGTCCAATTGTAAACATGCTTTGTGATTGCATTTGCTGAGTCACAAGGCTTTCATTAATTTATTTTACTGATTAAGTGTCCCTTCAGTAGACCAAAGCAATAAAAAAATTCTGGTGTTCAATTGGCATTTAGAGGAAAAGGCTGATTGCCTGTCTGAGGGACTCATGACTGAGAACTAGGTCTGACTAAAGATAAGAGATTTTCCAGTATCATGGTAATTTAAACTCAGCTATGTTCAGCATAATTTTTAGACTTATTTCTTCCCTTTTATCTGCAGGGAATGCATTCCAAGACTTGCAGTGGGTGCCTGAAACTTGCATGCACTGTTTTTTCCTATATATACCTCCTCTGATAAACTCGGATCTTTTCACTTAAAAAAAGCACTTTATGGCTTCTCCTTGGTGTATCTGAACGCCAGCATCATCACTCTTCCAGTTTGGGGGAAGTATGAGTAAAACCAGGGTCACTTGAACAACAGTCACCCTGATAAGCAAGGTGGCTGCTGAGTGGCTCACGGGCAGTTAGCACATGCAGCATGGACGTGGACATGCAGGGCAGAGGAATGGTTCATGTCCTGGGCAGGTCAGAGGGGGAGGGCGTGAGATTTCTTTTCTTTTTTTTTTTTTTTAAAGATTTATTTATTTATTTGAAAGTCAGAGTTACACAGAGAGAGGAGAGGCAGAGAGAGAGGGAGAGGGAGAGAGAAGTCCTCCATCAGATGGTTCTCTCCCCAGATGGCTGCAACGGCCGGAGCTGCACCAATCTGAAGCCAGGAGCCTCCTCCCGGTCCCCAACATGGGTGCAGGACTTGGGCCATCTTCCACTGCCGTCCTGGGCCACAGCAGAGAGCTGGACAGGAAGCGGAGCATTCTGGTCCTGAGGGCGTGAGATTTCATTGTGCTACTCAGAATGGTGTGTGATATCAACTTATCAATTGTTGTTTTTTTTTTTTTTAAAGATTTATTTATTTATTTGAAAGAGCTACACAGAGAGAGGAGAGGCAGAGAGAGAGAGAGAGGTCTTCCATCTGACAGTTCACTGGGGAGTGAACCCCAATTAGCCACAACGGCCGGAGCTGCACCGATCCAAAGTTAGGAGCCAAGAGCCTCTTCCAGGTCTCCCGTGGGGGTGCAGCAACCCAAGGACTTGGGCCATCTTCCACTGCTTTCCCAGGCCATAGCAGAGAGCTGGATTGGAAGAGGAACAACAGGGACTAGAACCACTGCCCATATGGGATGCTGGTGCTTCAGGCCAGGGTGTTAACCTGCTATGCCACAGCGCCGGCCCCTTTTCAATTGTTCTTTTCTGGAGTTTTCCATTTAATATTTTTAAACTATAGTTGACCATCATAACTGATGCCACAGATGTGAGGAAACTACCTTAATCCTAAAGTTTAGTAGCAAACAGTCTCAGGAGTAAAATTTTGTGCATTGAGTGGACCTAACAGAGCCTTTTACCTTGTGATTTTTTTTTTTTTTAATTTGTTTATTTGAGAAGCAGAGAGAGAGAGAGAGAGAGAGCTCCCATCTGCTGGTTCACTCCTCAAATGCCCACCACAGCCAGGGGCCAGGGAGAAGCCAATGGTTGGAAACTCAGTCCAGGTGTCTCCTGTGGGTAGCAGGGCCCCAAGTCCTTGAGCCATCCCCTGCTGCCTCCCATGGTGTACATTAACAGGTAGCTGGCATCTGAAGCAGAGCTGGGACTTGACACGGTATGCAGGTTGTCCCAACCAGTGGCATAACTGCGAGGCCAAAGTGTCTGCCTCGGAAGGAAGAGTTCAGTGAACATGTTCAGTCACTGTTCAGACACAGTGAACATGTCCAGACACAGACATTGAGTGTCACTTTAGTTTTGTCACCAATAGTAAAAGCTGAAGAAATGACTTCTGTGTACTGAAACACTCACTTTACCTCTTGAACAGCAGAAGAAGCTACAACACCAAAGCTTTGATGTTTAATTTTTCTCTGGCTTGAAATGTTTCTTTTGTTCTTCCCGTGATTTTAAATTCTTTCTTACAAGTAGGACTTGTTTACTGCGAGGTACAATGTTGTGACCTTTATGCTTTTAAAAGAAAAAAGATTTATTTTTCATCCATTTAAAAAGCAAACTGAGAAAGAGAGAGGGGTGTGGAGAGATATCTTCCATCAGTTGGTTCAATCTCCACATACTCACAACAGCTGGGCCTGGGCCAGGCCGAAGTCAGAAGCCAGGAACTCCCTCCGGGTCTCCCATGCAGGTGGCATAGACTGAAGTACTGGAGCCATCATTTTCTGCTTCAGAAGCAGAGTAGCCCAGATTCAAACCAACACTCTGATATGGGATGCAGTTGTCCCAAGTTGAGGGCCTTACCCTGGTGTATCACAATACCATTCCCAACTTTTAATGTTTATTCATTTATTTTTATTTGAAAGTCAGGGGCGGGGGGGGGGGGGGGGGAGGGAGGGAGAGGAACAGGGAGAGAGAGAGAGAGAAAGAGAGAAAGAGAGAAGGAGATCTCCCATCTGCTGGTTCACTCCCCCAAATGCCTGCAACAGCCAGGGCTGGGCCAGGCTTCAGCCAGGAGCCTGGAACTCCAGGTCTCCCATGTGGGTGACAGGGACCCAAGTACTTAAGCCATCGCCTGCTGCCTCCCAGGTTGCAGTTACCAGGAAACTGGACTGGAAGTGGTAGGGCCTGGACTCAAGCCAGGCACTCCAGTGTGGGATGTGGGTTTCCCAAATGGTGACTTAAGCCACTGCACCACAGCCGCACTGGTCTCCTTACTTTTAAAATGATGACATTGTGATTTCAGTAAGTGGATTTAGGTAATGCCTACATTGTTCAGAATGAATTCACCAAGGCTTTTCTAAAGATGTACTAATGTTGTGATTCTCCTTCCTCACTCCTGCCATGGTGGCAGGCTCACACAAGCTGCGTAGGTAATATTGTAAATCAAACCACCAGTACTAGAATCTCACCCCTAACCCCCAACAGGTAGGATTCGTTTCCAACTCAAGTGTTTGCCGCTAAAGTAGCCTCTGGTCTCTACCTCTACCTAGCTTTCTCCCAATGTATTTCTTAATTAAGCACAGCCACCATAGTAATACCCATGCATACTCTCTCACCTACATGACGTTATAAGATATTTCACCTTCCATATCATGCATCCCTGTTTTCCTGACTGTCCACGCTCCCCTCGTCTCTCCTGTGGCCCCAGACCTGCACCCTCATTACTGAGTGGTTTACATTCGCCCTTTCAGTGTGCAAAACTCTGAGAACAACACAAGAGAACCTGTGTGTTGGTGAGTTAGGAGGACCACAGAAACAGTCTCAAAACATGTTTGGGGTTAATAAATATGCCTATTTATAGTCAGACCATTTGGTCGACAAGAAACCCAACCTTGTTTAAACCGAGGGAATGATTTGGGAAGGAGCTTGGGTAGAAATAAAAGGAAAGAAAGAAACAGTCCTGTTAGTCATCTATCCTAGCTAAGCCTAGTTCTTTTACTTTTAGGGGCTAGAATCCTTTTTCTTTTTTTTTTTTTTTTCAAAAATTCCTGTTAACTGGCAGTTCCCTGGTTTATTAGAAAAGAGGCTGCCAAATTTTACAGTAGCTCTCATCAAAGTAGACTTTGCAGATATTTCTCTTCCTTCCTTCAAAATTAAAGTTTTACTGTTATATGAGAATTCTTTTAGTTTGTAGTTTATATTGTAGACTACAAGGCATTCATTATTTAATAACATTTGTGTTTAGATTTAATGGCTACTAGAGAGGCCGGCGCTGTGGCATAGCAGGTAAAGCTGCTTCCTGCAATGCTGGCATCCCGTATAGGCGCCGATTCAAATCCCAGCTGCTCTACTTCCCATCGAGCTCTCTGCTATGGCTTGAGAAAGCAGTAGAGGATGGCCCAAGTCCTTGGGCCCCTGCACCTGCATAGGAGACCCGGAGGAAGCTCCTGGCTCCTGGCTTTGGATTGGCATAGCTCTGGCCATTGTGGCCATCTGGGGAGTGAACCAGCAGATGAAAAACCTCTCTCTCTCTCTACATCTGCCTCTCTGTAGCTCTGCCTTTCAAATAAATAAATCAATCTTTAAAAAAAAAAAAAAAAAAAAGACTACTAGAGAACTTGTAATTATCCTACGAAGAATTATGAGCCTAAAATTTAGTATAAGAACCAACTTTCAACCTAAATTAGTGCCACTGGTTTAAAACATACTTTCTGTTGGTGCCTTCTTGAAATTTATAATTAAAGAAATTTTCCCAATTAGTATGAAATACTTACTAACCCAGGAAAAAATATTTCAGAAATTTTTTTTTAAATAAACCTACCTCTTCATAATATAAATGGAATTTATTCACACACAGTGCAATTTACAATTTGTCAGCTGAGCTCCGGAAAGCCTTATTGTGGACCTTTCTGTTCAATCTTGGCTTGAGGGCCCAGCACTTTCCTGTCTGTGTGGATCCTTGGCCATCTGGTTTATCATCTTAATAAGACAAGGCCTCGTACAATAAGCTCTGTAGCACAAATGTTCTCACTTCCTCCTGAAACTAGCAAGCTTAAAAAATAACATACAGGTGGCCGGCGCCGTGGCTCAGTAGGCTAAAAAATGCGGCGCCGGCACACCGGGTTCTAGTCCCGGTCAGGGCGCCGGATTCTGTCCTGGTTGCCCCTCTTCCAGGCCAGCTCTCTGCTGTGGCCAGAGAGTGCAGTGGAGGATGGCCCGGTGCTTGGGCCTTGCACCCCATGGGAGACCAGGAGAAGCACCTGGCTCCTGCCATTGGAACAGCGCGGTGCGCCGGCCGCAGCGCGCCTACCACGGTGGCCATTGGAGGGTGAACCAACGGCAAAAAGGAAGACCTTTCTCTCTGTCTCCCTCTACTGTCCACTCTGCCTGTCAAAAATAAAAAAAAAATAAAATAAAATAACATACAGGTGAAAGCATCTACCTTTTACAATAATGTTACAAGATGGTGGAATGCAAATATGTATTAAAATGTGGACCTGCTTAAAAGTAGCAATGTGAGAATTAGTTAAGGGTTAAAATCAAAATTTGTAGAAATGTAACACCAGTCTGCTGATCCTGGAGGAAAAGGCTGAGATATTTTGTAAGGATAAAGACAATTATGATAATTTTTATTAACTTGACAGTTCATGACCTTAATTTTGATTAATATAAAGCAACTTAGGAGACTAATTTTTATTTTAAAAAATCTTTAAATATATCAAAAATTATTTTTCTATTTTTAGATTGTAACTCTTCTGGGTATACTTTTAAATTAGTTTTATTTGAAGCAAGGGCTTTTTGCTTTCTGGAGAAAAATAAACTCTTTTTTTTTTTTTTTAAGGATTATTTATTTATTTGAGAGGTAGAGTTACAGAGAGAGCGAGCGAGCAAGCGAGCAGGGCTGGCCAATCCGAAGCCAGGTGCCAGGATCCTCCACCAGGACTCCCATGTGGGTGCAGGGGCCCAAACCCTTGGACCATCCTCCGCTTCCTTCCCAGGCCATGGTGGAGAGCTGGATTGGAAGAGGAGCTGCCACAACTAAAGCTGGCGGCCATCTGGGCTGCCGGCAGCACAGGCAGAGGCTCAGCCCTCTGCTCTATAGCGCTGGCCCAAAATGAACTCTTAAAATAGCACCAGCGCTTGCTTAACTATGTGAAGACAGAAGTTCACCCTTTGATGTTTGGGAAGATTCATCTGATAATGTGGAAATAGGATTTGATTAATGATACAGTTTGTGTGTGTGTGTGTGTTTTTCTTTGTTTTTTAGCTATATGAACCTAGAGCTCCACCAGTATTTAGGGGTTTTAGGTGGGTTTATTTGTTCTTAAACTTGCCCTGAGAGCTTCCCCCATCAGATCTAAAATCTCCAGAGAAATGGGCCAGTGTGTGGTTTCCTGAGCTTTCCCACTTGTTACCTGGCCATTGGAACCTGGGTATCCTTATGTAATAAATGTGGGTAATTATAATAGTACTTTTTCACAGGGTTATTGAAGGATTAAATGAAATGGCAAATGTACAGTGCTTCATATGGTGCCTGGTACGTATTTAGTATTCAATAAATAAACCTATTCATAGAGAAAACTCGCTGACTTTTTAACAAAGCACCCTGTGTATGCCTCTCTTTGCAATGTGGATTGTGTCAGTCAATGCCTGATTATTAGTGCTACAGAAGTTCATATGCTTAGAATTGCAGCCAATCTAACTAAAATTGTTATTGTTTGTAGTATAAATCATAAATGATTATGGAGAATTCCAAGTTAATCATGTATTTAGGGAAATTAAAAAAGCTCTTCAAGTTCATTTTTACTTGTAAATGGTTTAAGACATTGTTAAAAGTTTTTTTTGTTGTTGTTTTTTAAAAATGTGTCTTGACCCCTGTATATGTGTATATTACAAGTATGTACTGCAGTGGAGATGCTGTGTGGATTAGCCAGCTCACTTCCTTTGCTTTTCTCTCCTGTGTTGTCAAGCCCTCCCTGCTGACTCACGTCACTCTTAAAGACTCACAAATGGCAAGTGAGGACAGCCACATACAGACTGCCTTTCTTTTCCTCTGCATGTCCTTTCTCTTCCACCCTTCACAGTCAGGCTGCTGTCAAGTGTTTCGTTTTGTGTCCTCACTTCCTGTCCATTCCTTGGTTGCCTGCAGTCTAGTTTCTGCCTTCATCAGAGCTCTCTAAAATTCTTCCAGCAGAAGTCACCATCCAGTGGACAGTCTTGTACTTTTTATTGGCATTTGAGTCAATTCACCTCTCGCTGTTGTCTCTTTTCCCTTAGCTTTGAGGATGTCATTCTCTTATTTGTTACTTTTGCTTGCTTCTCAGCTTTTTTTTTTTTTTTTTTTTTTTTTAGCACTCTTTAATTGTTGCCATTCCCCAGGATTCTGTCTTCTACCTAGGGTGATGGCTTCCACTTCCTTGACTTTGGCCCCTGACCCTCGTGATTGTTACCTCCAAACTGTCGCCCTCCACTTCTGCCTCTCATTATTCCCAGCTGCTCTCTGAATGTCTCTGTGTGCTTCTCCCATAGTTGCCTGCCTCCATTCCACACAGCCACACACAGTGTCCCCTGTCTGTCCTCACCCCACACCACCCGCTTTTCCTCCTATCTTAGTGAATGGCATCAGCGTCAGCCTCCAAGCAGTCATCAAAGCCAGACAACCGAGAGCCATCCTGGCCCCTTTTTTGCTTGAACTTCCCTTTCCGTCAGTTACCAGTTTCTATGGAGTTGGCCTTCTAAGTGTCTTTCTTTAGTGCTTCTCCTCTACCTTCCACTCCCTTTGCCTTAGTAAGCCCCTCATTCCTCACTGAGGCTGTGGCCTCTCTGCCTCCCATGTTGCCCCTCTTTCCCCTAAACTATCCAATACCATTGTGCCGTGGTGACATTCTTAATGCCTAACTGTAATGATCACCCTCACATACAAGGATACTTCAAGTTCACGGAAAAATGGAATCAAAAGATAGGTTTATTTTGGTGCAAAACTTTTTTTTATCCACACATTTTTTTTTCATAACACATTTCCTGTGAACTTTTTGAAGACCTCTCAAATTTAGAAACTTCTTGTAGTTTCCAACTGTCTATATAATAAGTGCTACCTCCCTAGGTTAAGGCAAACAAGACCCTTCATGATCCAGATACTCCTTGTCCAAAATCTGTGTTCAGCATTGTCTCTTGGCCCTCCCCTCGTTCAGCTGCATTCGGTCAGTACCGGCCTCCTGTCAGTCTTGGACAACCACAGGCCCTGTCACTCTCCTTCCTGCCTCAGCTCACGCTTCCTTTCCGCACACAACACATAGCTAATCAGTTCCTCCTTTGTGCTGTCAGAGTATGTTGTTCTTGTTTCCCCCAGCACCTAGCTCAATCTTTGATAAAGATAGACATTTAATAATAAATCATGTGAAATATTGTTCATGAAGCAGGATTTTATACTTAGTGGAAGGTTGAAAAGGTCTATCAGATGTTTATTAAAATGGCATGTGGGAAAAGGCTTGCCATGGCACAATGAATGTTAAGGGGAAGTAGACTGCCAGCTCTTGCCCTCGGGAATCACAGAAAATGTGTAAAATGGCAGGGCTGTCCTGCCTCCCTTGAGAATCTAGAGTTAGATGATTAGAGTGTTGGTACTGGCCAAGTTGCTAAATTTGGGCTTTTCTGGGTCTTACTTTCTTTGCCTTTTGATCAACATGTCATTTATACTATCTGTAGGATTCTAAGAACTCATGATGTTGTTTTGAGGATTAAATGTGGTTCCTAGGCATAGCTTCCAATAATGCTTACTAAATGTTCATCACATCTGAACTAGTGTCCTGCTTCTGGATGCTGTCGGTGAAGCATTGCTCTCATGGAAAGTATAGGTAAATCTGTGCGCATAAATTGACCTCCATTTAAAAAAAAAAAAAAAACCACTCAATTGCGTTTCTTTTCCTTCCAAAGATTTATTCACTGTACTGATGATTCTCCAGATCCTTGTTTGGAATATGAGGTAAGAAACTTTTTGATGACATTGATAATCCTAGATGAAGGTGAGTTGAAAATTGCCATTTCTTCTTCTTCTTTTTTTTAAAGATTTATTTATTTATTTATTTGAAAGGCAGAGTTACAGAGAGGCAGAGAGGGAGAAAGAGAGGAACTTCTGTTTGCTGGTTCACTTCCCAAATGGCTGCAACGCCAGCTATGCTAATCTGGAGCCAGGAGCCTCTTCCAGGTCTCCCATGTGGATGCAGGGCCCAAGCACTTGGCCCATCTTCTACAACTTTCCCAGACCATAGCAGAGAGCTGGATTGGAAGTGGAGCAGCTGGGACTTGATCCGGTGCCCATATGGGATGCTGGCGCTGTAGGTGGTGGCCTTACCTGCTACACCACTGTGCCAGCCCTGCCATTTATTTATTTATTTTTTAACGATTTATTTTATTTATTTGAAAGACAGAATTACAGAGAAAGGTGGAGCTGGAGAGAGAGAGAGAGGTCTTCCATCCAATGGTTCACTCCCCAAATGACCGCTATGGCCAGAGCTGAGCTGATCCGAAGCCAGGAGCCAGGAGCTTCCTCCGGGTCTCCCACATGGGTGCAGGGGTTCAAGGACTTGGGCCATCTTCTACTGCTTTCCCAGGCCATAGCAGAGAGCTAGATCGGAAGTGGAACAGCCGGGACTCGAACCAGTGCCCATATGGGATGCGAGTGCTGCAGGCTGCGGCTTTAACCTGCTACACCATTGTGCCAGCCCTGCCATTTATTCTTAAGTGAAAGGAATGAAATTTTTTAGATTGATTTCCCTAGAAACCTAGAGCCACAAAATGTTTAAATTTATGAAATGTATCTATTATACTCATAGAATACATATGAAGTTAAATATTCTTTAATGAAACAAACACTTGGTACTCTTGACACCCACCCCACCCCACCCCCTGCCAAACCTGATTAAGTTTTTTAGCCTGATATACCAGGAAACAAGTCATCACCGTGTTAGCTTTTTAATTTTTTTTACATATTTTACTCATCTTAAAATTAACTTAGAGAAGCATAAAGCTAGTGAAAACACAACTTGACTAGAAATCATAATGAGCTGAATGGCAGACTCGAGTTTCTGTTCCATAGTTTCCTAGTTTTGAGAGGGTAAACCCTGCACACGTGATGATCAGTGCTCGAAGCCGCTCTTCGCTGTCGTGAATGGATCTGGAACATACTTTTCTGTTAAACTCTGGTTCCGGGTTTCAGCAGCATCCCAGATGCACCATGTATACCATCACTCTTGGTTCTTCTTGCACTTGGCATTGCCAAGATGCCAAACTTTTGAAACACAGACAGCTAATAATTTGATGACCATCTTGCTCCATAATTTCAAAACATTTTCATTTTTTACTTTATAATACCAGTGAAGTTAGTGCAGTGATTTTTGGTTTTAGTTTCTTCATTGTCTGCTTGTTTCTCACCATTTTTGTGAATATTCATGCTTTCAAGCTTTCTGGAACTTCCCATATTGAGTCATTTTAGTGTGTTGAGTAAATATATGTTGGTTTTCTGATTGATGACACAGTATATGTAGACCAGTTAGTTTACTCTATTTCAGGCCACCCGCAATGACTAGATGTTAGGGCACTTGTAATGGAGATTTTTACCTACCATTTGTGAGGTTTCTTCACTTTTGTAGCCCAGTGTGAACATTTTCCCAGGTCATTAAGAAGTCTGATGACATGATTTATACATACAGAATAGATTCGTATCTGTGGTCTCACTGAACAAGCCCCTGTGTGTTAAGCGCCTGCTGTGTCTTATTACTTTTTGCTGGAGACATAAACACGAACAGGCTGGTTTCCTTAGCCCCTCTCTCTCTCAGGCGTGCTCTCACTGAGATGCCATCGGCGGCACCTGAGGTTGTTTACCGCACTTTCCTCTCAGCACCAGCAGCCTGTTAGTGCGGAGAGCTGAAAACCCAGCTTTCAAACCCTGGGAAAGTGATGCTGTTTACGTAATTAAGATGAAAAAAAGTTGTCCACAGAACCCTGTGCTTTGATGTTCCTGTCTGTGTCTTAGGAAGTATACATAAGCACGATACACTCGTACTCAGAATACTTCTGGAGGTACATACAAGGAACAAACAGCACCGTCATCTCTGAGGAGGAGGGGACATGGTAGAGGAGAGCTGCACCTTTTAAAATCAACCACACTCTATGTACTGCTTGTGCAAGACATTATTTCAATAAAGATTATGTGAACTTTCAAAAAGTTGCTATTCATATGGTACAATTGCTTGCTTATTCGTTACAAATAAAAAATCACTGTAGCCATTAAGTATATGCATGTATACTACTGTCAGCTTTTATTTATTTATTTATTTTTGACAGGCAGAGTGGACAGTGAGAGAGAGAGAGACAGAGACAAAGGTCTTCCTTTTCCATTGGTTCACCCCTCAAATGGCCGCTACAGCTGGCGCGCTGCACTGATCCGAAGCCAGGAGCCAAGTGCTTCCTCCTGGTCTCCCATGTGGGTGCAGGGCCCAAGCACTTGGGCCATCCTCCACTGCCTTCCCAGGCCACAGCAGAGATCTGGACTGGAAGAGGAGCAACTGGGACAGAATCCGGCGCCCCAACCGGGACTAACCCAGGGTGCCAGCGCTGCAGGCAGAGGATTAGCCTATTGAGCTGTGGCGCCGGCCAACTGTCAGCTTTTAATAGATAAGAACTGTGTAATATTTTGGTTTGAGGTTCTTCGTTTAAAATACTTGTTATTTATTTATTTATTTGAAAGGCAGAGTTACAGAGAAGGAGATAGAGAAAGATATCTTCCATCCTTTGGTTCACTCCCCAAATGGCTACAGTCGCAAGGTCCGGACCAGGCCTAAGCCAGTGCCCTATGGGATGATGCTGGTATCACAGGCAGCAGTTTTACCCCTGTGCCATGATGCCAGCCCCAATACTTGGGTTCTTTTATAAAATATGACATATACAAGGCTTGACCAAGAGCTCACAGTAATGAAAAATGAAATCAGTGTGTTTTAAATTTCTGAGGCATATATTTTGTATTCTGAATTAAAAAAAAAAAATAGTATTTATTTTCTTTTGGTTGAGAGACAGAGAGAGAAGTCCTCCACCTGCTGGGTCACTCCCCAAATGGCCTCAACAGCCAGGGCTGAGCCAGGATGAAGCCAGGAATCAGGAACTTCTGTGTTTTCCATGGGGGTACCAGGCCCATGCACTTGCACCATCTTCTGCTGCTTTCCCAGGGACATTAGTAGGGAGCTGGCTTAGAAGTAGAGCAGTCGGGACTCGAACTGGCACCCATATGGAATGTTGGTATCACAGGTGGCAGCTTTACCCGCTATGCCACAATGCCAACCCCTTTTCTAAATTTCTAAATGTTAGATGCTTAAGAGAAAGAAGCCAGAAAGAGAGCTCACACATGCTGGTTTACTCTCCAAATGCCTGTGACTGCCAAGGCTAAACTAAAGCCGGGAACTGGGGACTATGCATGTCTCATGTGGGCAGCAGGAACCCGATTACTTGTGTCATCATGGGGTGCCTCTCAGGATCTGCATTAGCAGGACGCTAGACCTAGGAGCCAGAGGTGTGCATTGGACCCAGGTACTCAGATGGAGGGTGTGGGCATTTTAACTGCCGGATGTCCACTTCCATGACACAGGTCTTGAAGGGAGAAGAGGTGCATCCACTAGGGAGGGCGGAGATGTTAGCCATTTATCATCGGTCAATACTGCTGAAGAACAGGACTGGTTGTCTTCAAAGAGCATTTTGAAAACCCAAAGAGAAGAGTCCATTTGTCAACTGTTTCTAAAATTGTAGCAGTTCAATGATACAGTAATAAGGGTTGCAAGTACCTTGTCCAAAATGCAACAATTGTGTTTCAGATTTTGAATTGTTTTGGGCTTTAGAATATTTGCATAGACCTGACTGGTTGAACATCACTGATGCAAAAACATGAAATAAAAAAGTGCTGCAAATCTGAAACTTTCTGAGTACTAACATGACACTCAAGAGATTTTGGAGTGGTGTAGGCAGTTGGTGCAGTGGTTAAGACAACTCTTGGGACACCGGCATCCCAGGTCGGAGTGCCTGATTTGATGCCTGGCTACTTCACTTCTGATCCAGCCTCCTGCTAATGTGCACCTGAGGGGCAGCGGGTGATGGCTTAAATACTTCAGTCTCTGCCACCCATGTGGGAGACCTAGGTGAAGTATCAGGCTCCTGGCTTCAGCCCTAGCTGTTACGGGCATTGGAAGAGTGAACCAGCAGATCAAAGATTTTTTTCTCCCTTTTTCTCCCTCTCTCTGCTTTTGAATTGAATTGAAATGAAGTAAATTTTTAAAAATGGTTTTGAGTTTTGGGCTATTTTGCATTTTTAGATTAGGAATCTCAAGCTGTATATGAGAGTTATATATATATATATATATATATATATATATATATATATATAATATTAATTACAGTAATAAGCCCCACTTAGGACTTAGACCACTGGTAAATTGGCTTACTCTACAATAATGGGGGTCGGCATTTAGGTTAGCAGTTATGACACTCCTGCCCCACACTGGGGTACCTGAGTTCAATACCTGACTCTAGCTCTCGGCTCTGGAGGTTTCTGCTAATGCAAACCCTGGGAGGCAGCTGTGATGGATGGGTCACATCATTGGATTTCTGCCACCCTTGTGGGAAACCTGGATTGAGTTCCCAGCACCCAGATTCCACCCCACCTGAGGGCCTTTACAGTACATGGGGAATCAACCAGCAATGAGAGAGTGTGCTCTCTCTCTCCCATCCTCCCTCTCTCCTCCTGTCTTTCCTCTCGCATAATATTCAAAAGAAAAATGTGAAAATCATAGAAGGTTTAAATGATTCTTTGTGATATTCCCAAAATAAATTTATCAGAGTAAGTTTTACAGAATGGTGCTTAAAGGTAGCGAACTTTGAAATTATGTTATTTTTCAGCATTCATAGAGGAGTACAGAACTTGAATTCCAGGTAACTGTGGCCTAACAATGATAAGATTTAACTTATTCCTCCTTGGTGCTATGTATTATGTCAGAACTCTCAACATGAAAAGTGACAAAGATTTATTTTTAGCATGGAGTTTTACCACAATTTCCATTGCTTATTAGAATAATAAATCAAAACTTTGTTCTCTATATCTCACCCTAAGAATATTTTGTGATCCCTCTTTTTAAAGCCATTTGATAATGGCAGTTATTAAGATAAAATTTTGGTATAAAATTGTCTAGTAGATCTTGTTGCATAATTGTGCTGCTTTTTTTTTTTTTTTTCTTTGTCTACAGCTTGTTCTTCGGAAATGGTGTGAGTTGATTCCTGGGGCTGAATTCAGATGTTTTGTAAAGGAAAACAAGCTTATTGGTGAGTTTTTACATTTGAAAGTACTTTTGGGGGCCTGCATTGTGGCACAGCAGGATAAGCCACTGCATCTTTTTTTTTTTTTTTAAAGATTTGTTTATTTAAATGAAAGTCAGTGTTACACAGAGAGAAAAGGAGAGACAGACAGAGAGAGTTCACTCCCCAGTCGACTGTAATGTCCAGAGATGTGCCAATCTGAAGCCAGGAGCCAGGCGCTTCTTCCTGGTCTCCCAGGTGGGTGCAGGGGCCCAAGGACTTGAGCCATCTTCCACTGCTTTCCCAGGCCATAGCGGAGAGCTGGTCTGGAAGTGGAGCAGCTGGGACCCGAACTGGTGCCCATATGGGATATTGGCTCTGCTGGCTTTGGCTTTACCCACTACTCTACAGCGCTGGCCCTGCCGCCGCATCTTATATGGGTGCTGGTTCAAGTGCTGGCTGTTCTACTTCTGGTCCAGCTCCCCGTTAATGTGCCTGGGAAAGCAAGAAAGATGACCCAAATGTTTGGGCCTCTGCCACTCATGTCAGACCTGGATGAAGGTTTCTGGCTTTGGCCTGGCCCAGCCCTGGCCGTTGTGGCCAATGAGGAATGGACCAGCAGATTGAAGATCTCTCTCTGTGTCTCTACCTCTGACTGTAACTCTGACTTAAATAAATAAATAAGTAGATAATTTTTTTTAAATAAAAATGTACTCTTTAAAAGGAGAGAACCATGTTACCACAAATGAGTTATTCCTTATGAAGAATAAGTAGTATTCTATTTTAATAGTATTCCATTGTATAAATAAACTCATTGGATCATTACATGGTGTATGTATATCACAGTATACCTCATAAATATGTGTAATTATTATGTGTCAAATAAAAATTAAAAAACCTAGAGAGAAGATAAGCTATGACAGAAGTAGATTTCCAGTAATCAAGACAAGGGTCTCTAACAGATAGTTTTAATCTCAGATGCCGCCTCTACCCGCCTGGTACTGTCTGGAATGCTGTGTTGATAGAGATCCTGAGCTTATATGCAGTTTTCCCAGAAGAAGATAGTGTCAGTCTGCCTAGATTTCAGAAATGAAGTTGATTGTAGTTATTACCTGCTTTCTGTTTGAGATATTTCAAGTACTATTAGCAGTAAATTGCTTATTTTAAGCATCATAAAAAGCCAAGTTTTTGAAACTTTATTGATACTACTGGAGCACTGTTTATTATTCTAGCAAGAGAAAATATGTGGACAAATAAGTGAGTTATTCTAGATCTTTCCTCAGTTTACTGTTTTGTTTGCTATAGTTTGTTCAAATTAAGTGTTGAAAATAGTTATATTTTTCTTTAGTCTGTGTATGTTTTCCATAAAATAATGTTTGTCTTCAACCCAGAAAAGTGCAATTTGAGTAGAATCAAATCAGTATTGTTAACTAAAAGGGATCTGGGGTGTTTGAATTTGTCATATTGTCACATATTCCTGAACAACTTGCAACGTAAGCATGCTAACGAGGGGAGTCCTGTGGCTTCTGATGAACGAATGAGAAGTCCTTATTTCAGAGCAGAGGCCTTTTTCCTAGGACTCCAGCAAACTGACATGCACGTAATAGTCCTTAAATGTATTTGGAATCGTGTCAGCAAGTCACTTTCAAAAGAGGAGCGTTTGCTTTCTGTGGCTTGAAAAATCAGGCTTGGGAAGGTAGAGTCGCTCATTAGAGCAAGAAACAGACGACTTCTATGAAATCCAGTGTGAATGTGGCAGACATATGGTGAGGAGTACTGTCAGTTTTCCCAAAGAAAGTAGAAGAGAACACAGCTTGTAGATATTTCCTTGAAAAATCAAAGCAGCAGCTGATATCTATGGGTACAGGCCTAAAAATTGCTTGCTTCATTTCTTACATAACTAACTGTTTTGTGACTTTGAATTCTTTCCATTGTACTAAGTAAAATTAGCTTTCCCAAAGTAAGGATGCCTGGCAACGTAGAACTTTAGGATTCACATATCTGCCTGAGCCTTTACGACTGAATAAGGTGTGTAAGGCAATATTCATCTAATTGGTCTCTGATCCACGTCAGTGGTTCTCTCCCAAAAAAGTGTAAGTCACAGGCCGGCGCCGCGGCTCACTAGGCTAATCCTCCGCCTTGCGGCGCCGGCACACCGGGTTCTAGTCCCGGTCGGGGCACCGATCCTGTCCCGGTTGCCCCTCTTCCAGGCCAGCTCTCTGCTGTGGCCAGGGAGTGCAGTGGAGGATGGCCCAAGTGCTTGGGCCCTGCACCCCATGGGAGACCAGGAGAAGCACCTGGCTCCTGCCATCAGATCAGCGCGGTGCGCCGGCCGCAGCGCGCTACCGCGGCGGCCATTGGAGGGTGAACCAACAGCAAAAAGGAAGACCTTTCTCTCTGTCTCTCTCTCTCACTGTCCACTCTGCCTGTCAAAAAAAAAAAAAAAGTGTAAGTCACATGTTGGTGTTTTTGAAGAGAACGTGGTATAATAATACAGTCTGAAATATTTTTTTGTCAGGTATTTCTCAAAGAGACTACACACAGTACTATGATCATATTTCCAAACAAAAGGAAGACATTTGCAGATGCATACAAGACTTTTTCAAGAAACACATCCAGTATAAATTCTTAGATGAAGACTGTGAGTATTTTTTAGTGACCCAAGAAAATGAAGGGGAATACATAATGCTTCTGGACCGTGTATATTTTAAAAACTGGATCTGAAATACAGTCTCTGTAGAACTTGTCTTACTACTTTTTGGTATTGCTGATGGCTTGCATGCTAACTTTACCTTATTGAATGAGAATCTGTAACACAGAGCCAGTTCTCTGTCCTGTCACTTTAGCTGTGTGAGTGTATATTTGGGAAGGTCTGTCTTGTGAGAACAAAGTGCGTCTGCCTCCCTGTCTTCTTTGAATGATCAAAGGCAGCACCACTCACAAAGTAAACAACTGTGAGTTGTTTTTAGGAATTGGAAGTCAGTTGTGTGAGAGAGAATTTTATACATCTTAAAACTCTGTCTGAAGTCATTTCTGTTTTCTTTCCTTGCCAACACTGTCTTCCGTGGAATTTTGAACTGGGGCAGGCGTGTGGCGTCATGGTTAGGATGCCCGTGTCCCACACTGGACTACCTGTGTTCAGGTCCCGGCTGTGGCCCCCGACTCCAGCTTCCTGCTGTGGCAGACCCTGGGAGATAGCAGTGACGGCTCAGATGGGCCATCGCCAGCATCTGGGGAGTGAACGAAGCATGAGAGCTCTGTCTTTCTCTGTCTCTCTCAAATAAAAAATAAATAACAAAAAGAGTCATTCCACAAGCATAGTTAGATTTCTTATTACAAATGCTCCTCATTTCATACTCCAAACAAGCGATCGGTGCTCCTTTCACTAGTACTTCACTAGCAGCCTCCCTTGTTCTGAGATGACCAGTTTATAATAGTGAGCAGGTTGAGATGATGTTGCTGTTTGGCTTGAATTTTTAAACATGAGGGCTTGCGATTGGGGATAGAGAAAAGGAAAGCAGGGTGATGTTTTTGTATGAAGTTGTGAGATTTAGAGGCATTAAGAACCCCAAGGTCAATTATATTGTGCTGTGTTTCACTAACGGTAATAAAATGCACTTTAATTTTCAAAAGGAGACTGCGATTATTGAAATATTCCTTCATTAATAACAGTCCTTCTCTTCTTTACAGTTGTATTCGATGTATATAGAGACAGTAGGGTAAGTAAACTTACATTTGATATGCTTTACCATAAGAGCGTTGCACAAGTGGATAATGGTCATTTTACATCCTCTCCATTTTTGTCACTGAGCTGGGCTAGCTTAGAATAGTTTGTACACTTTCATGGCTAACAATTTGTCATTTGATATTTCAGTAATTATCTTTAGTCAGATAAGATTCTTAGAGTGATTTGAACTGTTTTTACTTTTAGACTGAAGATGAGAATTCGTTTATGGCTATTCATTTTAAACTTGAAATTGTCAGATTATTGTTTATATGTTTGTGGGGTACAAAGTGATGTTATGATCCATAAATACAATGTGGAATAATTAAATCAAGCTAGTTATTAATACTTATTGCTTATTTTTAATCTAATACTTTTTGTGATGATAACATTTAAACTTTACTATCTTTACATTATAATACTACATTTTATTTACTATAACGCATTTTATTATTTATACATTTTATAATAATACATTTTATTTATTTACTATATTTACCAGGCTGTGCAATATATCTCAAAGCAAGAAAAAAACAAAACAAAAAAACTGATCTCCCATTTAGTTAGGGCTTGTACTCTTTGACCATCTCCGCCTCGTTTCCCCAGCCCACTGGCTCTGTAACCATCATTCTGTTCTCTGCTTCTTCACGTTCAGTTGTTGCAGATTGCACAGATCAGTGAGAACACATGGTGTTTGTCTTTCTGTGCTTGGCTTACGTCACTTAACCTTCTCCAGTTCCATCCATCTTGTGGCAAATGACAGAATTTATTTCTTTTGTCAGGCTAATTCTTATTCCACTGTGTGTATATGCCATTCCTTTTAATATATTCATTCATTGATGGACTTAGGTTGATTCTATAAATTGACTGTTATGAAAAATGTCCCAGTGAACTCTGGAGTGCCGGGCTGGTGCATCTTCAGCATACTGATTTCAGATCATTTTTTTTTAAAGATTCTGTTTATTTATTTGAGAGATAGTGTTACAGACAGAGGGAAAGACAGAGAGAAAGGTCTTTCTTCTGCTGGTTCACTCCCCAAATGGCCACAATGGCCAGAGCTGGGCCTATCCAAAGCCAGAAGCCAGGAGCCTCCTCTAGGTCTCGAGACCCACACAGGTACAGGGCCCAAGCACATGGGCCATCTTCTGCTGCTTTCCCAGGCCATAGCAGAGAGCTTGGATGGGAAGTGGAGCAGCCAGGTCTAGAACTGGTGCCCATATGGGATGCTGGCGCTGCAGACGGAGGATTAATCTATTGCACCACAGCACCGACCCCCCGATTTCAAGTCTTTTGAGTCAGTAGCCAGAGTGTGATTGCTTGCTCAATCATGTAGTAATGCTATTTTTAGTTTTTTAGTTTTCTTTTTTTAGAAAAAAACTTACACACAGTTTTCTTTAATGGTTCTACTGATTTACATTCCCATCAACAGTGTACACCAGTGTACACATCCTCACTACACTTGGTGTCTTTTTTCTTCTTGATAATAGCTGTTCTGACAGGTGTGAAGTGATAGATACCCCACTGTGGTTTTGATGTGCTTTCCCTAATGATTAGTAATATTGAGCATTTTTTCATGCCTCTGTTAGCTGTTTTTATGTCTTTTTTAGAGAAATGCCTAACATTTGCTCTTTAAACCTTGGAAATGATGAGCCCTTCTGTGATTAGAACAATCAGAAAACAAGAACCTAACTCAGTAAGAAGTTCCTGCAGCAGAAGTTTCATGGTCTGACACATAAGCTCTTTTCCGAGAAGTTTAGCTCACTAAATGTTAGGAAGGTGGCAGATAGGGTTCCCATTGCATCACTCCCATAGCAGCAGAAGTCAGGGATTTCTCATTCCTCCTCTGTGCTCACTCAGCCTTAATGGCAATGGCGCCTGTGAGTCCTTTGAATCATTTTTGAGGGGCCGGCACTGTGGTGCACTAGGTTAATCCTCTACCTGCACTGCCGGCATCCCATATGGGCGCCAGTTCTGGTCCCGGCTGCTCCTCTTCCGATCCAGCTCTCTCCTGTGGCCTGAGAAGGCAGTGGATGATGGCCCAAGTGCTTGGGCCCCTGCACCCACGTGGGAGATCACGTGGAAGAAGCTCCTGGCTCCTGGCTTCGGATGGCCCCAGCTCTGGCCGTTGCGGCCATCTGGGGAGTGAACCAGCAGATGGAAGACCTCTTTCTCTGTCTTTACCTCTCTCTGTAACTCTTTCAAATAAATAAAATAAATCTTAAAAAAAATATATTCATTTTGTTTGAAAGAGTTACAGAGAGGAAGAGACATCTTCGATCTCCTGGTTCACTTCCCAGATGGCTACAACGGTCAGGACTGGATCAGACCAAAGCCGGGAGCCAGCAGCTTCCTCTGGGTCTCCCACAAAGGTGCAGGGGCCCAAGCACTTGGGCCATCTTTTGCTGCTTACCCAGGTACATTAACAGAGAGCTAGATCAGAAGTAGAGCTGCCAGGACTCAAACCCACACCCATATGGGACTGGTGGTGTTGCAGGCCAGGGCTTTACCCTCTACGCCACCATGCTGGCCCCAACACTGCGCTTGGAACAGGAAGCTTCAAACAAGATAACCTCTGACCTTCAAGGAGCTTATCTTCCAGTGAGGGTGACAGAGATGTAAGCTGTCAGGGTTCAGGAAATGGCCCATGGTGAGCGGTATCAAGTCTATTAGTGAGTGAGGAAACCCAGCAGACTGCCCTGAGGATGTTTATTTCTCAGAAGACAATGGATTATTATCTCATTTAATCCATAAAATCTTGTGAGGTGCATATTGCCTGCCCGCATTTTACAGATACTAAAAGTGAGGCAGTTTCCCTCATAGAGTGGCATTTGAACGTGTTGGAACTTGCCACCGTGTCTCCGTATCTGCCTGGCAGACACCCCGGGCTGCTGCCATTCAGAAGGTCTGGCTGCTGGGTGCAGATGTTTCACTTGGTAAATGTCTTGGGTGAGGTTGGACTCCTGCACAAGTGATTACTGCTGGGATCTCACAGAGCTGAAAATAGTCACATTTTTGAAAGTGCGAAGCGTGCCAGTATAAACATCCTGACAGTTTCTGAGAAGAGATTTAAACCATATTGTAAAACTCATTTGCATTTACTCAATGGTGCTTGTATCAGAGTTCTTAGGCTGTTTCTTAAATCTGTGACTTCTGTGGTTATTTTTGTGGGGCACTGGCCCTTTGCCATGATCTTTTTACACGAGATGGAAATGCAGAGTATTTGGACTTGGCAGTACTTTGATGTGTCGAGGCCGGGAGAGTTGACTCAATGTTGATAGTGGCCCACTGTCCTGCGTGAGTGTGTGTCAGAGCCTAGACCCTCTCCTCCTTAGATCTGGGATAAGGCACTGGAAGGCGTATTTTAAAAAGCTCCTTGGGGCCAGTGCTGTGGCATAGCAGGTAAAGCTGCCGCCTACAGTGTTGACATCCCATATGGTGGCTGGTTCAAGTCACAGATGCTCCACTTCCCATCCAGCTCTCTGCTGTGGCCTGGGAAAGCAGTAGAAGATGGCCCAAGTGCTTGGGCCCCTGCACCCATGTGGGAGACCCGGAGGAAGCTCCTGGGCTCCTGGCTTCAGATCGGCACAGTGCCGGCCATTGCAGCCAATTGAGGAGTGAACCAGCAGATGGAAGCCCTCTCTGTCTCTCTGCCTCTCCTCTCTCTGTGTAACTCTTTCAAGTAAATAAATAAATCTTAAAAAACAAAAACAAAAAACTCCTGTAGTGATGAGAACACACTGTTACAATTTAGTGTCTACTCCAGATTCCTAAAAGTTTCTTACCCCTTGTGTATTATCCTCAGTTACGATTATGCTGTTTCTTGGTACACTGCCATATGGGTTGAAGACAGCTGATCTTGAGTTGTGGTCATTTTGAAATTGGCTTTGTGATTTGGTCACATTTTGGTAAATATTCTAGGTGTGACTGAAAAAATACATTTTAAAAAGATTATTTATTTGGAAGGCAGAAAGAGAGAGATTGATCTTCGATTTGCTACTTTACTTCCCCAAATGCCTGTAACAACCAGGACTGGGCCAGGTTCAAGTCAGGAGCCATCCAGGTCTCCCATATGGGTGACTGGAACTCAAGCACTTGAGCCATCATCTGCTGCCTCCCAGCCACATTAGCAGGAAGCTGGATCAGAAGTGGAGGCAAGATTTGATCCCAGGCGCTCTGATAGGGCATGTGGGTACCCCAGAGGGTGGCTTACCCCACTGTGCCATAAAGCTAGACCCAAAGTACAATTTCTAATGTGTGAAGCATTCTGTAGATATCTTTAGGTAAAACTTGTTACTAATGTTTTTGGAGTGACCATTTGACATGGTGGTTAAGGGACCTCTTGGGATATTCACGGCCCATATCCCAGTGCCTTAGATTCAAATTCTGGCTCTACTCCCAGTTCCAGCTTCTTGTTAATGTGTTCCCTGGCAGACAGCAGGTGATGGCTCGAGTAGCTGAGTCCCTTTCACCCATACAGGAAACCAGGATTGAGTTCCTGGCTCCTGACTTCAGCCTGGCCCAGCCCTGGCTGTTCTGTTGCAGGCATTTGGGGAGTCAACCACCGGTTGGGAGATCTCATTCTCTCTCTCATTTTTCTCTCTCTCGCTCTCTTGTTCTCTCCCTCCCTCCATGTTTCACATAAATAAAATGAATACATTAAAAAAAATACCATTGTTGCGGCAGAGCAGTTAAGCTACTACTTCCCGTATCACAGTGCCTGGTTCAAGTGCTGGCCACCACTTAGGATCCATTTTCCTGCTAACACGCATCCTGGGGGCAGCAGATAGTGGCGTTTTCATGTAGCGTTCTGAGTTTGACCACACATCCAGTCACAAAGCCATCATCCAGTGAGCTTCTCCCTGCTCCAGCTTCATTTATGACTCTCCCTGCACCCGAGACCCTGGCAAACACCTCTCTGTAAAACCTACTGACTTTGCATTTTTTAATTGGTAACGCATTCCCATTGTTTAAAAACCAAATCGGTGTGAAAGCATACATGAAACACCTTCTATGCTCCCAAAGGCACACTTTTATTATTATTTTTTTTGTTTTGGACAGGCAGAGTGGACAGTGAGAGAGAGAGAGAGAGAGACAGAGAGAAAGGTCTTCCCTTTACCGTTGGTTCACCCTCCAATGGCCACTGCGGCTGGCGCGCTGCGGCCTGCGCACCGCGCTGATCCAAGGCCAGGAGCCAGGTGCTTCTCCTGGTCTCCCATGTGGGTGCAGGGCCCAAGGACTTGGGCCATCCTCCACTGCCCTCCTGGGCCACAGCAGAGAGCTGGCCTGGAAGAGGAGCAACCGGGACAGAATCTGGCATCCCGACTGGGACCAGAACCCAGTGTGCCGGCGCCGCAAGGCGGAGGATTAGCCTATTGAGCCGCGGCACCGACCTTATTAATTTCTTATATGTGCTTCCAGCATTTCTTGATACAAAACAAGCAGTATCCTTTTTTTTCCCCCCCATTTTTCTCGTGCAAGAGGTGGCATTAATATACACTCCAGACCTTGGTTGGTTCACAGTGTTAAAGACCCGTGTCTCCTGCACTTTCTGGCCTCTTGCAGTGGCGTAGCATTTTGGTATGCCAGTAGACTGTGTAGCTCGTTAGCCATTGCTCTATCAGTGCTCACATAGGGTTTCTCATCTCTTTCAAACCATGCTGTGGTGAAAACCCTGTCCCCATGTTGTTTCATATTTGCAGAATCGATTCCTAAAGGTGGGGCTGCCGGTTCAAAGACTCACTGCATTTTCATTTTGGTAGATTTTGTAGTTTCCTTTCCCCAGTTAGGCCAGACAGAATCCCACAGAACCTGCATGTATCTTTAAAGCTTGCTGACTAAGTGTACAATCAGACTTCTGTAGGATCGTTTTGGGTTTTGGTAGAGAAGCAATGTTGTCAGTGCAGTTTTAATGTCAGCCTTTCTTACTGAATGAGATGAAGTTTATATTTTCATATATTTAAGGGTAATTTCTCTGAATTGTTGCTTTGTGGCTTTTCTATTTTGTTCAAGTATCTTATTTTCTTCAAACTAAAGGAACTTTTTCTTTATTGCAGAGACTAGGCCTTTGTAATGTTTTTCAATTTGATATTAGTCTTTTGCCATGGAGAAAATTGAATGTATTAGTCATTTATTTTATAGTGTCTGAATTTGAGTCATAATTTTAAGAAGTACTTTCCCTTTTTTTTTTTTTACTAGTACTTTTATGACCTTGTTTTACATTTAAATCTATAGTCTGTTTGGCACTTGTCTGATTGGTAAGCAATATGGATCTACTTTGTCCGTCTGTAAATTGTAACCGCATTGCCTTATCTAGTACCTGTGTTCCTCATTTTTTGGTAAGGATTTCCCCAAATTCTTGTTGCTTTAATCCCTGCTGTATTTTCAGAGTCTCATTCATTTTTTTTTTTTTAAGATTTACTTATTTATTTATTTGAAAGGCAGAGTTACAGAGTGAGAAGTTATAGAGACACACAGAGAGAGAGAGAGAGAGAGAGAGATCTTCCATTCACTGATTCACTCCCTAAATGGCCACAACAGCCAAGGCTGGGCCAGGCCGAAGCCAGGAGCCACCAGGTCTTCCACTTCGGTAACAGGGGCCCATGCTCTTGGGCCATCCTGGCTGCTTTCCCAAGTGCATTAGCAGGGAGCTGGATCAGAAGTGGAGTGGCCAGAAATCCAGCTGGAGTTTATATGGGGTGCTGGCGCCCCGGTGGCAGCTTAACCTGTGCGCCACAACACCAGCCCCTCATTCATCTTTATTGTCTCGAAAAGATGCTACAAATCAATTTTGCTTATTTGACTTTACTTCATCTGTAGTGAGTTTGGGGTTTTGTTTGTTTTTGTATAGTTTTGATGAGAATCCTAAAGAGCCTAGATTTTGAATTTATCATTTGCTTTTTCATGTTCCCCAACATCCAGTTAGGGAATGATGTTATTGTTGCTGCTCCTGCCCTTGGCATTCTTTTCTTACCCGCCCTTCACTGAGGTTGCAGCCCTCTGAAGTCACTTAGCTCTGCCTGCCTTCTGCAGGCCTGTGTCCCGTGCAGTGCGTGGATGAAAGCCTTAGGTTCTTGTGGGGGAAACCCTGCCTTGTGTCCCTCTCACAGCTTCCTCTTGTTTATGGCTCCTGGCCGGTCCCCTTTCTTTCTGGTAATCTGATTTGCACATTTCAAAGGAATATTTTAGCCTCAGTTGCATCCTGTCTGGAACAGGAGTCTTTTAAAGTTCCCTTAGCCCAGCATGTTTCTGGAGCCCTCAAGTATTTTACACTCTAGCTCTAGTCACCCGTTCCCAGAAAATGGACCGTCCTCACAGGGCCGCCGCACGTTCTGGTTTCCGTTGTTCTTGTTGCTTTCCTCTGCAGTGGCTCCTTTCCCTCCCTCCTCCTCTCAGATCCTCATTGCTGTCGTCCTGCACGCTCCAAGTCTCGGGGGAAGCTATTCCAGCCTCCCCGCGCGGATCTTGTCAGGGTCTCCTGTGCTCCTGTAATCTCGTGTTACCCTCTTCCTCCTGTCTGTGGAAGCGGAGTGCCTTCTGATTGTGGTGTTTGGCTCCTGTATTTGGGATGTGCGTATGCGCATGTGTGTGTGTGGTCCGTGTATACTGACCCAGGCTGAGCTGTCTGAAGGATTCAATTCTGTGTTACTGATCTTGTTGCCTCAGTGCAACACTGTGCCTGGTACACTGAGCTTTGCTTGGGTAGGTGCGTGGTCAGTTGGGAGGTCCAATGAACCGCTGTCTGTTCTTTTTTTTAATGGGTTGCCCTAAAATGGAATTAATTTCTCTGAATGATTTATGCCCAAGATGTCACATATTATGGCTATAAAACCCTAACCCTGATAGTTTTATGCCTGATTATATATAGCAAGTTTTATTTTGTTCGTTAGTCCTGAAGAATGGCGTCTGAACTGTGGAATAAACTCTGTCAGCTAACAAGTGGTGGCTTGAAGTACAACAGTTTCTTTTTTCTCTTAATAACGAGAGAGTTTTGTTAATCTAAAGTCAAATAGAAAAGGATTGGAGTTTAGGAAATACCCATTTAAAAAAATAACAATATTGCAAATTACAATATTGCAAAGCCTTTTTTTTTTTTTTTTTTTGACAGGCAGAGTTAGTGAGAGAGAGAGACAGAGAGAGAGTTATAGACAGTGAGAGAGAGACAGAGAGAAAGGTCTTCCTTCCATTGATTCACTCCCCTAATAGCCACTACAGTCGGCACTGCGCCTTTCCGAAGCCAGGAGCCAGGTGCTTCCTCCCAGTCTCCTCTGCGGGTACAGGAACCCAAGCACTTGGGCCATCCTCCACTGCCTTCCTGGGCCACAGCATAGAGCTGGACTGGAAGAGGAGCAAACGAGATTAGTACCCAGTGCCCCAACCGGGACTAGAACCCAGGGTGCCGGCGCTGCAGGCGGAGGATTAGCTAAGTAAGCTATGGCGCTGGCCGCAAAGCCGTTTTAATAATAGTCCCCCAGTACAAGGCCGGCATTATGCTAAGAAGCTGATTGCTGGCCGTTATTTCCCATGGCCCAAGAAGGCAGAGTGGGTGCCAGATTGATGTGAGGGAGGAACACAAGCGGCAGGAAAGGCTGCCGATTTCTCCCACGTGGCAGATGGCAGGAGCTTCTTGTACTAGTTCTGAAGATGCTTCCCAGGGGATGTGTGAAGCAAGTCCTAATAGGATGTCTCCTCCTTCCTGAAATGTTCTTAACCCAGGTGGGAAACGGTGCTAAATGCAGCACTGGCCCCACAGCCGCGGTCCTCATGTTACACACACACACACACATGCACATGTGATCAAGAAGTACGAGTTGCATGTTTATAAAGAAGAGTAATTTATTGTTAACAGCAAAACCGTACAAAGATGAATGTCTCAGTGAGAAAAAACAAGAGGAGCGAATATAAAAACAGCTGGCATTGTACCTGCCATGGGTCACCCAGGTCTTTGCCATCCAGTGGGCAGGCTCACATCTCCAGGCAGGGCTGTGCACCCGGCTGCATGGGGCTGGTGCCTGACCGTATCTAAGCACCCACTTAGCATCCTCTCCCTGAGGCCAGTGGCTACCACATTGCCTACCTGTGCTCTCAGACTAGAGGAAGCTAGAAAGTTCTTTCCAAAGTTGCATTTTTTAAAAATCTCTCCTTCGTATGCTATTAATACAGCAAATATTATGTTAACATTAATGTAAACAAATATTGTGTTACGACTTAAAGAGAACTGAGCACTTGCATACTTTGTTCCGTATGTTAAAAGATACCAAAACACTTATCTTTGTCACAGCCTTTCGGCAGTGTGAGGTGGCTGGCTGAGCTGCCGGCACCTGCCTACGTAGGCTGTGCCTGGCAGGACCCCTCCAGGTGGCGCAGAGTCCCACCGCAGCGAGGGAGCGGTCTTGTGAGATCTTCCTTTTTGCGCTTGGGTTTTGTAACCTAGGATTTGAATGTGGCTTGGGGCTGGAGCTGAGTTAGCTGCCTTTGCCGGGTCATTTCCTTCCCGGTCCCCTCTCACTGCCTACCCAGGTGACATTCCCTGTAACGCCACCTGTCTGATCTAGCCCCTTCTCAGATGGCACCCGGAGGAACTGTCTTTTGAAATAAGTGATAAGATTTTAAGATTGTCTTTCTCATAAGACACAGTGTGGACTGTGTTTCATGCTTTCTCCTCTCTGTACTGCAGGGGAAGGTGTGGCTAATTGACTTTAATCCATTCGGTGAAGTCACAGACTCATTGCTGTTCACCTGGGAAGAACTCATCTCTGGAACAAACCTAAGAGGTGATTTTAGTGAAGCAGATGCCCAGGAGCAGGTAAGAGACTTAAAGGAGATACGAAGGAACCCTTTGATCTCACTAACCGTGCCCTTGCGCTTTAGACACAGGGATACGCCGTGACCTGCGCCTCTGGGAGGGCACGTGAACACACGGCTCCCTTCCTGTTGTACCACTTCTCCCCTGGGCTCCTGCTCCTGGGTCCCTTCCTGTCTGCTCTGCTAGCACCTTTCTATTGCCCTGCCATCCCTGTACTGTCTCCTCGGGTCACTGCTCTGTCCTGGGCGCTGTGTCACACTGTATTTACCCTCTTAGGCGCTTGCCGACCTGTGTTAAGGCTGCCTGTTGCTTGTTCATGTCCTGTGGGAGACTGAATGTTTTTGAGAAGAGGGAAAGTGTCTCTTGTTCTTGGGACATCTGCAGCGCTTAGCACAGTGTCAGGCACAGGTGCGTTGGTCAGTGTAACAGAGGAAGGCATTTTGTCCCTGCTGACACCTGATAGTGGTGAGCCATCAAGTCTGAGAAATCGGCAGGGAGAATGTAAATTACTCAGCCCACGCGTTTTTTAATAAACGTAAGTGGCTCAGTTAAGGGATAGAAACGGTACAGTATTTAACTCCATGATCCAAGTCCCTCGTTTCTTCTAAAAACTGGAGGCTGGGGATGACAGAAGGGAAGCGTGAACTGGATCCTGCCTCTTCCCCAGGGTCACCTCTGCCTATCTTCCCCGTGCCCAGGCCACAGAGGCCTGGCCCAGCTCCACCTTCCCTAAGTCCTTTGTACTGGTTAGTCCTCCTGCCTGCGGGACCTGTTCCTCTCCCAGGCCCTCTCAAGGCTCCCTTCATCACCCTGGGCGCTCTCAGCCCACACTGCCCGTTCCGTGCAAGGCCTCGCCTGCCTGCTCAGCTAATGCAGTCCCTGTCGCTCCGTAGCATCTTGTGCTGTCTGAAGTGACCTTGTAATTTGTTTGCTCGCTTATTGTGTGTCTCCACGTCTTGTTTATCAGTTTACCTCCTCTGCCTGGAACACAGTCCCGCACAGAGTAAATATTTCTTAACTGTTGGACCCCATGATTGGTCTGTCTGTAGTAAGAGGCAGCCTGGTTTCTAGAGCTCCACATACTCATCCATTTAAGTTCCTGCCCTGAGTTCCTTCGCTGGGCACCGTCCAGCCGGGCATTGCCTTGATATCTGCCAGTCAGGCGGTCCAGGCCCCGCCCCTGGAGTCCTTTTTGGCACAAACCAACATGTAAACAGTATGTGACTTTTCACATATATTTACTAGTATACTAGTAAGTAGACTCAGAAGGTACATTAAAGAATGTGGAAGGCTCATTCAATATGATACTTGAAGGGTGGGTGTTTGGCCTAGCCATCGAGATGTTGGTTAAAATGCCTGCAACCCATATTGGGGTACCTTCTGATACCCACCTCTGGCTCTTGACTCCAGCTTCCTGCTAATGCAAACCCTGGGAGGCAGCAGTGATGTTGAGTACTTGGGTCCCTGCCACCCACATGAGAGACCCAGCTTCCAGCTTTGTCCTGGTCTATTCTTCAACTGCTGTAGGCATTTGGGGAGTGAACCAGTGGATGGGAACTCGTTCTCTCTCCTTTGTGTCTGTCTGTCTCTCTTTCTTCTTTTTTCCTCTCTCTGGCTCTTGAATTTTGAAAACGTTATTTGAAAAGTGATACTTGAATTTGCAGATTTATTTAGGGAATGAGAGAGATACACAAATAAGAGAAGTACAGAAGTGCTATGGAATTCAGAGCACTCCTTTGCCCTCTAAAGCAGTGCTGCCCAGCTGTGTACCTGTAGGCATAACATTCTAGCCTGTCTTGGGCCAGAGGTGACTGGCCTGAGCCCCGGGCCCACTCGGGGGCTGCAGAGATAGAAGCTCGTTTGCGGCACATGCTGCCTGCACATTTGGCCGCACTTGGGGATTGACGAGCTCGCCAGCAGCACTGTGTTTTCAGATATATGTTGACTTTCCAGTGAACGTATAGAATTATTTTTTTAATCTTTGTGACTTCTTTGACTTTATTTTTTTTCAAAGATTTATTTATTTGAAAGTCAGAGCTACACAGAGAGGAGAGACAGAGAAAGAGAGAGAGGTCTTCCATCCACTGGTTCACTCCCCAGATGGCCGCAATGGCCAGAGCTACGCCGATCCGAAGCCAGGAGCCAGCAGCTTCCTCTGGTCTCCTATATGAGTGCAGGGGCCCAATGGCTTGGGCTGTCTTCTGCTGCTTTCCCAGGCCATAGCAGAGAGCTGGATCGGAAGTGGAGCAGCCAGGCCTTGAACCGGCGCCCATATGGGATGTCAGTGCCTCAGGCCAGGACGTTAACCTGCTACACCACAGTGCTGGCCCCATTCTTTGACTTTAGAATCTTCTTATCTTTCTTTTTTATTTTTTTTGTTTTTTGACAGGCAGAGTGGACAGTGAGAGAAAGAAACAGAGAGAAAGGTCTTCCTTTGCCATTGGTTCACCCTCCAATGGCCGCCGCGGCCGGCGCGCTGCGGCCAGCGCACCACGCTGATCCGAAGGCAGGAGCCAGGTGCTTCTCCTGGTCTCCCATGGGGTGCAGGGCCCAAGCACTTGGGCCATCCTCCACTGCACTCCCTGGCCACAGCAGAGAGCTGGACTGGAAGAGAGGCAACCAGGACAGAATCCGGCGCCCTGACCGGGACTAGAACCCAGTGTGCCAGCGCTGCAAGGCGGAGGATTAGCCTATTGAGCCGCGGCGCCAGCTTCTTTTCTTTCTTATCTAGTACAGAAAAGAACATGAAGTTGTTGCCCCAGGATCCTTTTTAGTTCAGGAAATGCTTGTAGGGGCCAGCATTATGAAACAGCAGGTTAAGAGATGCCAGCAGCCCATATTGGAGTGCTGCTTCCGGACCTGGCTGCTTCACTTCTAATCCAGCTCCCCACTAACGTGCCTGGGAAAGCCGCGGCTCTCTCTCTCTCTCTCTCTCGCTGCCTTTCTAATAAATCAATCTTAAGGAAGAAAGAAAGAAACACTAGTAGACCTAAGCCAAGCCTTTGCTCTTCTCGTTGTGAAGGACTGCCCCGCTTTCCGCTGCACCGACAGTGAGGTCACCGTGCAGCCCAGCCCTTACCTGAGCTACCGGCTGCCCAAGGACTTCGTGGACCTCTCCACCGGGGAAGACGCTCACAAGCTGATAGATTTCCTGAAGCTGGTAAAGTATAGCTGTGTCACGTCGGTTTCCCCGTTAGCTAATCGTAGTGTTGCATTTTAGCCCTCCCGCCACCTAGGTAGCTTTTGGTCTGACTGTGAGTTTAAGGAACAGAAGTTAGGTCATTTTAAAATGAAAAACGCAATGTGACCTGAAGAAAGAATTCACTGGTTAGAATGACAGACTTTTTTTTTCTTTTATAATGTTTTTACAATTTTCACAATACCTGTAACTTTGAGGCGAGTCTATGTATTGTTCTGGGGTGCCACAAAGATCAAACCTGTGCTGTGGTTGCCCTGGGAGGGGGAGGGGAGCATTTGCCTTTCTGGGTGGGAATGTTTATACGAAGAAGACATTCAAATGTCTGAGGTCCTTTGCCCAGGAGGCCAGATGATGAACTGGTTTAGTGCAGGAATTAAGGTCTGTCCGCTCGTGATCATCTTCAGCCACAGCCTTTGCCAAGGCTTCTAGAGCGTGACACTGGGTGACAGGAAAGCCGTCTTGGTGGAGCTCAAGCCCGTGTCCCAGTTAGAACGTGCCGCCTCAGTGTGCTCTTGTTTCCTGACAGAAAAGAAATCAGCAAGAGGATGACTGACGAGAGCGCTGGAGTTCAAGACCAGGTTCACCAGGAAGCCACCGCCACCTCCAGGAGGCGCTCCTGGGCCGCAGCCTCCCGGGCACCCAGAGGCAGGGCAATCTGTAATTAGGGGCTTTTTATATTCAGGGCTGTTCACCTGGGGCAAATGGAAGGGCTTTGCTACTTGTAAAAACAGCATAATAAATAGATCTAAAACATAGCAGGCGTCCTGTTCTGATAATAAAATGCTTTCTAAGGAATACCCTGCCCTCCAGCTCCATGTTGAGATTCATATGTGTTTCTTTGTTTTAAAATAATTGTCTTTATTCATGTAAGGTGAACAGATTTCATGTGTTTCATTTATACAGACTCCGGGGCACAGTGAGACTTCCCACCCAGCCCTCCCGCTCCCCAAGCTCCCACCCTCCCTCCTCCTCCCTTTCTCATTCTTTTCATTTTTACAATGACATACTTCCAGTTTATTTTATAATTATAAGCTTAACCCTCTACTAAGTAAAGAATGTAACAAGTAGTAAGAGTAAGAAGAAAAAAAACAAAAAAATACTGTTCCTCAGCCATAGAAACCAGGGCTGTAAACAGTAATCAAATCTCCAAATGTCAACTCTGCTCATGCACATGACATGTTTTGCACTCTGTTAGTTACCACAGCTCTGGGAAAAATATGGAATTTGTCTTTTGGAAACTGGCTTATTTCTCTCAGTACAATGGCTTCCAGTTTCACCCATCTTTTACAAAAAGAAGTTCTTTTTACATGAATGTAAGTATGAACTCACTACATGCATTTATGTGTAGGGGAGACGCCAAGGAATTAATACCGAGAAGCTAAGTGAAGATCGAAGCTGTCTCTGAAAGAATGAGGCAGTTCCATGTTTATGTTAACCAGGCTGACCTGGAGAGTGGCTTAGCCATGTTTAGACATTTGAAAGACAGAATTCCTGTAAAGTAAACATTATTGTTTTAGTTACATGTTGTCTTGCCACATGGTAAACAGGGTCTGTATGGTGAGAAAAATAATCGTGAACACACCAGCCAGCCACCATTCAGGTAGATTCTATATTCACGTTCAGCAGAGGCTGGAGGAATAGGGATGTGAGATGTGGGAACAGAGAGGTGGCCACAGAAAGAGCTGGAAGGGGCTGGCGCTGTGGCACAGCATGTTAAAGCCCCAACCTGCAGTGCCGGCATCCCACATGGGTGCCACTTCGAGTCCCAGCTGCTCCACTTCTGACCCAACTCTCTGCTATGGCCTGAGAAAACAGTAGAAGATGGCCCAAGTCCTTGGGCCCCTGCACCCACATCGGAGGCCCAGAAGAGGCTTCTGGCTTCTGGCTTCGGATCAGCTTGGCTCTGGCCGTTGCTGCCATTTGGAGAGTGAACCAGTGGAATGGAAGACTTTCTCTCTCTCGCTCTGCCTCTCTCTAACTCTTGTCTTTCAAATAAATAAAATAATTCTTTAAAAAAAAAAAAAAAAAAAAGAGTTGGAAGCACTGTGTTACCAGCCGGGGCAATGGGTCTTCCACCAGTGGCCGGACCAATGCATGCATTCATTCAGCTGTGTCTCATTTTTAATCCAAGAAAACCAGACTAGAAATCAGCACTTCCATGGAGACTGGAAGACTGACAGAGGTGGGACGTGGAGGTCTGTGTGCTGCTACCATGACTCATCCACTCAGCAAATATTTATTGGGCTCAGGACTGTGAGAGGGGCCGTGTATCCTTCCTGAATGTTCTTGCCTTCATGGACCTCACTGTGGAGTTGTAAATAATGGTAAACAAGAGAATGAATAGATAGAAATTGCAATCAACAGGGCACGGAAGAGGGGGGTGGGTGCAGACATCTGCTCTGAACGAAGAGGGATTGCGGAGGGGAGGAGAGAGGCGGAGACAAGTGGAGACACCAGCCTGTGAAGAGAGGCTCGTACTCTCCCGCCAGGGCACGCACCGACCTGCCGGTCCTCAGGCAGACCTGCAGCGGCTGAGATTACTGTGGGTGGTGGGAGAGGGGGCGGGGCCCGTCATGCCAGGGCCTTTGGCTTTGCCCAGGCTTGGATATTGAGATTTCGTTCTGCAGTGAGATGGGAGCCAAGGAGAGGCATCCTCTGAGTTAATGTTTTTGAAGTGTCACTCATCCTGATCTCTAGAAGGTGGAGAGATGGATTGGGGGAGGAGGAGGAGGAGGAGGATGGCTTTCACTATCCTGGTGAGTGTTGGGGTAAATGAGGGGGAAGCAGTGGAGGGCCAGTTGAGAGGGAGGAGGAGGAGATAGAGGATGCTGTGGTTTGGATGCAGTTTGTTGGATGTGGGGCTGGGGTGGTATGTGTGTGTGTGTGTGTGTGTTAATGTCTTTCTCACAAGGCTGGGTTAGTTCTCACAGGAATGATCAGTTCCTGTGCAGAGCAGGCTGTCACTCAGCAGGTGGCTCCTCTGTCCCCTCCCCACCTTCTGCATGTTCCTGCCCACCCTTCTGTTTTGCCCTCATCTTAAGACATAGCATGAGGCCCTTAGCAGGAGCACCCACCCTGTCTTGAGCTTCCCAGCCTTCAGAACCATGGCTCCAGATAAACCCTTTTCCTTTGTAAATGATGTGGTCTCCGGTATTCAGTTAGAGCGACAGAAACAGACTAAGACCTAGGGCACAAAGGGAGAGGAGGAGCCAGGGCTCATACTGAGGCTTCTGACTTGAAGTACTGGGTGGAAGGTGATGAAAGGATGGGAAAGAGTGAAAGCAGAGCCATTTAGGAATTTGAGATTCCACTAACGTATCCAAACGAAGATGGCAGGGGATAAGTTGAAAAAAAGTTCAAAAAGGCAGTTCGGCCTAAAAATTAAAAATGGGAGAGTTAGCATGTGTTAGCACGTAAGATCATTGGAAAAGCTGAGATGACCTAGAGAGAGAAGACCCACAGCTGGTCCTGGGGGCGGGGAGCTCCAACAATGAGAAGTTGGGTGACTAGTAGTAGATTGAAAGGCGTGGCACAGAGGGAAAGAAAACCAGGAGACAACTTTGTGCTCAGGCAGGTGGGGAACATCCAGCCCAGACTGTTTAAGGCTTGGCTTAGCCCTGCCAAGGTGCCCGCAGACAGGACCCAAAATACAGCAAATGTATAGCAGGCTAATGTTTAAGTTGATAACCTTGCATGGCCTGTGAGTGGTGTAAGAAATATCTAAAGGGCTCTTGGCAGAAAAAAAGGTTTCCACCCCTGAATGGAATACAGGCAAGAAATTCAAGTAGAACTCATGCCTGTGTCATGGCACCATGAGTTAAGTTGACGTCGGCATCCCATATGAACACAGTTTTGAGTCCCAGCTGCTCCACTTGTGATCCAGCTCCCTGCTAATGGCTTGGGAAAGCAGCAGAAGATGCCCCAAGTGCTTGGGCCCTCACCACCCACGTGGGAGACCTGGATGGAATTCCAGGCTCCTGGCTTCAGCCTGGCCTGGCCCTGGCTCTTGCAGCCATTTGGGGAGTGGACCAAGAGATGGAAGATTCTCTCTCTCTGGCATTCTGCTTTTCAGATAAATAAAATATTTTTTTTTTAAAAAGCTAAGATAAAAATTGTCCATACATTATGGTAGTAATTTTCAACCTAAATAAGAGATTCTCCAAAGAATAATGGCATTTATTTTGTAATAGCAGCAATGGTGTGTCCAAGGAGATTGGGGCAAGGGCAAGCATTTAAAGTACATGAGGTATTTTGAAACAATGATCATTGGGACACAGAACAAACAACGTGGTGACTTCAAAATCAGCTTCAGCAGTTTTTGCTATTTTGAGGAGAAATGGGTTTCTTTGAGAATGTGGGGAAAGTTCTAGGCTTTCCTTGGAACAGTGTTACTTACCTACCACTTTAGGAGTCACTGATGTCAGATTAAGAACCCGTGGGTTAAAGCTGTGGCAAATAAGAGCGATTACAGAGAGAGAGAGAGAGAGAGAGAGAAATCTTCCATCCCCTGGTTCACTTCCCAAATGGCTGCAATGGCCAGGACTGGGCCAGTCCAATGCCAAAAGCTTCATTCAGGTCTCCCACGTGCGTAGCAGGGGCCCAAGCTCTTGGGCCATTTTCCGCTGCTTTCCCAGGTACATTAGCAGGAAGCTGGATTAGAAACTGAACAGTTGGGACTCAAAGTGACACTCATATGGGATCCTGACATTGCAGGAGGTGGATTTTTTTTTCAAGATTTATTTTATTTATTTGAAAGGCAGAGTTAGAGAGAGAGAGAGAGAGAGAGAGAGAGAGAGAGAGAGAGTCTTCCATCCACTGGTTCACACCCCAAATGACTGCAATGGCCGGGGCTGGGTGAGGCTGAAGCCAGGAGCTTCTTCCACATCTCCCACATAGGTACAGGGACTCAAGCACTGAGCCATCTTCTGCTGCTTTTCCCAGGCACGTTAGCAGGGAGCTGAATCGGAAGTGGAGCAGCTGAGACGAACAGGCTGCCATGTGGGATGCCAGTATGTAGATGGCAACTTTACACTACTACACCACAGCACCGGTCCCAGGATGGAGCATTTCATAGCATATAATGTGCTTCTGAGGAGTGAAGGTCCCAGCTTTGCTGTTAACTACAGTTTCTAACAACAGTGTTCACACAGTTGGCTCCTTGACAGCACATCCCTTCAGAAGACGGCTTGCCAGCTCTCATACAGTAATGCAAGCCACGTATGAGAATTCAACCCGAGGAGCAGCCCAGTGTGTCATGTCTGCATATCCACATGTATGGATATACATGCAATCTCCTTGTACACTGGCATATTTGTAACAAGAGGTTTATTAAAAGGGACCAACGGATGCAAGCAGAGAGCAGGCTAAGGAAGCCTCCGTTCTGTGGCGGGCAGATCAGGAAGACCACCAGCAGGCTGGAACTCCGGGGGCGTGGGCTGGCCCTGCTGTGCAGGTGCAGTTTCTTCTCACTCAGGAAAGCCTCAGCTGTGCTTTTAAAGCTCTCCAGCTGATGAGGTCAGGCCCGCCAGGGTGCTCTCCTTTGCCTCAAGTTAGCTGGAAGAAACTTGAATTACACCTGCAGCCATCCCTTAATGAAAGACCCCGGCCAGTGTTTGCTGGAATAGCTGAGGACGGGAGCCTCGCCCAGTGGGAGTGCCAGAAGCTTTTCCCGCTATGCTACGATGCTGGCCACTGGTTCCCTGGTTCTTGTAAATTGAAGGTCAGACCTCACAAGTGAGCATTCAAAGACCCATGCGATATTTCCCCCAACAGGCTTACAGCTGCTGTGGTTAAGAGATAGTGTGTCAGGGCTGTGGTTGTGATTCAACAGGTTAAGCACAGCCTGTGACGCTGGCATCCCTTATGGGCACCAGTTCATGTCCTGGCTGCTCCACTTCCAACCCAGCTCCCTGCTATGGCCTGGGAGAGCAGCGGAGGATGGCCCAAGTCCTTGGGCCCCTGCACCCATATGGGAGGCCCAGAAGAAGCTCCTGGCTCCTGCCTTTGGCTTGGCCCAGCCCTGGCCATTGTGGCCCTTTGGGGAGTGAACCATCAGACAGAAGATCTCTCTTGCTATCTCTTCCTCTCTTCCTCTATCTAACTCTACCTTTCAAGTAAAGAAAATAAAACCTTAAAAAAACCAACATGTCCCCTACTGTTTCCTGTGCTGGAAGCTTGGTCCCCAGGGTGACTGTTGGGAGGTAGGGCTAGAGTGGGAGATAATTAGGTCACTGGGGCATCATCCTCAGAACGGATTAAGGCTCGGCTTGTGTGATGAGTGTGTTCTCATGAGAATGGGTCATTATAAAATGAGCAAACCCCGGGGGTGGGGGGGCTGGGTTATGGCACAGTGGGTGAAGCCACTTCTCTTGATGCCGGCATTCCATTTCAGAGCACCAGTTCGAGTCCTGGCTGTTCTGCTTCCAATCCAGCTCCCTACTAATGCACCTGGGAAGGCAGAAGAAGGTGGCCTGAGTACTTGGGCCCCTGCCACCCATATCAGAGACCCAAAGAGAGTTTTAGGCTCCTGGCTTTGGCCCTGGCCATTTGCAGAGTAAACCAGTGGTGGGAGATGATCTTGCTCTCTGTGACTCTCTCTCTCTGTCTCTGTCTCTGTTGCTTTGTCTTTCAAATAATTTTTTTTTTAAAAAAAGAAGAGTAAGTCTGAGCCCTGAACCTCCCTCCAGCTTCCTGTCTCACTGCACACTCACTTTCACCTGCACTCCGCCGTGGCGCCATCTGTCAGGTCCTCATGCAGCCAAGGGCCCTCACCAGAGGCCAGACAGATGGGGTGGACTCATCTCGGACTTCCAGCTTCCAAAACTGTAGGATAAACAAACCTGTTCTTTAGAAAATACCCAGCGTCAGGTATTTTGTTATAGCAATAACAACTACAACAAATGGGCTAATACAATGACCTAATTTTGTTCCCAGCAAACATGACTCCCCAGCTGATCTGCATTACCTGACCTACTCAAGGATGTCTCAGTATTTCTACTTGTTCCTTTTGCTATGTATATACCCCTCTCCTCTCACTCATGGCCCTGCTCAAGTGCCATGTCCCCCTTGGAATTATCCAGAGTTTCTTCTGTGCTGGACTTTTCATAGCAGCTTTTTTAAAAAAGTATGTGTTTATTTGAAAGGCATAGGTAGGGAGACACACAGATACACACAAACACATACACGTGCACACACGTGCGTGCACACACACACGGAGAGAGAGGGAGCTCTTCCATCTGCTGGTTCACTCTCCAAATGGCCACAACAGTCAGGGCTGGGCCAGGCCGAAGCCAGGAACCTGGAACTCCACTGGGTCTCCACATGGGTGGCAGGAACCCAAGCACTTGAACCATCTGCTGCTCTCCCAGGCACATTAGCATGGAGCTGGTCAGAAGTGAAGCAGTCAGCACTTGATCCAGCGTTGCAGGCAGTGGCTTAACCCACTGTACCACAACACTGGTTCTTCATAGGACTTTGATGTTACTATTCCTACTACACTTTGAGCACTATCCTGTGTTGTAGAACTACATCATAACACCTCTACCAGTTGTAAACTTGCCGGGGACAAAATGGCCTCCTAGCTTTGCTTTCTGACAGCTCTTGGTATGGTACTCTCTCCTGGCCAAATGGAATGTGACTTAGCATCACTGAAGATGTTGACTTAGGGACAGTTGAAAATGTGTCCCTGGAGGCCAGTGTTGTGGCGCAGTGGGTTAACACTCTGGCCTGAAGCGCTGGCATCCCATATGGGCGCAGGTTCTAGTCCCCGGTTGCTCCTCTTCCAATCCAGCTCTCTGCTATCGCCTGGGAAAGCAGTAGAAGATGGCCCAAGTCCTTGGGCCCCTGCACCCGCCTGGGAGACCAGAAGGAGGCACCTGGCTCCTGGCTTTGGATTGGCACAACTCAAACCGTTGCAGCCATTGGGGAGTGAACCAATGGAAGAAAGGCCTTTCTCTCTGTTTCTCCCTCTCACTGTCTGTAACTCTACCTCGCAAATAAATAAATAAAATCTTAAAAAAAAAAAAAAGAAAATGTGTCCCTAAAAATGTTCCTAAAAATTTACACAACAGGAATATCACTGAAACTTACATCACTCACTCCCATGGTCGACAATTTGAATAACGTAGCCCTCAATTGTATATATATTGACTTGTCTCTTTTATTCACGTTATGAGATCACTATTCCAAAAGGTTATTAAAGGTTATTGTATTTCTTTCAATGAACCAAATCATGAAAACCCTCTTGCTGATACCCACGACATTTGTGATGTACCAGCCCTTAGACTATGAGTAAACTCCAACTGAGTAATGACTTCTGCTTCCTTGTTTTATTTATTTATTTATTATTATTATTTTTTTTTTTTGACAGGCAGAGTGGACAGTGAGAGAGAGAGACAGAGAGAAAGGTCTTCCTTTTGCCGTTGGTTCACCCTCCAATGGCCGCCGTGGTAGCGCGCTGCGGCCGGTGCACCGCGCTGATCCGATGGCAGGAGCCATGTGCTTATCCTGGTCTCCCATGGGGTGCAGGGCCCAAGAACTTGGGCCATCCTCCACTGCACTCCCTGGCCACAGCAGAGAGCTGGCCTGGAAGAGGGGCAACCGGGACAGGATCGGTGCCCCAACCGGGACTAGAACCCGGTTTGCCGGCGCCGCAAGGCGGAGGATTAGCCTAGTGAGCCGCGGCGCCGGCCTGCTTCCTTGTTTTAAAAAAAAAAAGTATCCCAGGACTTCACGGGTTCCTGTGACTGCTCAACTTTCTCCCCTCCTGCTCACTCCCCAGTACTGGCCTCCACCATTGTGATACGAGACAGGGGCAGACAGCTGTGACCACTGCCCGGTCACACTGTTCAAGTATCATCAACGTATACATTCAGAACCATAACCTCCTAGGCTGTAGTTCTGGTTTTGTTTTGTATTTGAGTAGAAGATCAGCAGCACCTACTTCATAGGATTATTGCCAGAATTCAGCGTAGAATGGTGTCTGGCATCATAGTTAAGCGCTCAGTAAACATGTTCTATGTCATTATTTTTCTGTGATTCCCATGAGCTGCCTACCTCTGTGATATAATGACCCAACAATATTTGCTGCTTTGCCCCTCTGTGTTTAGGGGAAGGCTCATATAGGAAAATCCTCTGTTTATATTGTCCCTCCTGCCTGTATGCCCAATCTTTGCCTATAGTCGGACCAGCATTCACCCAACTTCCCAAGACTGATTCTCTCCACCTGAGACACAGTATGTGCATTTCCAGGGCCACTCTGTTGGCCCTGGGAACAAGGAGCATAGGGGTAAATGTGTTGTTGAAAATATAACATATGGGGTGGGTGTTTAGCCCAGTCTCTGGGTTTGATTCTCAGCTCTGGCTTCTGACTCCAGCTTCCTGCTAAGGTGGACCCTTGGAGGCAGTGGTGATGGCTCAGTTAGCAGGATTCCTTCCAGCAACGTACAGACCTGGACTGGCTCCCTGCTCTGCACCTGGCTTCCGCCCTGGCCTGCCCCTGGCTATTGTAGGCATTTGGGGAGCGGACCAGTGGGTGGCAGCTTTCTCTTTCTCTTTCTCTCTCTGATTCTCAGATTAAAAACAAAAAATACCAGGAATGTTTAAAATACAGTGATTGTTGGCTGCAATTGGAAAAATCAGGTCACTGAAGGATCCTTTGTGGCTGCAGGGATCTCTAAGAAAAACCTGAGCACTGAGCCAAGGGAAGGCTTTGCCTCTGCTTCAGCTTGGCCTCAGCCTGCGGTCCACAGCGTGCCTTGCTGCTGGACGTTGAGCCAACAGTTCCCCCAAGCAGGTGGAGGCTCACCTGCCTGCCTTCTGTTCTAAGGAGGAAGCCATCGTTGGCCTCACTGAGGTTTTTCCAGCCACGTCATTGGAACATAGGGAGCAAAGAGGCCAGGCTCAGAACGAACCTCCCTCCCCACAACCTAGCCTCAGATAGGAAGCTGGGGGGTGGAGGAGCAGCGAGCAAGGAAGAGTGTGTGCACACCACACTTGAACTGTTTTGTTGAAACCGATTTACTCTGGGGCTTCAGGTGAGGAGGGAACTTGGAATAACGAAGTGTGGCTGTCAGGAGCCCAAAGGCAGAATCATCAGAAGACGCCTGGCCACAGCTTCAGGGGTGGCTGGGAATGACTTAATCTCTGCGGAAACTTCTAGTTGCAGTCATAAAGCAGGACAAATGGAGCTAGCCCAGGCCAAAGCCCCGGGGTGGTTTTTTTCTCCCAACTGTCATCTCAGACGCACAGTATGCACAGGATAAATTGTGGGTCTTTCCTTTTTCTTCTGCCTAACTTTGTCCATTCTTCCTCCTGCCTATTCCCATCACCTATTTTTGGTCTAATGAGGAAGTCATCTTGTTCAGCCACGGCTTATAAGCAGGGCCCATTGTTTAGGTCTGAGCAACAAGACAGACTTGCACCCAGCACCATGCATTTACTCTTATCTGCAAAGACTTGGACAAGTCTTTAATGTCTTACTCTTTAATGTCTACAAATTGCTTTGAAGATGAGAAGTGCTGCATAAAATGTCAGGTAACATTATTGCTTCGAGGGGGTGTTTGTTTTAGGGTAGGTTAAAGACATATATCTCTACTAGCCAGGGAAAGCCCAAACTTCCAAAGCCAGCATTTTCCTCTGTCTCCTGCATCCGAGTGATGCTGAGCCTCCGGGGCTTGAGGGGTGATGCTGGAGGCATTGTAGTTCTTGGTTTCGTTTTGTTTTAAAGTGGTAAAGTGGTCACCTACAGAAAGTAGACATCGGGTAGGAGCACAGGGGGAAAAAGCTGATGAGGAATACTTCCAGATACTCTTTTTTTTTTGGATCCTGTTTCAGGTTTATTTGTACAAAGAGACCAGGAAGACACTAGCCCCATGCAGACAGCAGCCCAGGGGTCACACCAGGCCTTCAGCCCTTGCATTGGAAGGCAAAGGCTGTTACTAGGGAGCCTTAGCATGGGGCTGGGCACCTTTAGGAGGAGCCTGAGCCAGAACTGGGACTACAGGGGCAGCCTCAGCCTGGGCCTTGGACTGGGCCTTGGTTTGGGCCTGAGCCTTGGGCTTAGTTTGCACCTGGGCCTTCTTGGTTTCGGCCCAGGCCTTAGGCTTGGCTTCAGTCTGGGCCTGGGCCTTGATTTGAGCCTAGGCCTTGCCTTTGATTTGAGGCTCAGTGTTGGCCTTAGCCTTGGTCTTTGGCTGGGACAGCCTAAGACCCCTGGCAATGCGGGCATGGGCACAATTTCCAAGCTTGGGTGGGCGATGTAGGCAAGTTGATCAAGCTTACACCTGACACCCTTCCAGATCATGGGTTTAACTTCCTTAGGCTTGACAAGGGCCTTGCTGGCTTCAGCACGGGCACTCATGGCATTGGCGTTGCTGGCCTGCCTCCTCTTCAGGCCCTTCTTGTTGTGTTTCTTGGCAAAACACATGTTCCTCAAGAACTTGGGGCCACCCCCACTCAGCGATTTGTATTTTTGTGGTCCTGGTTTATTGATGCCTTTTCTGTGCCCTTTTCAGGAATTGTTATGTGTGGTGTGGGTCTTGGACTTGGCCATGTCTGTAGTGTAACCCGTAGCTGCTGAAGTGCCTGGGACCGGAAAGAGAAGAGAGATCCTGGTACTCTTGAAGAGAATCTAGCATTGCAGGGCAATTCAGAGCTGGGGAAATGCATGGAGCAGGAAGGGCTACAACATTTAAAATACAAGGGTATCTCAAAAATGTAATGGATGGGGCCGGCGCCATGGCACACTGGGTTAATCCTCCGCCTGCCGTGCCGGTATCCCATATGGGCACCAGTTCCAGTCCCAGTCGCTCCTCTTCCAGTGCAGCTCTCTGCTGTGGCCCAGGAGGGCAGTGGAGTATGGCCCAAGTGCTTGGGCCCTGCACCCGTATGGGAGACCAGGAGGAAGCACCTGGCTCCTGGCTTCAGATCAGCGCAGCTCTGGCCATTGCAGCCATTTGGGGAGTGAACCAATGGAAAGAAGACCTTTCTCTCTGTCTCTCTTACTGTCTGTAACTCTGCCTGCCAAATAAATAAATAAAATCTTTTTAAAAATGTAATGGAAATATGGAACTAATTGTATGAATTTATTTTGGTACAAAATTTTTCATAATATGAGAAAAATGTGTATTATGAAAAGACTAGGCATGGACTTCAATTATTTTTTTTTTGCACCAAAAGAAACTCATACTTTTCTTCCCATTTTCCTGTGAATTTTTCAAAGTCCCCTTGTAAAATATAGTGCAGTGCAGAAGGATCCACGGTACCTCTTTCGGTAAATCGGCAGGTTGGTGGAACGATAAGGCATCAGGGTATCAGATGGCCGCTTCCCGTGATCGTTGGCTGTGGCGGAGTTGTTTTCTTTGAAATCAGAATGACACCCCCTAGAAGGAGCCTTCCGAACAGAAAGATGACGCTCACAGGGTATGAGATGTTCCCTTGCGGTTGCGGGATGCAAACCAGTGCTTGGCCCAACCTGAATCCTGGCAAGACAAGTGGCCAAGCAGTTGGAGTACTCTCATTGTCTGCAGTGGAAATGGACTCCAGTTACCGAGAGCAAAAGGAGGTGTTGGCAGGCTATGAGGTGTCTCAGAGGACTAAGGCAGAGCCGAGAAAGCAAGCAGAGGGGACAGGGAGCAAACCTGCGGCCCAGATGTGCTATCTCCAGGTCCCTGCTACTAGAGAGAGAGAATATGGAGGGGGCCGGGCCGTTCTCGTGGGGTTACCCGGCTCTCCTCCGAGGCCTCCACCCCGCTCAAGGCCTCCATGCCTTCTCCCCTCTTTGATGTCCATCGGCTTTCCCATCAGGTTCACCGTGCTCCCTGGAGGTCTGCCTGGCTGTTCCCACGTCGCCTCCTTAGGCTCTCGCCAACCCAAGCCGATTCAATTATTCTGAAGGAGACAGCATGCTGAGAGCAGCTGAGTGGGCTGCTAGGCCGAGGCCACGCAGAGAGAAGCCCCATCCGTGCCCTCCACTCCACACCAGACACTGTGCCGAGCACAGTGTCTCCCTCCACCTCCAAAGCTGGGACTCATTTCCAGCTCAGTTTTTCCTTAGCCTCCGTGGCCATTTCACTCACCACTGCATCCGCCCAGCGGGGCCTGCCAATTCTTCCTTCCAAAGGTTTCCTTTCATTTCCATTTTTTTTTTAATTTAGTTGCATGAAAGGCAGAGTTATAGAAAGAGACAGAGAGAGGGAGGGAGAGGGAGAGAGATCCCTCAACTACTGGTTCTCTCCCCAAATGACCACAGCTGGCATGGGCCAGGCCAGGCCAAAACCAGAAGTACATCCAGGTCTCTCACGTGGGTGCAGGGGCCCAAGCACTTGGGCTATCTTCAACTGCCCTCCCAGGCACATTAGCAGGGAGCTGGGTCAGAAGTGGAGCAGCTGGGACTCGAACCGGCGCCCATGTGGGATGCCAGGTTATGCCTTAATATGCTGCTCCACACCCCCAGCCTTCTTTCCAGATGTGCTCTATACACGTTTCTGTGTTTCTGCCCGGGGCCACCACGGGCCAGAGCCCCCCTGACTTCACACCTGCTGGTTGGCAGTGATGGACCCGCTGAGCCCGACAATCTGGTTTCCCTCTGCCTCCTGTCTCTCCTGCCTCTCCGCTCATTCCACTGCACCTGCGCTCATTTCCTCTGCCTGGGTGAGCCTGTTCCCCGCCACCCCTAAGACATCCTCAGCTCCTGGCAGCGCAGTCTCCGGCTTGCCCTTCAAGTCCCACAGGCCACCCTGGCCTGCTGCCTCTTCTGCTGTCTTCCTGGTCACCTGGGTGTCCTCCCCGCCCAATCCAGACACCTAAACCAGCAGGTCTCAGCCCCAGCTCTGGATGTCAGTCACCAGCCCAGACAATTGATTGGGCCAGAGAGAGACAGAGACAGAAAGTAAGAACGCCTATTTGCTGGTTCACTGGGTAAACGCCCTCAGGGTCTTGGGTCGGGCCTGGTCAAAGCTGGGAGCCAGGGACTCAAGCCAGGTCTCCCACGTGGGTGACAGGGACCCAGCTACTGGAAGCATCATTGCTGCTTCCCAGGGTCTGCATAAACAGAGTCAGGAGCTGGAACCCTGGCACTCCAGTGTGGGTGTGATCAGCAGGTTAATCACTAGGCTGAATGCCCTCCCCTCTCTTTGTTTTTTTAAAAATTAATGTATTTGTTTGAAAGGCAGAAGAGAGGCAGAGGCAGAGAGAGAGAGAAAAAGATGGAGAGAGAGAGAGAGAGAGAGAGAGAGAGGTCTTCCATCTGCTGGTTCACTCCCCAATTAGCTGTAATGGCCAGAGCTGCACCAATCTGAAGCCAGAAGCCAGGAGCTTCTTCTGAGTCTCTCACATGGGTGCATGGGCCCAAGAAGTTGGGCCATCCCAGACCATAGCAGAGAGCTGGATTGGAAGTGGAGCAGCCGGGACTCAAACTTGCGCCCTTATGGGATGCTGACACTGCAGGCGGTAGCTTTACCCACTAAGCCACAGCACTGATCCCTCCCTCTTCATTTTTTAAAACATGTTTTTCTTCCTCTTCTGCAGAGTGGATATTTCTGTCCTTCCTTGATCATCTTTTATATCTGTGGGTATGTACATGGAAAGTATCCGTCGACAAACAGCTTTAATTACCTGTGCTCTCCTTGTAGCCCCTTCTGCAACAGGGAGCACATGTTTCTGGAAGAGCTGCAGGCGGAGGTGGAGGCCACAGGGAAGTAACTTCCCCAGGATGCTCAGGCCAGGAACCTTGCCCTCCGCACACCAGAGGGAGCCAGCCCTGTGCCCTAAGGGCCTCCCTGCCCTTGGTGTGTGCTGTTGAAGATAGCCCCAAGAAAACAGACTTTCTCTTTTGGAGAATGGGAGGTAGGTTAGGAAGCAGAGTCCTTCTATTTTTCCTTTTTTTTTTAAAGATTTTTATTTATTTTATTTGAGAGTTAGAGTTGCAGAAGAAAGAGAGAGAGAGAGAGAGAGAGGTCTTCCATCCGCTGGTTCACTCCCCAGATGGCCGCAACGGCCGGAGCTGCGTAGATCTGAAGCCAGGAGCCAGGTGCTTCCTCCCATCTCCCACATGGGTGCAGGGGCCCAAGCACTTGGGCCATCCTCCACTGCTTTCCCAGGCCATAGCAGAGAGCTAGATGGGAAGAGGAGCAGCAGGGACTAGAACCGGCATCCATATGGCATGCCGGCGCCACAGGCGGAGGATTAACCCACTGAGCCATAGCACCGGCCCCTCTATTTTTCCTTTTGCAGGGATCATCTGTTCCAGCTGCAGAGACCTTGCCTGCCCTTGAACTTGTGGCTCACTTACTGATTGGCCTTGGGATGAGAGCACAGGTAGGACCGACCTTGCAGGTTCTGGAGGGCATTTGGCAGCTGGGATGGGTCCCTGGGAGCTTCAGGATCCTCTCGGAGGCAGGGGGAGGGGCATACTGCCCAGGCTTCCCGAGCTCCACCTGCCTGCCCTCGCCCATGCCTCCTCCCTTCTTCCTGCCTCCTAACGGCTGTGGACGTCCCCTCTCTCCCAGCTGACCTCCTAAGTGCTGCTTTCAACTCCTCCCCAGAATGGCTTCTCCCAAGTCCATTTCCCCTTCCCCATCCCCCCTCCACCACCAGCTAATGCCCTAGGCAGCATTTCTCCTCCCATCTTTTTTTTTTTTTTGAAAGGCAGAGGTACAGAGAGGAGAGATACAGACAGACAGAGGTCAATCTTGCATCCTCTGGTTCACCCTCCAACTGCCACAGAGCCACAGCTGGGCCAGGTTGAAGCCAGGAGCTCCTTCCAGGTCTCCCATGTGGGTGCAGGGGCCCAAGCACTTGGGCCATCTTCTTCTTCTTTTTTTTTGACAGGCAGAGTGGATAGTGAGAGAGAGAGACAGAGAGAAAGGTCTTCCTTTTTGCCTTTGGTTCACCCTCCAGTGGCCGCTGCGGCTGGCGCATCGTGCTGATCCAAAGCCGGGAGCCAGGCGCTTCTGCTGGTCTCCATGCGGGTGCAGGGCCCAAGGGCTTGGGCCATCCTCCACTGCCTTCACAGGCCACAGCAGAGAGCTGGCCTGGAAGAGGAGCAAGCGGGATAGAATCCGGCAGCCCAACCGGGACTGGAACCTGGTGTGCCGGCGCCACAAGGTGGAGGATTAGCCTGTTAAGCAACGGCGCCGGCCTTGGGCCATCTTCTACTGCTTTCCCAGGCCATAGCAGAGAGCTGGGTCAGAAGAGGAGCAGCCGGGGACACGAACCTGTGCCCACAGGGGCTGCTGGCGTTGCAGGCAGAAGCTTAACCTGTGCCACGGGGCCGGTCCCTTCTCACGTCTTGATCTGGATCGTCTCAGGCGGCTCCTCTTCCTGCCAGGTTGGTGGGTCAGAAACACATCCCCAGAGTGTCTGGGAGATGGAAGCGGAAGGGAGTGGGTAACCAAATCCACACGTCGTCGCCACCACGTCGCCTCCACCCTCAGACTCCCCTGAGATCATCTTTTCCTCCTAACGGTTTACATTGGCTGCCAAGACCAGCAGCAGTGAACGTTTCTGGTGTTAGACCCTTACTGTCTCCCCACTTTGTCAGATGTTCTTGAGTGGTGAGGGGGGAATGGAACCCTCAGTTTGTGCACCTGCTCTGTCTCCCGTGCCAGCTTCCTCCTTTGTTCCACTTGATCATGACTGAGTTCCACCATCGGGCTGCCGGGGCGGGGGGCTTTCTTCCAAGGTCCCCACCTCAGAGGCTGGTGGCTGCTGGCCAACCACATTGCTTTCGATCTCATTTTTCTCCGACCACTTCCTCCTCCGTCTCTGAGTGCCCCAACGGCAGTGTCTGGGGCTTGCTTGGTCCCAGCTTTCCAGCTCTGCCCAGCACCTGGCTTTCAGAGGGGCGACATCAGATGCCCTCCTGACCCCCAAAGGTGCTTTCAGCCCCCCCCTTAATTCCCCCTGAGTGTTAATTGTGACACCTTTTGCCCGTCTTGGCTCATCTTTTTCAAGAGAGGGATTCCCACCACATGATCCATGCCCACCAAAGGATGAAGCCACTCAGAGAGGCTGGCTGTACGTATTGAGCCTATGTGTTTGGCACATACCAATGAATATTGGATAAATGATTCTGTTGAATTTTTGGGATTAAAAAATGTATTTATTTGAGAGAGAAAGCTCTCATCTGCTGGTTCACGCCCCAAATGTCTGCAGTGGCCCCTTAGTGGGCCCCAAATAGGGAGCAGGAATGTAACCCAGGTCTCCCACATGGATAACAGGAACCCAGTCACCTGAGCCATCACCACTGCCTCCCAGGGTCTGCATTGCAGCCGGAACCAGGGCTGGACCAGGCCAAAGCCAGAAGCCAGGAACTTCTTCTGGATGCCCCATGTGGGTGCAGGGGCCCAAGTACTTGGGCCATCTTCCACTGCTTTTTCAGGCATATTAGCAGGGAGGTGGATTAGAAGTGGAGCAGCTAGGACTTGAACCAGCACCCATATGGGATACTGGCACAGCAGGTGGCAGCTTTACCTGCTATGCCACAGTACAAAAGAACTCAGAGTTCGGGCATGAGAGAATTCTGATTTATTTTTTTAAATAAATGTAACCCGTCAGGTGTTAGTCAGTGGCCATGCTGGGGCATGCAGGCATGGGGTCTTCTGCCGCTCCCTGGGTTGGGGTGTGTCATCAGCTGACCAGGCAAGAATGTTCCTGGAACATCTATGAACTTGACGCTATGGACTCAGTGTGAGCGAGTTGGAGGACTCAGGAGGCTTTAGGGGGCCTGGACGTTGTACAGGTTGGTGGTTTTGAGGGTCTGTTCATCCCAAGCCTGGGTGGGGCCGTGGGGGCTGGAGTTGTATTAGTCCTCAGGATGACCAAGTGGTAGACCTCAACCACATGAAATACAGAACTGAATTTCACTCTCACCCGGTGTGGTTTACCATCTCTGCTGTGCGCTAAGACCTACAGGCTAGACTGTGGGGCCACAAAGCAGGCGATTTCAGTGTCAGCCCTGGTTCTGCAGGTACCAAGTCAGTTGTGTGGCTTTTCCATAAGTAGTTGAAACCAAGGCATCCTTTACATGTAAGATTCTTAGAGACAGCACAGAGTGTACAAATTAAAAAAAAGTCAATAGAAAACTCCAGAGTGCACTGGCTCAGATCTCAGGATGCCCTTCAAGGTTGTCTGAGACTAGTCTGTCTGTGACTATCTGGAAGGATTCTCTTACCTTTTTTTTTTTTTTTTTTAAGATTTTATTTATTTATTTGAGAGGCAGAGTTACAGACAGAGAGAGAAAGATCTTCCATCTGCTGGTTCACTCCTCAGATGGCCACAATGGCCAGAGCAGGGCTGGCTGATCCGAAGCCAGGAGCCAGGAGCTTCTTCCAGGTCTCCCACGTGGATGCAGAGACCCAAGCACTTGGGCCGTCTTCTACTGCTATCACAGGCCATAGCAGACAGCTGGATCTGAAGAGGAGCAGCCGGGACTCAAACCATGGGTTGCCAACACTTCAGGCGGAGGCTTAGCCTACTAGGCCACAGCGCTGGCCCCAAGATTCTCTTATCATTTAAAGCATTGAGATACAAGATAGTACAATGTGATCTAGAGCCTGGACCTCGAGAGGAAGTTTGTTGTCACATCGAGAAGGGTCATTGTGCATCTTGAAAAAGTATTTTTCTGTGAAACTGTCAACTTCTTTCTTTGAATTTTCCTTCTATTTTATGACTTGGGAGATGGAGAAATTGCAATGAATATTAATTCACTCTTAGATCCAGTGAAAAATGCATCACGGGGATTTTTTTTTAAATTCAAGCTGTTTTCTTAACCTAGCCAAAAATTGTCTGAATACTGTACTTCCCAAGATTTATGAGGTGCAAAAAATTGGGCCAGCTGTTTCTTCCAAGTTGCTAAAGGGATTCGCCACTAGATGGCACCATGCGTGTGGCATTGAATAAAACTTCCTTTTTATTCCCACTGTTTACCTGGCATAGGCCCTCCTGCTTGCCAGCAGGACACATGGCTATTTATACGGAGACAAGAGTCTGAGCTGCTGTACGGGTTTTCAGTGACACAGATCTTCCTCTTGTAGTCTATACACTCTCTACCTTTCAGCCACGTGTTTCTAGCCACGCACTGTTAAAACACCCAACTAGCTGCTGCCTATTTAGAGAAGGTGGCTTAGTTAAGTTGATCTCTGTTAAAATCTCCCCTCAGCTCCTCATGGGAAGTACTGGAAGGTTTTGTTCTGGATCCTCACTGTTGTGTTTGGTTGTTGTTGAGGGGGACCCGTGAAAGCAAGCCTCGTGTTTTCTCCCTTGGAAGTCCCAGTCTTGGACAGCTAGATGATGGAGAAGATTCAAGGGCGCCAACATGCACGTGGTTAGCGATCCTCAGCACAGGAAAGGACCTTGCTTCTGTCATGCACCTGGAGAGAGTGGAGAGTAGGGCTTGTGCCTCTGAGGTGAGGCAGAGCTCTGAGCTGTCCTGCCCTGTTGCCGTGCACCGGGGTAAATATTCGTGGAGCACCTACTGCTTCTGTGGGTATGGGACAAGTGTCCACTGGGTATGAAACAGCTTTAGTGGGGAAATGAGCCTCCCCGACTCTTATCTCCCTTTTGCAACAGAGTTCATCATGCATGTTGTAACCTCCAGAAGGAAGGTGAGGCCTACCAGTTCTTATCATCTACTGTCAGTTATCACTGGGGCACCCAGATGGCCAAGACCAATGAGTCATTTGCAGGAGACCTGGAGATCAGAGATAGTCCCAGAGGTTTAAACATCTGAATATCAGTTCCTGGAGTTGTAGCTAGGGCTTGTGATGGGACTGCCCTAACAGGTAGACCAGCTGGCTCTATGGCCGATGGTGGTACCAGTCTGTAAGAAACACCAAATGCCACTGAAATGCAATGAGCTGGAGAACTGTGTCTTCAGACTCTTCTCAGGTAGACTATACTTTGATCAATGGCTTATGATGTGGGTGAGGCGCACCATCCCTACCCCACTCTACTCACATAGGAACACCAGAGGAATGACAAGCCAGTCTTGCCCCCGAAGACCTTGTTTGCTAAGTGGGACACAAAGGGTGGAGCCCGAGCCAACTCATTAGGGACAAAAGAGAGGAGGCTGAGGGATCAGACACATTCTTTTCTGTCAGTCCTCCACCCAGGGTCTCATCTACGTAATCATCAAGCAAGTGGAGGATGATGGACTTGAAGTAGTGCCCAGGGGTGAACCTGTCAGAGCCTCCCCTGCCCGTGTCTTCACCCTGCCTTGGGGAGGGCGTGTCTCTGGGAGGAGTCTTCAGAGAGAAGCATCACTTGGAGGGGTCCTGGGACAGGTGCTTCCCAGCCGAGGCCTCAGCTTTCCCAGCTTGCTTTGCTGTCTGTCACTTCCAGACAGATGCCTTAGACCAACCATGGGAGCCATACATCCTGAATCTGCAGGAATGGTTGGACTTGGAATATCCTATCCCTTTTGTTCAGGAAAGGGTGCTCTTACTTGCCAGTCTGGACTTGTGTCTTGACTTTTGGCTGGGAAAATGAATCATCACCGGCCCCAGGACGTTGAATTCAGCAGTTTTGTCTTTCCTGCAGTCAGAACTCCTCTACGAGACCATCATCCGGGATGGACCACTGGGAAAAGCTGGGGCTGGAAATGCCTGTGTCAACCCCAGGAGAATGCCATGGCTGATGTGTTAAGTGACTCAGCGATGATGGGAAAAGAGGAGAGGGGTCAAAGGCCAGACTCCATGGATAGAAATCTTTTCAGACAGCTTTGAGTTATTCCAGAAGGACCCTCTCAAAGTGTGACTGGACCCACGGAAAGGGAAACCCGGGCTTCTGGCACTAGAATCGTGCTGATGGACAGGAAGCTCTGTGGCTTGCTCAGCCTAATGATCATGTTTTCTGAGTCATATTGGCAGTCCTTGTATTCTCCCATTTCTTTCTCTTGCTCAAATTCCTCTTTTGTTTTGCCACTGTGGTTTCTTTTTCACGGTGAGTGCAAGTGGAGTAAACCCTCTGAGTTCTTGCATGCATGATCAGCAGTGTCCTTTGCTCTCTCCGGTTTGATTGATCACTTAGCCGGGGAAGAGAATTCTGAATTCAAACCGTTTCCCATAAACATGTTAAATGCATGATTTAATTGTCCACTAGCATCATTATTTTTGGTTTTCAAACTTTAAAGAAGTGTTTTCATTTTAGCCATCCAATTTCCCCACCCCTCTTGACTTCTGCTTCTTAAGTTGAGTGTTTCCTCATAGCCAGGGTGGAGTCCTCACCCCTCGCCGGAGGTCCCTTTGTAAGGGCGCCTGTCTTGAGAGGATCAAACACTTAGGCTGAGGGCAGAGAGCCATTCATCTTCGGAGCAAGGGGCTGCAGGTCGGCCCCTTTATGGAATGTGTGACTCAGCCCTTGAGAGCCTACAAGATTAATTTGCTTCTGTCTTGGTTCCTAATTGCACAGGCTCAACAGCAGCAAGCTGCCTAAAATCTAGCACCTCAATATTGTTTTCACTCGTCTGGGAGCCAAACAGATCTGCCTAGGTGCCAGGAAGTGGAACACCTGTTGGGTGAATTGTCAATATCCACGTCTGAAAAAAACTGTCACTTTGGTTGAGTCACACGGTAAGAAGTAGCTGGACACTTGGATGCCGGTACAGGAGACAGGAGTAATTCATTTTCTTCGCCAGAGGTGATAGCTGATTATGGTTCCTGGGACATAACTGATGATTATGAGTTATGAATTAACTTAAGGGAGAATTTTATAATAGCTGGAGCTGCCTAAAAGTGGGATAGACTGCTGTGAGAGTCTTGTCCTAAGAATTACTCTTCATGTAGATGTTACAAATCAGGTTCAAGAACCTATTGGAGGGCCAGTGCTGTGGCACAGTAAGCTAAGCCTCCACCTGAGGCACCGGTATCCCTATGGATGCCGGTTCATGTCCTGGCTGCTCCTCTTCTGATCCAGCTCTCTGCTGTGGCCTGGGAAAGCAGTAGAAGATGGCCCAAGTGCTTGGGGCCCTGCACCTGCATGGGGGACCCAGAAGAAGCTCCTGGTTCCTGGCTTCGGATTGGCCTGGCTTTGGCTGTTGTGGCCATTTAGGGAGTAAACCAGCCCATGGAAGACCTTTCTCTCTGTCTCTCCCTTTCTCTGTAACTCTCTTTCTCTCTCTCAAATAAATAAACAGAATCTTAAGAAAAAAAAAAAAGAACCTATTGAATGGTTGGAATATATGATCCTTAAGTTTTTTTCTACTATGAGAATTTCTATTTGTTTTTTAAAAAAAGATTTATTTATTTATTTGAAAGTCAGAGTTACACAGAGAGAGGAGAGGCAGAAAGAGAGAGAGAGAGAGAGAGAGAGAGAGAGAGAGAGAGAGAGAAAGTCTTCCATCCGCTGGTTCACTCCCCAGATGGCCGCAATGGCCAGAGCTGAGCCGATCCGAAGCCAGGAGCCAGGAGCTTCCTCCAGGTCTCCCACGCAGGTGCAGGGGCCCAAGGACTTGGGCCATCTTCTGCCTTCCCAGGCCACAGCAGACAGCTGGATTGGAAGTGGAGCAGCTGGGACTTGAACTGGAGCCTATATGGGATGCCGGGACTGCAGGTGGTGGCCCCACCCACCACACACGCCCAGAGAATTTCTATTTGTAACACTTGGCCTAAAGCCTTGCCATGCAGTAGTTGCTCAATATTTTGCTCAAGAAAATGCTTGTAGACTTTGTTATGCCGTAGCTACAAAGAGCAATGGTATTGCTGTTTTTGTTCACTACAAAGTTTACTTGAAGATGATGTTAATCCCAACTACTACTAGCTACTTGTATTTAAAAATTAGTAGAATATTCTCTTCCATGAACAGTGGCTGAATTTGGATTAGGGACTCAGTTTTGGTCCCAGGCACTTTGTTTCTTGAAGTAATTACCTGCACCATCACAGCCTTGAGCCTGCAGCACTACACCTAACAGGTGAAGCAGTTCAACAAAGCCCTAGTTAATCATGTCGATTAGGCACAGCTGGAAGGGCTTTTGCATAATAGGAAAGATGCTTCCAGGCTACACTAAGCTGGGAAAACACAGCTTTTGTGGTTGGAGAAAGTGTCCCAGAGCATGGTCCATCTTCCGTGGCTCCTTTGTCTGCGGGCTTGTGCAGGAGGAACGGAAGCTGTAGTTGACAATGCACATAGAGGCAGCTACAAAGCTGGAAAAGATGGGGTCTTTCAGATAGGATCCAGAGGCGGCTCCGAAGGGGCACAGCAAAGTTAATGTGTACCAGGAGCACCGGCCTGCTGCGCCAGCTGCCAGCCGTGTCAGGGTTACAGTCACAGGCAGCAAACAAGGGAGGGACCTGGCTGCCCAGGTGGACGCTTGGGGCTTCTCTTGAATCCTTGAGTTGAAACTCAAGGTCTGGTAGAAGATACTTCCTGCTTGGTGAGTTTATTTTTAGGTCTGAAAATTTTACAACTTCATAGGAACTTGCAAAAGAAAAAAAAAAAAAACAACACTTGTCAATAGCCTTATCACGCTAACAACTTTATCTTGCTTCTTGAATACTTTCCACGCCCCATCACGTATAAGGAGAAGCTTCCAAAAGCTCATGGAAAACTGTGTGAATCTCAAATGTTTTTTTTGCACAGAAGTAAATTTTGATTCCATTTTCCATAAACTGTTTGAAATCCCCTTGTAGAGTTTAGAAGCGACACTTGATTCACCATTGTGGTGTAAATACAACTTTTGTAATTGGACTTTTTTTCCCTATGTAATGTTTCACTGGCATTTTGAGAAATATTTTTTTCCCCAGCAGTTTTTCCTATGTTCAGCTTCTCATGGCCCAGTGGTATTTTGCCAAGTGGCAGGAATAATAATATGTAACCCGGTCTATATTTATTGTATGCTAACATGTGTTATCTTATTGAATCTCGCAACAGCTCTGGGGTGGCAGCTGGTCATTGCACTACTTTATCTCTGCACGGGGAAGGATTTCAGCAAGTGCTATTGCAGCATTAACATGAGAGAGCTGACCTTCAAACCTGGTCTGATCCCCGGTTCTCAGCTCTTCCCCAGGCTACCTAATCGGTCCCTTTCTGTTTGGACATTGACATTGATTCTCTCTTTTTCCTTTCGCTGTTGCAACTAAGTCTACAAGGAGCATCATCATCCTTGGCCATCTGTGATGTTGTGGGCTTTGTAGCAGCTGTCAGAGTATGAACATTTGATGGTATGACATCTCGTGTCAAAATGACACCACTTGATAACATGCAAATTACATATAATCATCTGTTATCCATCTAATAGACTACACCTTTGCCGGCATTGTTATTTTAATTTAAAATTTTGTTAATTCAGTAGCAAGAACAAAATTTCCTTTAAAGATTATTTTCATTTGGCTGAAAGGCCGAGGGAGATCTCCCATCTCCTTGTTTATTCGCCAAATGCTAGCAACAGCTAGGGTTAAGAACGCAATTCAGGTCTGCCACGTGGGTGGCAGGAACCCAATCACACCACTACCTTCCAGGGTAGACACTAGCAGGACCCTGAACTCAGGAGTGGAGTCAGGACTCAAACCCAAACCCCTCATTACAGGATGCAAGTGTTCCAAATGCAAACTGCATCTTAACTGCTAAGCCAGACACCTGCCATCAAAATTAATATTTTAATTTATTATTATTAGGACAATCGAACATTATTTCATGTATTTATTTATTGGTTATAGTTATTTGAATTATAAGTATATATTCTTTTCCATTGGAGACTTTTTAAAAATGATTTATTTATTTGAAAGGCAAAAAGGCAGAGTTAGAGAGAGAGAGAGAGAGAGAATCTTCCATCTGCTGGGTCACTCTCCAAATAGCACCAATGGCTGGAGTTGAGCTTACCTGAACACAGGAGCCAGGAGCTTCTTTTTTTTTTATTTTTTTATTTTTTTTATTTTTGACAGGCAGAGTGGACAGTGAGAGAGAGACAGAGAGAAAGGTCTTCCTTTTGCCGTTGGTTCACCCTCCAATGGCCGCCGCGGTAGCGTGCTGCTGCCGGCGCACCGCGCTGTTCCGATGGCAGGAGCCAGGGGCTTATCCTGGTAGGAGCCAGGAGCTTCTTCCCGGCCTCCCACATGAGTGCCAGGCCCAAGCACTTCTGCTGCCTTCCCAAGCACATTAGCAGGGAACTGGATCAGATGTGAAGCAGCTGGGACTCAAATCGGCACCCATATGGGACGCTGGTGCTGCAAACAGCATCTTAATGTCACAGTGCCAGCCCCTGGGGACTTTTTTTAAAAAAAGATTTATTTATTTATTTGAAAAGCAGACTTGAGAGAGAGAGAGAGAGAGAGCTCTTTCATCTGCTGGTTCACTCCACATGTGGCTGCAATGGTGAGGACCAGGCCAGGCCAAACCCAGCAACCTGGAGCTACATCCGCGTCTCCCACATGGGTGGCAGGCCCAAGCACTTGGGCTGTCTTCAGCTGCTTTCCCAGGGAGCTGGATCAGAAGTGCAGAAGCCAGGATTTCAATCTGTTCTCATATGGGATGCTGTCATCACAGACAGCGGCCCAACCCACTGCACCACAATGCCAGCCCTTTGGTATTAATATCTTTTATTTTTAAGATTTTATCTATTTACTTGATAGGTGGAACAAGAGAGAGAGAGAGAGAGAAAGAGCAAGAGAGAGAGAGAGAGAGAGGTCTTCCATCCTCTGGTTCACTCCCCAAATGGCCACAATGGCTGGAGCTGAGCCCATCCGTTTTCAGGAGCCAGGAGCTTGTTTCCTAGGCCACAATGCTGGACCCAAGATGTTTACTTTAACAGGAGCTGGGTAGGGGCTGGCGATGTGGCATAGTGGGTAAAGTCGCCGCCTGCAGTACCACCATCCCATATTGGCGCCGGTTAGAGTCTTGGCTGCTCCACTTCCAATCCAGCTCTCTGTTATGGCCTGAGAAAGCAGTAGAAGATGGCCCAAGTGCTTGGGCCCCTGCACCTAATTGGGAGACCCAGAGGAGGCTCCTGGCTCCTGGCTTCAGATCAGCTCAGCTCCAGCTGCTGTGGCCATCTGGAGAGTGAAGAAGTAGATGGAAGATCTCTCTGTCTGTCTCTGTCTCTCTCTTTGTAACTCTGCCTTTCAAACACATAAAAATCTACCTTTAAAAGAAATTAAACTAGCCGGCGCCGCGGCTCACTAGGCTAATCCTCCGCCTTGTGGTGCCGGCACACCGGGTTCTAGTCCCGGTCGGGGCACCGATCCTGTCCCGGTTGCCCCTCTTCCAGGCCAGCTCTCTGCTGTGGCCAGGGAGTGCAGTGGAGGATGGCCCAAGTGCTTGGGCCCTGCACCCCATGGGAGACCAGGAGAAGCACCTGGCTCCTGCCATCGGAACAGCGCGGTGCGCCGGCCGCAGCGCGCTACCGCGGCGGCCATTGGAGGGTGAACCAACGGCAAAAGGAAGACCTTTCTCTCTGTCTCTCTCTCACTGTCCACTCTGCCTGTCAAAAAAAAAAAGAAATTAAACTAAATTAACATAAACAATTGAAAATACCTAGTGTTGGCCAATAACCAAAATACTCAGGGCTGTGTCGTGGTGCAGGAGATTAAACCACCACTTGGGACGCCGGCATCCCTCAGGAGCGCCGGCTCAAGCCCCAGCTGCTCTGTTTTTGATCCAGCTCCCTGCTAATGCATGTGGGGCAGCAGCGGCAGCAGCAGCAGCTGCAGCAGCAGCAGATTTTAAGTCCTTGGGCCCCTGCCACCCCCTTGAGAGACCCAGATGGAGGTCTAGGCTCCCAGCCTTGGCCAGGCCCAGCCCCAGCTGTTGCAGCCATCTGAGGAGTGAACCCGCAGATGGAAGACCTCTTCCCTTCTCTGTCACTTCCTCTCAAGACTTTTTTTTTAAGTCAATTAATAAAGTCTTTTCTCACACTGATGAAGATGTTAGCTCTTTATCAAACTTGGTGCCAAAATTTTTCCTGGTATGTTAGCATTTTAATTAGTTCTTTATTTTTTTAAACATTCTAAAAAATATATGTATTCACTTATTTGAAAGGCAGAGTTAGGGAGAGAGAGAGAGAGAAAGAGAGAGAGAGAGACCTTCCATCTGTTGGTTCACTCTCCAAATGGCCACAATGGCTAGGGCTGGGCCGGGCTAGGCCAAAGCCAGGAGCCTGGAGCTTGTTCTGGGTCTCCCACATGGGTGCAGGGACCCAAGGACTTGGGCTATCTTCTGCTGCTTTCCCAGGTCATAGCACAGAGCTGGATCAGAAGATGAGCAGCCAGAACATGAACTGGTGCCCATATGGGATGCTGGTGTTACAGCCAGTGGCTTTATCTGCTACATCATAGTGTTGGCCCCTTTAATTGATTTCTTAAAATTTTTGCTGCATTTTTTAAAAGATTTATTATTTATTTTACTTCAAAGCCAGTTACAGAGAGGCAGAGGCAAAGAGAGAGGTCTTCCATCTGATGGTTTACTCCACAAACGGCTGCAATGGCCAGAGCTATGCCGACCCGAAACCAGGAGCCAGGAACCTTCTCTGGGTCTCCCACATGGGTGCAGGGGCCCAAGCACTTGGGCCATCTTCCACTGCTTTCCCAGGCAGAGAGGTGGATCGGAAGTGGAGCAGCCGGGACTCAAACCCGCATCCATATGGGATGCTGGCACTGCAGGTGGCAACTTTCCCTACTACAGCACAGCGCTGGCCCCTTTGCTTCATTTTTAAAAGTTTGTCTAGTCAGGTATGCCATTTCTTACTTTAAGTGTCTTTTCTTGCTTTGCTTTTTGCCCATCTCCTCCTCGCCCAGTTGCCACCATTCCTGTTTTTCTCTGACTGCTTGGAGTGGCCAAGGATGGGACCGAGTCTCCAGAGCCGTGCATTTGCAGGCCTGGCTGATTCGGCCGGTGAGTCATTAGCCCTTTCTTACATTTTTATTTAATGAGCCGCTTCTGCACCGTTCTCTCTGCCAGCATCTTCCCTATATATATATATATATATATATATATATAATATACATATATATTATATATAAATCAATCTCTTTTTCTTCTATTTGTTTAAATTACTCCTATTTGGTTTAAATTACTATTTGGAATCTATATATCCATAGCCAAAGCTGTTTCAAAACAAACAAAAATCCGTGTCTGGCACCCTCCTCCAGCTGCTGTTCCTCCACTTCCTCACCTCCCACTCACACCTCCCTGGGCTCCAGTTTGGATTCCATCCCAACGACACCAACAAAACATCTCCCTCTCGACTCCCGTTGGCCTCTGTGATCTCAAGTGTGGTGGGCCTTAGGACCCATCTCATCTGATACATCAGGGTGTTCGCCCATACTCACCTTCCTAGAAGCCTCGCTGAGAGAGACCAGTGGCAGCCCAGGGAGGGGCAGTGTTGCAGAAGCCCCAGTTGGTCTCCAGGTTGCTTAGCTGAGCGCAACCTAGCCTAAGACTGGGGAAAAGACATAGACAGGTTTCTTCCTTTGTATTCTTTTCCAATACTTGAGAAAAGCAAAGAGTTAATGTTCCTGCAACAAAGCACACAGTTGGATGAGTTTTGCCTGTGTGTATACTCATAGAATCACCACCCAGTCAACGTGAGTAATCTCTCCGTCCACTTGGGAAGTCCCTTCATAGCCATTTCCAGCTAACTTTCCCCAACAGAGGCAACCACTGTTATGATTTCTGTTGCTACGTATTAGCGTTGCTTGTTTTAGGATGCCATAATCACAGCATCAGGTAGCATCTGCTTTTTGATGTCTGGCTTCTTTCCTCAGTGTATTATTTTGGAGGTTTGTGCATGCTGTTACATGTATGTTATTGGTAATTTTTTTCTTTTTATAGCTAAATAGTATTCCATCATCTGACCATACATAAATTTGTTTTAGCCATGTGTTGATGGAGATTTAGGTTGTTTCTATTTATGGGCTATTATGAATAAAGCAGATATAAACATGCCTGCATGTCTCTTTCTGTGGAAATATGCTTTCATTTCTCTTGCAACATCCCCAGGAGTAGATTGGTGGATCATATCACAGGTGTATGTGTGCCTTTATAAACACTGCTAAGCTGTTTTCCAAAGTAGCTGTGCCATTTTATGCTATCATTGCCACTGTAAGAACGGGCCACTCCAGCTCCTTGTCAGTATTTCATTCATATTGCCAGTCATTTTAATTTTAGCCATTAATCAGTGTAAAGTGGCAGGTCACTCTGATCTCAATTTGCATCTACTCAATAACTGATGATTTCGAGCGCTTTTCCATAAACACATGGGCTGTTGGTGGTATGAGGGTACTTAAAAAGTTCACAGAAAAAGACAACTAAAAGGTAAGTTGATTTTAGCACAAAGAAAGTGAAATTCATGCAGTTTCTTCACAATATGCAATTTCTGTGAACTTTAAAAAAATTATTGGTCTTCATTTTCATTGAAAGGCCGAGAGTGGCCAGGTTTCTGATGTGGGTAGCTTCAGCCACCACCATCAACTCCTGGGGTCTGTGTTAATAGAAAGCTGGAGTTGGGGCTCAAACAGTCTGATTTGGGGTCTTAACCTCTAGGCCGAATGCCTGAAGTTTTTTTTAAGTCCTCTTGTATATCTTCTTCTGTGACTATCTGATGAAGTCTTCTGTCTATTTAAAAATTGGGTTGTCGCTTGGCTTTTTACTTGTAGATGTACATAAGACCTCTGCCAGATAAGTATATCGTTTATTTCTCTCAGCCTGTGATTTGCCTTTTAATTTCTTAATGGTAGCCTTTGAAAAGAATTAATTTAAATGTGATTATTTCTAGTTGATCAATCTTTCCTCCCAAGACTCTTTTTGTCTCAGGTGTAAGAAGTTGCTGCCTATTTCAAGGTCATGAAGATACTCCCCTATGTTTTCTTATAGGAGAATTTTAGTTTTAGCTTTAACTTTTAGGCTTCAGATCCAACTCCAATCAATCTGCCATTCAGATTTCTAAGTGTTTCAGCATGATACATGGAAATGAATTGCCCTATTGTATTACCTAGACATCCTTGTTGAAAATTAACTGATTGTGTATGTCATACATGTGTGCACACCCACACCCACATACATGCACATATGTACACGTACTCATTTCTGTTGTAGGAGTTGGAGTCCCTCGCTTGCTAAATGCCGGCTTCTCTTCTGTACTCTGGCTTGCTTGCTTGCCGGCTGTAATGCCATGACAGGCCTTATCCTGGACCGGGAAGGAGGCAGGCTGGGTCCCTGAGAACAAAGAGAGTAAGTTCTCCTGGAATTTATGACCTTCTGCTCCCTATCAGCTCCCCTGGAATTTATGGCCCAGTGCTTCCCCTGGTTCCTCCCGGTGCCATCTCCTTTGTGTGGTTCCCTCCACATAACACACAGCCTTCATGTATAGCCTTTATGTTTAAATGAACCAATAAACATGTTAGGTCCTAATACCTCGCCATAGAGAGAATAAGAAGGTAACCTACGCAGGAGATGACCTGCACCCTTGTAAGTGTGAGCCCATAAAAACCTCTCTTATGTAAACGAGAGGGCCTTTTGCCTGTGCACCGCTAAAGGGCTGTGTGTGGGTGGGGGGGTCCCAGCCGGCTGGTAACAAATAACCTCTGCTTTTGCATCCGAAACTGTGCCTTGTGCGTCGATTGGGAAATTTGGACACAACATGTGTTCCATTTATCTATTTGGCTATCCTTCCGCCAGCACCATGTTGCCATGTAGCTTTATGTAAGGTTTTTTTTTTTTATCTTTTTAAAAACTTTTTAATTTTTTTGACAGGCAGAGTGGACAGTGAGAGAGAGAGACAGAGAGAAAGGTCTTCCTTTGCCGTTGGTTCACCCCCAATGGCTGCTGCAGCTGGCGCTCTGCAGCCAGCCCACCGCGCTGATCTGAAGCCAGGAGCCAGGTGCTTCTCCTGGTCTCCCATGGGGTGCAGGGCCCAAGGACTTGGGCCATCCTCCACTGCCTTCCCGGGCCACAGCAGAGAGCTGGACAAGAAGAGGGGCAACCGGGATAGAATCTGGCGCCCCGACCGGGACTAGAACCCGCTGAGCCAGCACCGCAGGCGGAGGATTAACCTATTGAGCCATGGCGCCGGCAGTTTTTTTTTTAAAGATTTATTTTTATTTATTTGAAAGAGTTACAGAGAGAGGTAGGGAGAGAGAGAGTTAGAGAAAGAGAGGTCTTCCATCTGCTGGTTCATTCCCCAAATGGCTGGAGCTGTGCTGATCCGAAGCCAGGAGCCAAGAGCTTCTTCCAGGTCTCCCATGTGGGCACAAGGGCCCAAGGACTAGGGCCATCTTCCACTGCCTTCCCAGGCCATAGCAGGGAGCTGGATTGGAAGAGGAGCAACTGAGACTAGAACTGGCACCCATTTGGGAAGCCAGAGCTGCAGGCTGGGGCTTTAACCCACTGTGCCACAGCACCAGCCCCTTATGTACGTTTTAAAATCATGTAAGGTAAATCTTGCAATCTGGTACTTCTTTTTCCAAGATCATTTTGGCTATTCTAAAGTTTTACACTTATTTGTTTTACATAATGAGCTATCACTTGTATCAGGATTGATTTTTATTTATTTGAATGGCAGGGAGACAGTGAAAGACAGACACAGACATTTTCCATGCACTGCTTCACTCTCCAAAAGCTTGTAGTAATCAGGGTGGACCAGGCTGAAATCAGGAGCCTGGAATTCAATCTGGGTCTGCCGTATGGGTGGCAGGGGTAGGAATATTTGAGCCATCACCTGATGCCTCCCAGGGGCTTCATTAGCAGGTGGATTGGAAGTGGAGTCAGGAATCAAATTCTGGGGTTGTAAGATGCAGGCGTCCCAAGTGGTGTCTTTACCACTGTGTCATACACCTGCCTGTACATCTTCATATTTTAGATTCAGCTTATTAATTGCTACAAAAATAGTTGGTGGGATTTTGATTGGGTTCATGCTGAATCTATGGATCACAATTTAGGAACATAGTGATCCTTCCTGCCTTACCCATCCTCCCACCCACATTTCCACCCCTCTTCCTCCTTTCTCTCCTATTCCCATTCTTATTTTTTACTAAGATCTGTTTTCAATTAAGTTTATGCATGGGGCTAGCGCTGTGGCATAGTGGGTAAAGCTGCTGCCTGCAGTGCCAGCATCCTAAATGGGTGCCTGTTCGAGACCCAGCTGCTCCACTTCCTATCCAGTTCTCTGCTATGGCCTGGGAAAGCAGTAGAAGATGGCCCAAGTGCTTGGGCTCCTGCATCCACTCGGAAGACGTGGAAAAAGCTCCTGGCTCGTGGCTTTGGATTGGCACAGCTCTGGCCATTGTGGCCAATTGGGGAGTGAGCCAATGGATGGGAGACCTCTCTTTCTGCCTTTCCTTCTCTCTGTGTAACTCTGACTTTCAAATAAAATAAAATTTAAAAAAAACTTTATACACATATGCTTAACTTTATACTAAGTAAAGAGTTTAACAAATATGAATAAAAAAGAAACTCTTCCTCAACAGTTGAGACAAGGGCTGTTCAAAGTCATCACATCTCAAAGTGTTGATTTTACTTCTGTAGATTACCTTTTAGGTGCACTATGAGTTATCACAGGTCAGGGAAAACATATGTTATCTCTCCTTTTGGGACTGGCTTATTTCACTAAGTATGATGTTTCCAGTTTCATCCATTTTATTGCGAATGACTGGATTTTTTTTTTTTTTACTACTGTGTAGTATTCTATGGTGTACATATTCAAAAGTTTCTTTATCTCGTCTTCAGTTGACAGACATTTGGGTTGATTCCATATCTTAGCTATTGTGAATTGAGCTGCAGTAAACATGGGGTTACAGATAACTCTTTCCTATGCTGATTTCATTTCCCTTGAGTAAATTCCCAGGAGTGAGATGGCTGGGTCATACGGTAGGTCTATATTCAGATTTTTGAGGTATTTCCATATGTTTTCCATAGAGGATTTACCAGTTTACATTCCCACCAATAGTGTATCAGTGTGCCTTTTCCCCTACATCCTCACCAGCATTTGTTATTTGTTGATTTCCATATGAAAGCCATTCAGAAATGGGTGAGGTGAAACCTTATTGTGGTTTTGATTGGCATTTCCCTGACAACTAGTGATCCTGAGCTTTTTTTCATGTGTCTGTTGGCCATTTGGATTTCCTCTTTTGAAAAATGCCTATTTAAATCCTTTGCCCATTTCTCAACTGGGTTGTTTGTTTTGTTGTTGTTGAGTTTCTTGATCTCTTTATATATTCTGGTTATTAATCCTTTGTCAGTTGCATAGATTGCAAATAATTTCTCCCATTCTGTCAGTTGTCTCTGCACTTTGCTGACTGTTTCTTTTGCAGTACACAGGTTCTCAATTTGATGTAGTCCTTTGTTAATTTTGGCTTTGATTGTGCCTCTAGGGTCTTTTTCAAGAACTCTTTGCCTTGCAGGGTTTCCCCAATGTTCTTTAATGATTTGATGGTATTGAGCCATAGATTTAGATTTTTAATACACTTTGAGTGGATTTATGTGTAAGGTGTAAGGTAGGGATCTTGCTTCATCCTTCTGCATGTGGAAATGCAGTTTGCTCAGCACCATTTGAAGAGACTGTCCTTGCTCCAGGGATTGACTGTGAGAGACAAGTTGATTATAGAAACATGAATTGATTTCTGGCATTTCTATTTTGTTCCATTGATCTATCCATCTGTTTTTTTTTTTTTAAGATTTTATTTATTTATTTGAGAGTTAGAGTTACAGACAGTGAGAGGGAGAGACAGAGAGAAAGGTCTTCCTTCCCTTGGTTCGCTTCCCAAATAACTGCAACAGCCGGAGCTGCGCAGATCCAAAGCCAGGAGCCAGGAGCTTCTTCCTGGTCTCCCACATGGGTGCAGGGGCCCAAGCACTTGGGCCATCTTCTACTGCTTTCCCAGGCCAAAGCAGAGAGCTGGACTGGAAGTGGAGCAGCCGAGACTCGAACTGGAGCCTATATAGGATGCTGGCGCTGCAGGTGGAGGATTAACTTACTATACCACGGCACCGGCCCCTATCCATCTGTTTTTGTTCCAGTACCAGGCTGTTTTTATTAAATTGACCTGTAATAAGTATGTCTTGAAATCCGATATTAGGATGCCTCCAGCTTTCTTTTTGTTGTATAAGATTGCTTTAGCTATTCGGGGTCTCCTGTGTTTACAAATGAATTTCAGCATCGTTTTTTCTATATCTGAGAAAAATGTCCTTGGTATTTTGATTGATATTGCATGGAATCTGTAAACTGCTTTTGGTTATATGGACATTTTGATGATGTTGATTCTTCTAATCTGTGAATATATGGAAGATTTTTCCTTTTTTTGTGTTTTCTTCTATTTTTCTCTTTAATGTTTTGTAATTCTCATTGTAGATATGTTTGGCATCCTTAGTTAAATTTATTCCAAGGTATTTGATTTTTTCTGTAGCTATTGTGAATGAGATTCATCTTGGAAGTTCTTTCTCAGCCATGGCATTGTCTATATATACAAAGGCTATTGATTTTTGTGTGTTGATTTTATATTCTTTTTTGTTTGTTTTTATTTTTCCTTCCAAAGAAATATTTTATTTAAGGAATACAGATTTCATACATTTTGTAAGAACAACTTTAGGAATATAGTGATTCTTCCCACCATACTTGCCCTCCCAACTCTCCTCCTCCTCCCTCTCCCATTCCCAGTCCCATTCTCCTCTACATTCATTTTTTTTTTTTTTTTGACAGGCAGAGTGGACAGTGAGAGAGAGAGACAGAGAGAAAGGTCTTCCTTTGCCATTGGTTCACCCTCCAATGGCCCCTGCGGCTGGCGCACTGTGGTTGGCGCACCACGCTGATCCGAAGCCAGGAGCCAGGTGCTTCTTCCTGGTCTCCCATGGGGTGCAGGGTCCAAGCACTTGGGCCATCCTCCACTGCACTCCCTGGCCAGAGCAAAGAGCTGGCCTGGAAGAGGGGCAACCAGGACAGAATCCGGCACTCCAACCAGGACTAGAACCCTGTGTGCTGGCGCCGCAAGGCGGAGGATTAGCCTATTGAGCCGCGGCGCCGGCCACATCCATTTTCAATTAACTTTATACACAGAAGACCAACTGCACACTAAGTAAAGATTTCAACAATTTGCATAGAAAAACAAAAACTAAAACTTTAAGAAAACTTGTTTCTCAACAGTTGAGACAAGGGCTGTTCAAAGTCATTGCGTCTTGAAGTTAATTTTACTTTTTTTTTTTTTTTTTAGAAACTTAACTAACTTTAAAGAAGCACCCAAGAATGATACATCTTTTGGGAGCACTTAGACATAGTTATAATACAACTCTTTGAGGACAGAGGTCCTGCATGGGAAGTTAGTGTGCAGTGACTCTTGTTGTTAATTTAACAATTAACACTCTTATGTACAACATCAGTGGTCACCTGAGGCTCTTGGCATGAGCTGCCTAGGCTATGGAAGCCTTTTGATTCCACACACTCCAACAGTATTTAGACAAGGCCATAAGAAAAATAGAAGTTCTCTCCTCCCTTCAGAGAAAAGTACCTCCTTCTTTGATGACCACTTCTTTCCACTAGGGTCTACCTACCAAAATCCTTCATGTAGAACATTTTTTTGCCTCATTGTCTTGCCTTTTCATGCTTGAAATGCTCTTGTGGGCTTTTCAGCCAGACTGATTCTTAAGGGCTGATTCTGAGGTCAGAGTGCTATTTAAAGCAATGTCATCCTGTGAGTCTACTGTGTGGACTGCTTCCCATGTTGGAGCATTCACTCCTTTATAATTCTATCTAATCTTTATTACCAGACCCTTAGTCCTATCCATATGATCATTTTAACACTTAAAATGGTGTTTTACCACTCACCTTAAGGGGATTTGGAGTCCTATGGCAAGTTTTTAAACTGTATTCTTGGGAATAAGACCATAGGAATATATGCAGAACTATACAGCTTTACAATTGCAAACTTCATACACTTCATAATTACAACTTTAGGAACATGGTGATTCTTCCCACTAGCCCACCCTATCACCCATACTCTCTATCCTTATTCCTCTTTCCTTTCTTATTCCCACTCTTATTTTTTAAACTGAGATCTGTTTTCAATTGACTTTATACAAATATGTTTAACTCTATTAAAGAGTTCAACAAATATATGTAAAAATTTTCTTGATGTAGGCACCAATTGCTATAAACTTTCCTCTTAACACTGTGTTTGCTCTATCCCATAAATTTTGATATTCTTTCTGTATTTTCATCTTCATTTATTTCCAGAAATTTTTCAATTTCTCTTTTGATTTCTTCAGTGATCCACTGTTCATTCAGGAGCATGTTGTTCAATCTCCATGCATTTGCACATGTTCTAGAGATTCTTGAGTTGTTGATTTCCAGCTTCATTCCATTGTGGTCCAAGAAGATACATGGTATGATTTCTATTTTTTTGAATTTGCTGAGACTTGCCTTATGGCCTAGTGTGTGGTTAATCCTAGAGAAAGTTCCGTGTGCTGCTGAATGTGTATTCTGTGACTGTAGGATGAAAAGTTCTTTAGATATCCATTAGGGCCATTAGGTCCATTTGATCCATTGCGATTGTATGGGAGTCTATGTCTCCCTTTAGATCCTTTAACATTTCTTTTAAATAGCCAGGTGCCCTGTAATTATGTGCATATACATTTATTATTGTCACATCTTCCTGTTGAATTGATCCCTTAATCATTGCATAATGCCCTTCTTTGTCTCTTTTAACAGTTTTTGTGTTAAACTCTGTTTTATCTGATATTAGGTTGGATACACAAGCTCCTTTTTGGTTTCTTTTTCTTCCTTTCACTTTCAGTCTACATGCATCTTTGTTGGTGAGATGTGTTTCTTGAAAGGCAATAATAGATGGGTATTTTTTTAAATCCATTCAACCAGTCTGTATCTTTAACTGGAGAGTTGAAGTCATTTACATTCAAGGTGACTAATGATAAGTAACGGCTTGGCCCTGCCATTTTTTCCATAAATATTCTTATTGTTTACTTTGGATTTCCTTTATACTTTTACTGGGAGATTTTCTTAGTGATGACTGCATTTCTTTGTTTCTTTGTGTAGCATATCCTTAAGAATCTTTTGTAAGGCTGAACGGGTAGTAACAGATTATTTGAATTTCTGTTAGTTATGGAAGATCTTTATTTCACCTTCATTCATAAATGAGAGCTTTGCTGCGTACAGCATTCTGGGTTGACAGTTTTTTTCTCTCTTAAGACTTGGACTATATCTTGCCATTCTCTCCTAGTCTGTAGGTTTCTGATGAGTAGTCAGCTGTGTGTCTAATTGGAGATCCTCTGAAGGTAATCTGGTGTTTGTCTCATGCACATTTTAGAACCTTTTCTTTATGTTTTGTGGAGAGTTCGACTACAATGTGTCATGGTGAAGATCTTTTCTGGTCATGTCTATTGGGAGTTCTATGTGCTTCCTGTACTTGGATGTCCCTTTCTTTCTCCAAATTAGGAAGTTTTCTGTAATTATTTCACTAAAAAGTTCTTCTAATCCATTCTCTTTCCACACCTTCAGGAACTCCTAAGATTCATATGTTGGATCATTTGATAGTATCCCATAAGTCCACAGCACTGATTTTTAGTTTTCTAAATTCTTCTTCTTCTTCTTTTGGTCTGACTATAAAATTTCCAGGGATTTGTCTTGTGACTCAGATATTCTTTCTTCTGCCTCATCCAGTCTGCTGTTAAGGCTTTCTACTTCATTTTTTGTTTGTTCTATTGAATTCTTTATTTCCAATATTTTGCTTTGATTTCTCTTTAAAATCTCAATTTCATGGGAAACATTTTCATTCATGTCATGTATGGATTTTGTTAATTCACATATTTGCTTCTGCTTACTTCTAAGTAATTCTATGATCAATTTTTTGAATTCCGTTTCTGGCAATATTTATTTATTTATTTGAAAATCAGAGTTACACAGAGAGAAGGAGAGGCAAAAAGAGAGAGAGAGAGGTCTTACATCTGCTGGTTCACTCCACAGATGGCCACAATGGCTGGAGTTGTGCTGATCTGAAGCCAGGAGCCAGGAGCTTCTTCTGGACCTCCTACATGGGTTCAGGGGCCCAAGGACTTGGGCCATCTTCTACTGCTTTCCCAGACCAGAGCAGAGAGTTGGATTGGAAGTGGAGCAGTCAGGACTGGAACTGGTGCCCATATGGGATGCCAGTACTGCAGGTGGCAGTTTTACCCACTACGCCACAGCACCAGCCCCAGTCTCTTAGTCTTCACATTCTAGTATGTAAGTGTTGTATTCTTTTCAGGGCATCATGTTGTCTTCCTTATTCTTGTTTCTTGAATTGTTGCATTTATTATTTGGCATCTGTGGAGATACTTGTTGGTTTCTATTTATTTATTTATTTATTTTTCCCTGTGATGGCTTTTATCTTTGGACTGTGCCTCTGTGCCTTAGTGGAATGCTCGATCTTTCCGTGAGTACCCAAAGGTATGTGTTGAGTATGGTCAAGGAGTTCTGTTCAGTGCTCCAGGATGAGGGGATTGTCCAAGGTGATACCCATGTTGGGTATACTCCATCTCCTGTTTTCATATTTTTTTTTTATAATCAGAAAGGAGGTTTACTCTGCTCTGATGGCTTAGTCTCATGCTTACCTCCTTTCCTCAAAGGAGACCAATGCCTGGGCTCTAGCTCCAGTGGGTACAGTATTCATCTGTGCTTTCATAAGAACTACACAAAGAATCCCTGCAATCCTTGGTCTGAGCATGGTTTTGTAGCAATGACCCTCACCAGGGAATCAGGGAGTGTGTGGAGCCATCTACAGTGACTGTTCCAAGTCCCAGCCGCACCCCACACCCTCCCATGCAGCTACAGTGTTTTCACAGTCCCAGCACACAAGCCTCCCACATCACGAGCACCCAGTCCCCTGTCAGTTCCTCCCAGCCAGACTGAAGCATCCTCTTGGCTGGTTGCTGGGCACATGGACACAAACTGGTGCAGTTGTTCTGTATGTCCAAAATGGCACCTGCCCTCTCTCAGCTAGTTGCAGGATGTTGGTGCCAGCTAGTCGGAGAAAGAGAAATGTGGCCTCCCTTTTTTCCTTCAGGTTGACAGGTACACTGTCCCCCACAGGGCCACATGCCAGACTCACGCTGTGCTCTTTTAGTAGCCAATGTCTTGGGCTGCTGAAGCCTGGTCTCACCTCACTCCAGAGCTGGTGCTGAGGCGCTCGGCTGCTGGGGTCCTGAGCTGTGCATGTCCACATCCTCCATGTAGGTCCACAGTGTCCCTCTAATTTGAGAAGGGTTTCCTCTGGAGTTTTCTATCCAACTTTTCCCTGAGATTCCACTTGCTCCACTTATTAAAAAACTATCTTCCCCTAGATTAGAGCAGTAAGCTCCCTCCCTAGTCTGCCTTCTTGGAGACCAAAAGCTCCAAGGTTCAACAATTGATATTTGTGTGTTGTCCATAAATACTGTGATCTTGCTAAACTCAATTAGTTCTAATGGGCATTTTTTTTTTAATCTGAACTTTTTTTTGGTAGATTCCTTAGGGTTTTCCAAGTAGACAATTATACCATTAGCAAACATTGACTGTTTTACTCCTTTTTCAAGATCTTAACTACCAATTAGTTGATATTAATTGATTTTTGTCTTTTTGTAAAGGCTAAGAATTCCAGCACAATCTTCAAGTGGTAAAAGTAGACAACCTTGCTTGTTCACAGTCCTAGAATACATTAAGTGTTTCAACATTAATTATGATTTTAAAATCATGAATGGGTATTAAAATTTGTCAACTGCTTTTTCTGCATCCATAGAAATGACCATGTGATTTTTGTTATTCTGTTAATGTGTTGAAAATCATTCATTGGTTTCCAAATGTTAAACCAATCTTGTATTCTTGGACTAAACCCTTCTAGATTTGATGCATTTTTCAAAGATTTATTTATTTATTCATTTGAAAGGTGGAGAAAGAGACGGACAGACATACACATGTGCACACACACACACAGATGTCTCCTATTTGCTGATTCACACCCTAAATGACCCCAGCAGCCAAGGCTGGGTCAGGCAGGAGCCAGAAGCCAGGAAGGGCACACATCTCCCAAGTGGGTGGCAGAGTACTCAAGCTATCATCTAGTGCTTCCCCGGCACATTAACAGGGATCTGGATTGGCACTGAAATAGTAGTTGGGATTTAACTGGTGTTCCAATATGGGATATGGGCATCCCTAGCATTGGCTTAAAACCTACTGTGCCATACTACACCTTATGATGTATTACTGTATTATTTGCTTCACTTTACTAACATCATTTTTTAAAAAAAGATTAATTAATTTATTTGAAAAGACAAGTTACAGAGAAGAGGGGAATAAGGGGGAGAGACAGTGAGAGAAAGAGAGAGAGAGAGAGAGAGTGAGCGAGAGAGAGCACAATCTTTTTTCAGCCTGTTCACTCCCAAATGGCCACAATGGCCAGGACTATACCAGGCTGAAGCCAGAAGCCTGGAATTCCACTGGGGTCTCCCACATGGGTTCAGGGGCCCAAGCCCTCATCTGCTGCCTTCCCAGGCACATTTGCAGGGAGCTTAATGGAAAGTAGAGGAGCTGGAACTGGAACTGGCACCATATGGGATGCCAGTGTCACAAGTGGTGGCTTAACTCTCTGTGCCACAGTACTAGCCCCTTGTTAATATTTGTGCCTTTGTTCCTATGGAATATCAATTTGTACTTTTATAAGATTTTATAAGCTTAGTGTAACCTTATGATGGTTACATTAACCTCATAAAACAAGCTAGCAGATATTTTTTCTGGAATAGTGTGTGAAATTGGCCTTATTTCTTTTGTAAATATTCAATAGAATTCACCAGTGAAGACATCTTGAATTGGGATTTTCTTGATGAGATTTTTAGTTATGAATGAAATTTTTAAAGTAGATACCAAGCTACTCAGATGTTCTGTGTTCTTGTTTCATTTCAGAAGGATGTGCTTTTCAAAGAACTTGTGCAGTTTATCCAAGTTTTCCAATTTTTTGGCATAAAGTTTATATGACTCTCCCTTATTTTTCTCTTCCATAATCTGTGAGATATGTTATATGTGTCTCATTCTTGACATTGGTAATTTGTATTATCTTTTGTTCTTGGATTGGAATTGCCGGTTTGTTAATCTTTAAAAATCAGTGGCTTTGTGCTTTGTTAATTTTCTTTATTATTAGTTATTTAATTTCATTGATCACTATGACCTTCATCATTTTTTCCTTCTCTTTACTTTGAATCTAATTTGTTGTTCTTTAGCTTGTTAAAAATTCAAACTTGGGTAATTGATTTTGTCTTCTGGTATAAATAGTGAAGCTATGAATATCCCTTTAGATACTACTTTGGCTGCAATCACATATTTGGATAAATTTTTTCATTATGATTCAGATCAAGTTTTTTTCTAATTTCTATTTTGATTTCTGACCCTTTAGTTGTTTAGAAATTATTTCCAAATATTTGAGAATTTTCTTTAGCCATATGTAAAGAACTTTCTGTAATGATTGAAATATTCCTCTGTGTTATCCAGTATAACAGCTACTAGTCACACACGGCTGTTGTTCACTTAAAATGTGGCTAATGTGACTGAAGATCTTTAATTTTCAAAAAAATTTAATTCATTAAAAAAAATCACATATGGCTGGTGCTTACCATACCAGATACACACTTCTGGATATTTTAATTGCCTTTGACTTATAATTTATTCCATTGTGGTCATGAAGCATACTCTGTATGATTCTAATCCTTGTACATTTATTATGACTCGTTTTATTGTTCAGTATTTTGTCTATCACAATGAGGTTTCCAAGTGCGATTGGAACATTGTATCTTCTATCGTTATTGTGTGTAGTCTAGAAATATTAATTAGGCCTCTTAGGTTGACAGTATTGTTCATATCTTTTCCATCGTCCTATCAATGACCAAGCAGAGGTGCCAACATTTCCAGGATGGTCGTGGATTTCTCTTATTCTCCCTCTACTTCTGTCATATTTTGCTTTGTGTTTTGAGGCTCTGGTACTAATGCATAACCCTAGGTTTTTTATCCTCTTGGTGTTTGACCCTTTATCGTGTGACGCACCTCTCTTATCTTTGGTAAAACTTGTGTTTGTTTATTGACTTTATGAGAGCAGAGACGGAGATGGAGTTCCTATCTGCTGGTTTGCTACCCAAATGCCTGCAGTGGCTGGGCTTGGGCCAGGGCTGGATCTGGGAGCCACGCCAGGAACTCAGTGCAGGTTTCCCCCATGGTGTGGCAGGAACCAGGTACTCTTTTTTTTTTTTTTTTTTTTTTTTTTTGATAGGCAGAGTTAAACCGTGAGAGAGAGAGACAGAGAGAAAGGTCTTCCTTTTTCCGTTGGTTCACCCCCCAAATGGATACGGCTGGCACGCTGCACCGATCCAAAGCCAGGAGCCAGGTGCTTCCTCCTGGTCTCCCATGCGGGTACAGGGCCCAAGCACTTGGGCCATCCTCCACTGCCTTCCCAGGCCACAGCAGAGAGCTGGACTGGAAGAGGAGCCACTGGGACAGAATCCGGCACCCCAACCGGGACTAGAACCTGGGGTGCCGGCGCCACAGGCGGAGGATTAGCCTAGTGAGCCGTGGTGCCGGCCAACCAGGTACTCTTGGCTCATCACTGATGCTTCCCAGGGTCTGCATTAGCTGGGAATTGGAATTAGGAGCTGGAGCCAGGAACCAAACCCAGGCACACCAATCTGGGACAGAGGCAGAGCATCTTAGCTGCTAGGCTAACCAAAATACTTTTCTGCCTCAAAATACTTTTGCGCCCTCTTTGAGTGTTATTAAAACTGTGCCAATGTGTTCTAGTCTTCCTTGTCCCTGATATGTAATGACTTGTCATTCTTGCTGTTGCCTCCCTTCATGCAATGTATCTGTCTCTTTATTTACATTGGCTGCTCCTAAAAATGTATTTCACCTTTGACTGTTCATGTCTTTGCTACAATGTGCCTAGATTTGGGTTTTCTTGAACTAGTGTTGCTGATGGGTTTACTAAATTTCTTAGATCCTTGGGTTGCTCTTTTAAAAAATCAAATTTGGAAAAATATTAAAGCTGTTTATGGTCACTGAATCTCTGCTCTTTTTTCCCTATTTCTTTAATGGAAAAGTTTGAGAGGCAGAGAGTGAGGAGAGAGAGAAAAGAAATAGGCAGCGACTGACAGGCAGAGTTCCATCCTGCTGGTTCACTCTCCACATGCCCACAGTGGCCGAGGCTGGGTCTTGGAAGCCAGTCCGGGTCTCCCATGTATATAGCAGGGACCCAGTTGTTGAACCATCACCTGCTGCTTCCCCAGGTGCGCCTTATCAAGAAGCTGGAGCTGGAAGCAGAACTGCGAATCAAACTCAAATAGTCCCACGTGGGATGCTGGTGTCCCCACGGACATCGTAACTGGCATGACAAATGCCCATGCATAGTTTAGAATATTTCTTTTTTTTTTTTTTTTTTTTGACAGGCAGAGTGGACAGTGAGAGAGAGAGACAGAGAGAAAGGTCTTCCTTTTGCCGTTGGTTCACCCTCCAATGGCCGCCGCGGTAGCGCGCTGCGGCCGGCGCGCCGCGCTATTCCGGTGGCAGGAGCCAGGTGCTTCTCCTGGTCTCCCATGGGGTGCAGGGCCCAAGGACTTGGGCCATCCTCCACTGCACTCCCTGGCCACAGCAGAGAGCTGGCCTGGAAGAGGGGCAACCGGGACAGGATCGGTGCCCCGACCGGGACTAGAACCCGGTGTGCCGGCGCCGCAAGGCGGAGGATTAGCCTGTTGAGCCACGGCGCCGGCCAGTTTAGAATATTTCTATTCACCTGTCTTTAGGTTCACTGATTTTCCTTTTATAATGACCAATCTCCCATTAATACCATGTCAGGAAAATTTTTTAGTTCTGAGATCTATTGCCAGTTGGTTCTTACTTTAAAAAGAACCTTCTATGCCACTCTTAAAATTTATCTTGTGTGTATCCTTTGTGTTCATCTCTCCCCTCGCAACCTTTCACAAAATTACTTGGTAATTTCAACAAATAGGTCGTTGTGTGTCTGCTTTTATTGGTTTTTAGGTTTCTTTTTTGACGGTGGATACACTGACTCCTTGCTTCTCTTCCTGCTGTCGACTTTTATTTTCTCTAATATTATATTTCAAAAGGTTAGTCAGATGCAAGTTTTTGGTAGCAGAATCTTTTTTTTCCCTTCTACTTTTACATTAAACAAGTCAAAGTGATTTTTGAAAGTCGTAAAACCTGAGTTTTCATCTCTGTGGCTCTGAGATCTTGGTCAGGGTTGTTCAACTTTTCTGTGTCTTCAACATGTCCTCGTCTTTAAGATGATGGAATTGTAAGAGGTGTCCTCCAGCCCTCAGATTCTTGGATTGTGTGACTGTAAAGTGCTTGCTTAGATATTGGTGCTAGATGAGACTGGTGCTGTGGCATAGTAGGTTAAGCCTCCGCCTGCGGCATCAGCATCCCGTAGAGGCACTGGCTGGAGTCCCAGCTGCTCCACTTCTGATCCAGCTCCCTGCTGATGGCCTGGGAAAGCAGTAGAAGATGGCCCAAGTGCATGGACCTCTGCCTCCAGGTGGGAGACCTGGGAGAAGCTCCTGGCTCCTGGCTTCTGATTGGTCCATCTCCGGCTGTTGTGAGCATTTGGGGAGTGAACCAGCAGATGGAAGATCTCTGTCTGTAACTCTGCCTCTCAAATAAATAAATAAATAAATAAATCTTAAAAAAAATATATTGGTGCTGCAATGCAGCCAAATTCTAACTCTTTTGCCTCGGAAAGTTCTGTTGACTGAGTATGCCCTCCATCTCCAAGCACTTGTGTGGGGGTGAGTTCCATTTCTAATGTGACCAGCTGACCGCAAACAACCCACTCACAGGGTCTGCATCCATGAAGCCCTTTTTGTCTCCATAGTTATTTATTTGAGAGGCAGAGTTACAGAGAGACGGAGAGACAGAGAGAGAGGTCTTCCATCTACTGATTCATTCCCCAAATGGCTGCAATGGCAGAGCCAGACCGATCCAAAGCCAGGAGCCAGGAGCTTCCTCCGGGTCTCCCAGGTGGGTTCAGGGCCACAAGCATTTGGGCCATCCCATTGCTTTTCCAGGTCACTAACAAGGAGCTTGATTGGAAGTGGAGCAGTAGGGGCTCAAACCTGTGCCCATATGGGATGCCGGCCCCACAGGCAAGAGGCTCAGCCCACTACGCCACAGCACTGGCCCCATGGGTGCTTTTTTTTTTTTAAGATAAGATTTATTTATTCGAAAGGCAGAGTGGCAGAGATCGAGAAGTAAAGAGGGAGAGACAGACAGACAGACAGACACATCTTCCACCTGCTGGTTCACTCCCCTAATGGCTGGACCCGTAAGCCCCTTCTCTCCTAACCAGCAGCTTCGTGGTCCTCTCAGGTGAGAAGCAATAGTAAGGGGCTGCTCGGGCCCACCCAGCTCCTGTGTGGACAGCTGGCAGTTCCAGGCTGTTCCCCTGGTCTCCCATGGAGCCCAGTGCTTCAGTTTCCATGGTGGCCTGTGAGTGGTCCCTTCCCCCACCACCGGCCTACAAGTAGGGCTGGACAGGCAGCCCTAGGAGTGGTGCAGAGGGCTCAGCTGACCTGGCTGGGACCACACCAGACTCCATGCTCTTGTTTCCAGAGAGAAGCACCTCTTGAGCCAGAGGGGATGACAAAGCACGTTTCCCTCTGAGGCTAAGTTCTAGGGAGCGTTGCCAACATAGGCAGATTCAAAGTAAAGCCGAGAAAGAGGTGGACGGTTGGGGTAGGAAGGAGTCTTTGTTTCAGGTGTTTTCAAACCATGAGAGGTCTGGTAGAGCAGTGCACGTGAGCTTGCTGGGGGACGGAGAGCGCAACCTCCTGTGTTGGTTGCTTTGCTAGGGATGACCTTGCTTCACACCCTGCTGCGGGATTTTGTTCCCCAGCAGAAAGTGGCTTTCATCATGTTGTTCCTGCTTGCTGCCACCTTCCAGGCGAAGGCTGCCTTTGCCTCAGGCCTGGGCTCTCTCTCCGGCTTTCCAGCACCTTCCTGGCTTTGGTCTAATCCTGCTTTCCCAACCACATCTCAGTTCCTCCCTGTGCTACCCCGAGCTCCTTCCCAGCTCCCACGCCCTCGTCTCGCCACCATGCTCAGATTGTTTGCTGCCCAAATGGCCTTTCTCTTCCCCAAGGACATACGCTCATTTTTCATGAGCGGCACCCCACCTGCGTGAGTTTTCACTAGACCCAATGTCGCTACTTACCCCCAGTTTAGTGCCTAAACATATACTGTCTTGTATCTTATTTTTAAAGATTTATGTTGTTTATTTGAGAGGCAGAGTGACACAGAGGAAAAGGGGAGAGAGAGAGAGAGAGAGAGAGAGAGTCTTCCATGCACTGGTTCCCTCTCCAAATGGCTGCAACAGCTGAGGCTGGACCAGGCTGAGCCCGGAATTCCTTCTGAGTCTCCCACATGGGTGGCAAGGTCCCAAGCACTTGGGCCATCTTCCGCTGCCCTCCCAGGCACATTCGCAAGGAGCTGGATCTGAAGCAGAGTAGCTGGTGTTTGATCTAACACTCCCACATGGGATGCCAGTGTCCCAGCTGATGACTTTTAACTCACTGCACCACATCACTGGCCTTGTGTGTGTGTGTAAACACACACACACACACACATATATAAAGGTTATATATATATATATATATATATATAAAGATTTATTTTATTTATTTGAAAGACAGAGTTACAGAGAGATGTAGAGACAGAGAGGTCTTCCATCCACTGGTTCACTCCCCAGATGGCTGCAATAGCCAGAGCTGTGCCAATCCGAAGCTAAGAGCCAGGAGCCTCCTTGTGTATGCAGGGACCCAAGCACTTGGGCCATCCTCCACTGCCCTCCCGGGCCACAGTAGAGAGCTGGACTGAAAGAGGAGCAACCAGGACTAGAACTGGCGCCCATGTGGGATGCTGACTTTTAAACTGATTTGTTCTCTATGTTGCTATGAGAGAAGGAAGCCCGAGATCAACCTTGGGATCCTCCATAGGAGCTGGTCTCAGGGAAATGAAAATAACGTATTCATTGTTTGGAGGAATAGAGAGTGGGTGTATTAACTGTTGATGAAGTGAATGAAGGGGTGTTCCAAGGACCTTGGTTGGATATGGTGTGTATTGTTCTGACTGCCATACAGGATGACTGTTAACATCTGGGACAGGGCCACTCTGCCCGCCATGGCAACAGCCTCTTCACCTGACCAGTGTTGTTCTACCCAGAAGCTTGGACAGTCCAGGAAAATGAAGCAGGCTGTGGGGGTGGGGGGCAGAGTTAGAGCTTTGCTCTCGAGATTTCAATGTGTGTTTATCTGGGGCATCCATAAGCACCCGGGAAAGGTGGGTTAATTCAACACACTGCAGGAGGGGAAAGGAATGTTAGCAGAGAGAAGGCGATCCTCGGAGCTTGGTTTCCACTTCCTAAGGGGGCCTTGGGTTGTCCACTTGGCTGATTCTGGTCTGTTCGTTGTTTAGTGTCTCCTGCCGATAGGCTGTGAGGAACATTGCAAGTTTAGGAGAAGTGGTGCTTGACATTTCCCCCCAAATACAACGACTGTAAGGATTTAAGACGTTCTTCAGAGAACATCTTATCTCTTGGAGATGAATGAAGTGGGAAGGCATAGCTCTCACTGAGACTGAGTGCACACGGGAGGTAGCAGAGACACAACGGAAAGCATTAAAAATGAACTGCAGCGATTCACAGGCTCACGTGGATCCAGAGGTCTCCTTTGTTTGACTTAACATGACAATAGCCATTCAGAGTGAGGCCTGGTAAATGCCACTCACTTCTGTTTTCACTGGGGAAGTTCCTTTTAACAACTGTGTTACTGTCGCTATGCAGATAATATGGTAAGTTCATAAATATTAGAAAATATAGGTAACAAAAGCATTCATGTGAAATTGTATCTCTCAGATGTAACTACTCTTCCACATCTTCCAAATCCATCCTTGTCTTTCTTTTCCACAAATATGTAAATAGAAAGACAAGGGGTCTTAAAAGTTTCACAGGAAATGCATATTATGAAAAGACAATGCATACATTTCAAAAAAAGTTTTGCACCAAAATCAACTTACCTTTTAATTCCATTTTCTGTGAACTCTTTTTGAACTGTGCTCTGAGTGGTTTAGCCATTTTCCACTAATAGATATGTAGGATTTTTTGAAAAATTCTGTTGGCAAGCATTGTGGCACAGCAGATTTAATGGCCTCTTGGAATGCCCACACCCCTTACTGCGGCACTGGCTCCTCTGCTTCTGATCCAGCTCCTTGCTAATGCATGTGGGAAGGCAATGGCTGATGGTCTAAGTGCTTGGGCCCCTGCCATCCATGTGGGAGACCCAGATGGAGTTCCAGGCTCCTGGCTTTGGTCTAGCCCAGCCCTGGCTGTTGGTGGGCATTTAGGAAGTGACCCAGCAGATCAAAGATCTCTCTTTGTGTCACTCTGCCTATGAAATAAGTAAAGAAGTATTTTTAAATTGATTATATATATAAGACTCATCCTTTACATACCTCCCTGGATATTTATCTGATGATCTCCTTAGGGTAAGTCTTTGGAAGAGATCTTTTTAGGTCAAAGAGAATGAATTCTTGTAAGACTTCCCTACAAATCACCAAAATGTGTTCCTTAATTGTCCATTCCACATATTCTTGCCAATACTATGACTAATCTTGCTTTAATCTGCCCCATCCTGCTGGTTTTGATATGGACTGTGTTTTTACAGCAGTAACAACAAGATTAAAGTGTGCAGAACAACCCAGAATTGGTTTGCAGTCCCCAAGAGAATGCTTTGAGAGCTCCTTGCCCCTGGAGTGGGAGAAAAACACTGCCGTGGTGAGAATCACTGTTTGATGTCTGGTTCTATGCGATGAAGACAAGTTTCTTGATCAGACAGGGCTTGGACACAACGAAGTGGTTGCATTGTAGGGGGTGGCTTCCCCTGCTGCACCGCAATGCTGGCCCCATGCGTGTGTTAACAACACTTAAGAATCCACCACACTGAGACTGTGTAGAGTTAAGATGTGCATGACTGCCTGGAAAATCTCCGCTTTCCACGTAGATCATGACCCAAGTTAGTAGGAGGCGGGAGCAAGGGCCAGGAGTGGACACGGTGTCTCTGAGAGAAGTCCCTGTGACATGGGTTTCAGGAAGGTGACGGCTGCCTGTGCCTTGGGTCAGCCCCTCCATCTGCACCAGGGGCGTGACGATTAACCAGCTCTCTGTGAGGAACAAGAACAGCTGATGTGTAACATTGCTGGGTTTTATGATGTGCCTGCTCACCCAGGGCAGATTCCAAGCTGTCAACAGTTTCACCACTGGCTCGCCATCTTCCTTCCTCTCATTGAGAGAGTCTTAGTGCTTGATTTGTGATAGTATCTTTTTTATTTTAAAGATTTATTTTATTTATTTGAAAGAGTTACAGAGAGAGATAGAGACAGAGAGAGAGATCTTCCTTCTGCTGGTTCACTCCCCAGATGGCCGTAACGGCTGGATCTGTGCCAATCCGAAGCCAGGAGGCAGGAGCCTCCTTCGGGTCTCCCTTGTGGGTGCAGGGGCCCAAGAACCTGGGCCATCCTCCACTGCTTTCCCAGGCCGCAGCAGAGAGCTGGATTGAAAGAGGAGCAGCTGGGACTCAAATCGGTGCCTGTATGGGAAGCCGGCGCTTCAGGCCAGGGCTTTAACCTACTGTGCCACAGCACAGGCCCCGATAGCATCTTCTTTAAAGCTGGCATTCAGGGACCACACCTGCTTATGGTGACAAACACATCCTCCATACTACACGCTCGTTAGGGGCCGTAGGAAATCCTTTGTGATCATGGCAGTCAATGGCTAATGTGTGTCTTTGCTATTTAAGCTCGTGCCATTTCTTTGATGCTTTACAATGCATGTCATTGAGCTGTAAGTGCGTGGTCAGTTAGGTAGCCCTACAGTTCTTCACTGAGAAAAATCTGGGTCCTACTACCTTGAGAATGGTGAACTTTCTTTGAAAAAGAGAGCCAGACCCTTTAATTTTCACAATACCCTGTTGAATTTTGGTAGCTAGCATTAGGTGTCGGAAGAACAGGGGACTCTTTCTATCTAGCAATGCAGATAATATAAGACAAATTGCTTACGGAGCTGCAGACACCCATTCCTTTCTAGATTGCAGTGTCTCAAGGATTGGTGGGCATCAGAATCACTGAGTGGGTTTCAGAAATGTAGATCTCTATCCTGTTCCTCCCGGTATTCTGATTCTGATGGTCTAGGTTGGATCAGGAATCTATATTTTATCATCAGTTGAGCTGAATTTGCCGCAGATGCTGGGGCGACACACTTGGAGAGTCCCTGGTCTGGATTCTCCTGAATCCCATCTTTGTATGAGGTTGGTCATCAGATGTGGGTCCATTCAGACCTGTGGAATCACTTATTCAGCTGCAAATCAATGATCCTAGCTCATGCTTTTATCAAAAACCAATGCATGTCATCATATAAGGCCAACGAAGGTTTTCACTCCTATTTTGATTTAATGATACTCATAAATTTATTTTGGAGTTAAAGGTGATCGTTAGAAACACCTCTCTTCTTTATTATCTGAAAAGCTACTACCTCTCGCCCCAGGATGCCTGAATGAAGTAAATGTAGTGTTCAGTGATAATCTTGTCCTAGCTCTGTTTCTTGTGGTTATAACCACCTTTTTCTCCATAGTTTCTGATGCCTCAGCTTTTACTTTAAGGTGTCTTAAATACTTTTTGGAAGTACACAGTGTGTAACAAAGGGGAAACATAGATTAAAAGAGAGGGACACCTGTTAGATGTCATTACATGAACAGGAGACAACTCACCTCCTGGTACATCTGATGTTGTAGATTGGTAAGGGGCATTACAACATGGTTTTTAACCCCAAATCTCTTTTGCCCTCTAACTTCTATTTTCCCACCCTTCTACCATCCCTAGTGTAAGACGGATCATACCTTCGACAGAACTAGCATCAGTGTTTATGGATGCAATGTTTGTGTCCCCCCCCAAAATTCCCGTTTTGAAGCCCTGATCCCCAAGGTGATGTATTTGAGGATGGGGTCTTCAGGGGGGTGATTAGGGTTAGATTAGGTCATGTGGTAGGGGCTCTGTTGATGGCATTAGTGGCCTTAGAAGAAGAGAAAGAGGGAGATCAAGGGATCTCTCCTCCCATGAGCGGGTACTGAGGGAAGGCCCATGTGAGTTCGTAACGAGAAGGTGGCTGCTTGCAAGCTGGGCAGGGAGCCCTCGCTAGGGATCTCATCAGCCGGCACCGCGGTCCTAGACTTCTGGCCTGCAGAACTGTGCGGGATCAGTGTTTACGGTTTGAGCTGCCCAGTCTGTGATATTCTGTGTGGCTGCCAGAGCAGACCTAGACCAGGAGCTTGATGGGCATCCACTTTTCACCCAGCTATGTTTTCGGTTGTTCTATCTCTGCAAACGGGTAGGCCTAGGACACATTTTTTTTTTTTTTTTATAAAACCAGACAACACTTGTTCACATTCCCTACTCAGAAAAGGATGGCTCACTTCCTAAGTTACTGACATCCGCCTTTGCTCTGTGACGTTCTGATGCCCAGTTTCCCGGATGTGTACTGTTCTGGTATGCACTAGCTTACTCCAAGGCAGGGGAGCGGCAAGTCCACCCCGGCCCATGAGCTCCCTGTGGGGGTGTGGGTTCCCCTGTGGAAGGACGTTTGTCCTGCTGGAGGCCTGCCCAGTGCGGTGATCTGATGAAATGCATTGGCAGTCAAGGTCTGAACTATGGTGCCCTGAGGAGCCCTTCTAGCTCTGAGTCACCTGAGATTTCTCCAACAGGGGGGCCCGTGGCACGCCCTCCCTCTTTGTTCCCACCTTTTGGGTTATTAAACCTGTCAAACATCAGCAATCGAAAGGACGTGCCCATGCCCTGTCTCTATTGACCACCATTTTTTTCTTTAAAGATTTAGTTTGTTTATTTGAAAGGCAGAGTTACAGGGAGAGAAGGAGAGAGAGCGAGAGCAAGAGAGAGAGTGATCTTCCATCTGCTGGTTTACTCCCCAGATGGCTACAACAGCCAGGGCTGGGCCAGGCTGAAGCCAGGAGCCAGGGGCTTCTGTGTTTTTCACGTGGGTTCAGGGGCTCTTTCTCTCTGACTTTGATCGTTTTGACTCATAGAACACTCTGGAAAGCCACACAAAGCAAAGATGGCCAGATAGCAGTGAGGTCGCAGGTTACTTCGGCCATGCCTTTTATAGGAGCCTGGAGCCTCCCTGCTTTTTCTGCCATGGTGCCCAGGCATTTCCCATACTACAGAGTTCTTGATTCTTCCGTTGCTAAGTCATTGTGTGACCCAAGGTTAATGGATTAATCCAAGGGGAGAATTAATTAATTGATTAATATGTTGGGTCAGAGCCGGGTCTTTGTTTATGCTGAGCTGGGCTTTGAACTTGGAAGTTCTGCCAGAAAGAACCTGTGGCAATGCCATCCAATGTGAGACTGGGGCCATTAACGGGAAATGGAAGAAGCTTTTCGATAATATTTCTCGACTCATCAGTGAGTGTGTGGGTGAGTCCTGTCCTTTATTCAAAGCTACGAACACTGGGTGTCTGATGAGATTTGGATCACAAATAGCAATAATTAATATTGTTAACATTTTATGCCTTGTTTGACACTTTGTAAGACCTGCTATCTAAATCATTGCATGTGGTCCTTCTAAAAACTACTTGAGATCAGTCCTGGCATCATCGCCCTGCAAAATTCATAGAGGATCAGTACTCACCTAGGAACACAGGGGCAGCTGGAAGGGCCTGGGAGGTGGAGGGCGTGTCGTCATTGGCAGACTTCCTGCAGGAAGTGAGCATCTGTTTGGTGTGTCTGTCCCAGAGCGTGAGAACAAGGTGGCCGTGGCTGCCGTGCAGCTGGCACCTGGCCAGACTTTCGATGGGCAGGAGCTACACAGGTGCACCTGCGCTTGGCTCCCAGCTTATCCCAACTCCCATTTCACCCATATCCGGGTCTCCCTGGAGGTCACTAGCATGCTCAGAATGACGAAGTCTCGGCTGGTGCATGGGGGGCTTCAAAGTGGGGTTCGTCGTTGACTGACTCCCTGTCTATGCTGGACAACTGGGCCCTGACTACAGATACCTACCGTGCTGTGTGAGAGGGGACCTGGATGTTCTGGCCCCCTAACCAATCCACAGGACATCTGAAGGAGCAGAGGGCCAGTGCTAATCACCACCCCTATGCTATGACCTCCACCCTAAGCTGCCTGAAGTCACCAGGAACTCCAGCCTGGCCATAGCCCCAGCCGCACATTAGACCGGGTAACAGAGCAACAATAGGCTTGAATGTGTACACAGAAGGAAAGAAAACACACAACGGTCAATAATTTGTGTAAACTTAGAGAACTAATCAAGAAGCTGGCATTGAAACATTGTGCTTTCAACTACCCAGGAGAGCAGGTGGCATGGTTAAGGATATTATAGAGATTATACAGATAGATTGGTAAATCCAAGGAGGATTTTGCTTGTGGAAGAGCTGTGCCTATGAGACCCAGATACCAACTGATGATGCTGTGAGGTGATTTGAGAGTGAACTTGACATGTTGAATCCTTAAGTACCAATTTTATTTAATACAATCTTTCCCCCATTAATTATATTTATCAACATGGGGTATTTTGCCAATGGCAATGATCTTTTTTTTTAAAGAGTTATTTTATTTATTTGAAAGACAGAGTTACAGAAAGAGGTAGAGCCAGAGAGAGAGAGAGAGAGAGAGAGAGAGGTTTTCCATTTGCTGGTTCATTCTCCAAATGGGTGCAACAGCCTGAGATGAGCCGATCCGAAACCAGGAGCCAGGAGCTTCTTCCAAGTCTCCCACGCAGGTGCAGGGGCCCAAGCACTTGGGCCATCCTCTACTGCTTTCCCAGGCCATAGCAGAGAGCTGGATCAGAAAAGGAGCATCCAGGACTCGAATCGTGTCCATATAGGATGTTGGTGGTGCAGGCTGGGGCCTACAATGATCTTAAATGGACTAGGTACATATTTGATCTGTGTTTTTTACCTAAAGGGAAAAAGAAGAGTTTTAGCTAGTATTAAAGAATTTGGGCCACTTTTGACTGCAATATTAATCGTAGCTCTGCACAGTGCTTTAAGGCATGATAATTTCATGTCTGAAAGACTTGTACAACAGATAGCAATTCCATTGTCCCACACATGGTAATCCTGCCTCTAGAACATTCTCCAATTTGCATGGGGGGAGTTCTCACTGAGTGCCAGGGCGCTCCCCTGACAGCTGCTCTAATAACGTTGAGTAGGAAAATATTCCCTGCCTTCCCTCTAATTTGCTTCTCAAGGATTTAAATATATTTCCCTTGCAACTATGGCAATGGGCAAAACTGGAAACTATGACAAGGCCCAGGAAACCGGGAGCGGAGGAATCACACATTCATTAGGAGCAGACAAGACGTCTATCCGTGAAAGCGAGCATCCCCTCAGAATCTACAGCTTTGTGACTTCAGCCCCACGTCAGCCCTGGGGGCTGAGGAAACTTGCTGGATTCCGTGCTGGCTGCCTTGAAACCTGACCAGACTTGAACCATCTCAGCTGAGCTGCTCTGTCCAGTGAAGCACATTCTACTTCCATGCCAAGGTGAAGGTGTTTCTGTGAACCACAGTCAATGTATTCTTCCTAACCTCACACGCACTGGGCCCTTGGTAGATGTTCCGTAAATAGTTGCTTGTGTAGGTAAACCAGATGTCCTTTGTGAGCCCCCCCCCCCCCCCCCAGTGCAAAGATTGCTATTTTCTTGACTTTGCTGTCAGCCATGGATGTGTTTCCTTCTCGGTCGACCTGCTGCTCCTCTGCCTTTATTCCCTTTCTGTTTGATCAGCTAGAGTGATACTTTCCTGCTAACACTCGGCCTCCCAGGGGCAGGCTGGGGTGGTGCTTCTTCCCCTTAGGTGATGGGGTCCCCACTCCGTGCCCACGTGCTCTTGGGCTCCTCCTCTCCCCAAGTCCATGCAACTTTTCACCACTGACTAGTCCGATGGTTTGAGAGTTACTGTGGACACCTGCAGTTGCCCCCTTCCTCCTCTCTTCCCCAAGTGGTCGAGCATTTTCTAGAACTTTCCCTCATCTCTCACTAGAGATGACAGTTCCCCTGATACTTCCTGTGTCTGAAAGCTCTTTCCCTTCTGAGTTGCCTTCCTCAGTAGAAGTGGCCACGTCAGTGTCAGTTCCCCCTCCTCTGCCACACAGCTCCGGCTGTTGCAGCCAACTGGGCATGAACCAGCAGATGGAAGATCTCTCTATCTCTCTGTGTAACTCTGCCTTTCAAGCAAATAAATCAATCTTAAAAAAAAAAAAGTAACTCATGTTTTCTGGGCAAGGCTCCTGAACGGAAGGCACGGGAGGGATGTCACGGTGGAAGAAGGTGGGGAGACCAGAGGTATTCAGTGAAATTCTTTGCTTTCATGGGCCCCCATTTCATGGGCTAAGCCTCTGCCTGCAGTGCCGGCATCCCATATGGGTGTTGGTTCTAGTCCCGGCTGCTCCTCTTCTGATCCAGCTCTCTGCTATGGCCTGGGAAAGCAGTAGAAGATGGCCCAAGTCCTTGGGCTCCCGCACCCATGTGGGAGACCCGGAAGAACCTCCTGGCTTCAGATCGGTGCAGCTCTGGCTATTGCGGCCATCTGGGGCGTGATCCAGCCAATGCAAGACCTCTCTCTCTCTCTCTCCCTCTCTCTGTAACTCTGCCTTTCAAATAAATAAATACATCTTTTTTTTTTTTTTAAATCTCAGTATCCCATATCATAATACCTGGATTCAACACCTGGCTCTAACTCCTGACTGCAGCTTCCTGCTAACACAGACCCCGGGAGGCAGTGGTGCTGGCTCAAGTAACTGGGTTCCCGACACCCAGATTGGAGACCTGGGTATTTGGGAGTGATCCAGTGAATGAGAATTTCTCTCCCTCTCTCCCCCTCCCCCTCTCCTTCCCAAATAAATAATCATGTTTTTTAAAATAAGTATTGTACAAATGAGTAAGAGAAACAAGGACACATGGGCTGTAAAAGATAAACGAGTTTTCAGAGCCTTAGACACACACATTTCTTTTTTAGACAACAATAACATTAAGTAGATTTTTATTCCTGGTTTATTTATTTATTTTTTTGGACAGGCAGAGTTAGACAGTGAGAGAGAGAGACAGAAAGAAAGGTCTTCCTTTTTCCGTTGGTTCATCCCCCAGATGGCTGCTATGGCTGGCACGCTGCGCTGATCCAAAGCCAGGAGCCAAGTGCTTCTCCTGGTCTCCCATGGGGTGCAGGGCCCAAGCACTTGGGCCATCCTCCACTGCCTTCCTGGGCCACAGAAGAGAGCTGGACTGGAAGAGGAGCAACCAGGACAGAATCCGGTGCCCCAAGCAGCACTAGAATCTGGGGTGCCGGCGCCGCAGGTGGAGGATTAGCCAAGTGAGCCGCGGTAGCAGCCTATTCGTGGTTTATTAAAGTAGCCCCCGCAGAGGCCTCTTGGGCAGCCTCTTGTTAGTCGGGGTTGTCATACTCCTTTTTAAAATCTAATTTAGGGACAGGCGTCGTGGTACAGCGGGTTACACCTCGGCCTGTGATGCCCACATCTCATATCATAGTGCCAATTCAAGCCCCACCTTCTCTGCTTTTAACCTAGAATCATGCCAATGGGCTGGGGAAAGCAGTGGGAGATGGCCCAAGTGCCTGGGCTCCTGCCACTCCTGTGGGAGACTTGGGTGGAGCTCCTGGCTTCAGGCTGGCCCAGCCCCAGCTGTTGTAATCATCTGGGGAGTGAATCAGCAGATGGAAAATTCCTCTCTTTCCACCTTTTCCCCTCTCTTTGTCATTTTGCCTCTCAATAAATATTTTTTTTTAAATACAATTTAGGGCCGGCGCCGTGGCTCAATAGGCTAATCCTTTGCATGCGGCACTGGCACACCGGGTTCTAGTCCTGGTCAGGGCACCGGATTCTGTCCTGGTTGCCCCTCTTCCAGTCCAGCTCTCTGCTGTGGCCCGGGAAGGCAGTGGAGGATGGCCCAAGTGCTTGGGCCCTGCACCCCATGGGAGACCAGGAGAAGCACCTGGCTCCTAGCCTCGTCAGCGCAGTGTGCCGGCCGTAGTGGCCATTTGGGGGATGAACCAATGGAAAAAGGAAGACCTTTCTCTCTGTCTCTCTCTCTCACTGTCTAACTCTGCCTATCAAAAAACAAAAACAAAAACAAAAACAAAAACAAAAACAAAAAAACCAAAACCAAAACCAAAACCAAAACCAAAACAATTTAAAAGTGTTATTTATTTGAGAGGGGTGGGAAAAGTCATGGGATTCATTCTTCTGGGCCTGGCTTGCTGAACTCTCCATTAAAAGTTTGTCTCCTGGGGCAGGCACTGTGGTGTCATGGGCTGAGCCTTCACCTGAGGCATGGCATCCCATACGGGCACAGGTTCGAGTCCCGACTGCTCCACTTCCGACAAGGAGAGAGCTGGAGAGAGAGAACTTCCATACACTGGCTCACTCCCCAAATTGCCATAAAGGCCAGGGCTGAGCCAGGCTGAAGACAGAAGCCAGGAGCTTCTTCCAGGTCCCCCACATGGGTGCAAGGGCCCATGCACTTGGGCCAACTTCCACTGCTTTTCCCAGGCATTAGCAGGGAGCTGGATTGGAAGTGAAGGAGCCAGGATTTGAACCTGCACTATGTGGGATGTAGGCATTTAACCTTGTACACCACAGCGCCAGCCTCAACTCAATTTGATTTGCAAGTTGTTGTTATGCTTGGATGAAGCAGCCTCCCTTACATCCTTGACCATAGAGCCCAGACTGAGGGTGCCTTGGGTGTGGGCTCCTGCCCCTGCAGACCCGCCTTACAAGATGGTGAACCTAGCAGGTGAAGTCCAGTGTAGACTCACGACCCAGTGTCATTCCTCAAGAACCACGTGAGTGGATCGTTTGCATCCCTGTGAATCCTGTGTTCATTCTGCAAGGTTTCTGTGTAGGAAAGCAACGTTCAGACGCCCGTGGCTTCGGATTTCTGTGCAGACTCAGGTTTGTTTGAGGTTCACATGCCCTTTCTCAATTTTAAAAAACAGAATAAATGAAGCCAGCTCTGTCCAGATTTCACTACTGCTTTGTTTTGATTTTTCCAAATCAGCGTTCCATTTTAAAAAGCCAGGCCATGCTTTTTATTTTTTTTTCTACCGAAGAAGCAGCAGAGAATCTACAAGATCCTGTTCTAGGTTTAGTTCAGACATCTGTTTCTCAGAACATTTGTCTTTTACAGGGGTAATAACTAGGAGAAAGGAAATGAGAGAAATAGATGATCCTTATTTCACATAGGCTCTTTCACACCTGAAAGGTCTCTGATGGTGAAAAGTTCCAAGCAGGAGGCCCCTTGTTCCTGAGGGGCATGTTCCAAGACCCCCAGTGGACGCCTGAAGCCGTGGATAGTACTGCATCCCATATATCCTGTGCTTTCTTCCTACCCATAAATACCTAGGATAAAGTTTAATTTATGAAGTAGGCATAGTAAGAGATTAATGACACTTAATAATAGACTGGAGCAAGTATAACAATACACTATAATAAATGTTGTTTAAAGTTTGCGAATTGCTTATTTCTGGAATTTTCCATTTAATGTTTTTGGACTATCATTGACCACGGGTAACCAAAAGCAGGAACAGCAAAGCGGTGGCTAAAAGTGGATTACTGTATGTGTACTGTAAGATTACAGTAATTAAATCAGTGTATTACTGGCATAAATGGGAAAACACAGATGAACCCAACAGAGAAGACAGCCAGGAAGCAGAGCCCAAGCACACACAGGAGTTCATGGAAAAGAGCTTTACCAGCATTATTAGTAAAGGGATGAATTTTTTTTTTATTTTTATTTTTTTATTTTTTTGACAGGCAGAGTGGATAGTGAGAGAGAGAGAGAGAGAGAGACAGAGAGAAAGGTCTTCCTTTTTGCCGTTGGTTCACCCTCCAATGGCCGCTGCGGCCAACGCATCTCGCTGATCCGAAGCCAGGAGCCAGGTGCTTCTCCTGGTCTCCCATGTGGGTGCAGGGCCCAAGGACTTGGGCCATCCTCCACTGCCCTCCCGGGCCATAGCAGAGAGCTGCCCTGGAAGAGGGGCAACCGGGATAGAATCCGGCGCCCCAACCGGGACTAGAACCCGGTGTGCCGGTGCCGCAAGGCGGAGGATTAGCCTGTTAAGCCATGGTGCCGGCCAAGGGATGAATTATTTAACAAATAGTGGTGAGAGAATGGGATTCCTGGGAGAAATTTCCAGTTCTATTTACTTTCACCATCAGAGGTAAAGTTATGTCAGAACGAATTCAAGTGAATTTGAGTAAAATGCAGAAACTAAGCCACACAAAGTGTAAGTGCTCTCAGAGTGGAAGAGGACAATATAATAAAAGGAAGTTAGTGGAAGAAATCAAAGTGAGAAAGATCAACAGTAGATTGAATTATGCAAAATGTAAATTTTTTGGTCACATATCATAAGCAAAATTAAAATACATCACACTAAATAGCAATCAAATGTGTTAGGAGATTTTAAAATATAAAATAACAGATTCTTTGTTTCAAAAGAAAATTGGGTGGGATGGGCTTTGTGGGTGCCTGGGGTGCCAGCATCCCAAATCACAGTGGCTGCTTTAATTCTCAGCTGCTCCACTTCTGACTCAGTCTCCTTCGCTTGTTGTCCTGGGAGGCAGCAGGGATGGCTCGAGTGACTGAGTCCCTGCCACTCATGTGGGAGACATGGATGGAGCTCCTGGCTTTGGCCTGGCCCAGCCTTGAATGGAAGGTATCTCTTTCTGTCTCTCTCTCTCTGTCTCTGTCTCTCTCTCTCTGTGTGTCCCTCTACTTTTCAAATAAATAAAAATAAATGAACTTAAAAGAAGAAAAATGAGCAAAAGCACAATCCATGGAAATATACACTACTGGAAAATATTTTTTAAAACTTCAAACTCACATGTAACAAAACTGATGATTTGATTGCGATTCTGTGATTCTATTTTCTACTTACCAAATTAGAAAAGATGAAAATAAATAGCAAATTCAAGGATGTATCTGCAGGAGAGCAAGCCCTTTCATGTGCTCTGACGAATGTGTAAATTGGGAAAAACTTTTTTGGAAAATAATTTACCAATGTATAACGAGCTTTTAAAATATTTGTGTTCTTTCCCGGAGTAATTCCATAGCACGAAGTAATCAGAGATGCAGATCCATGCATCTATCCATCCATGCACAATACCAGAATGTTCACTATAGCATTATTTGTAATAATGAGACTTGTAGGCAACTGAAATGCTCATAGAGAGCGATCATCAGTGACATCACGGTACATCCAGAGATGGAATGTTGTGCCAGAGTAAACATCTTGTTCTCAAGGCAATGCAGGGATGCAAGGAAAGTCTCATGGGACGGAATTAAGTTAGGCTACGTGGACCCTACTTTTGGAAAAAAATAAAAACCAATTTTTAGAAATAAAGAAAATTTCCCCCCAAGTGTTACTTCTTTTTTCTTTTTTTTAAGATTTATTTATTTATTTGAAAGATAGTTACAGAGAGGCAGAGGCAGAGAGAGAGAGAGAGAGAGAGAGAGAGAGGTCTTCCATCCACTGGTTCACTCCCCAGCTGTCCATAATGGCAGGAGTTGGGCCAATCCAAAGCCAGGAGCCAGGAGCTTCTTCTGGGTCTCCCACGTGGATGTAGGAGCCCAAGAACTTGGGTCATCTCTACTGTTTCTAATGCGCACTATCAGGGAGCTGGATGGCAAGTGGAGCAGCCAGGACTCAAACCGGTGCCCATATCCGATGATGGCACTGCGGGTGGTGGCTTTACCTGCTTTGCAACAGTGCCTGCCCCTCAAGTGTTACTTTTTTTTAAAAGATTTATTTATTTATTTGAAAGTTAGAGTTACACAGAGAGAGGAGAGGCAGGGAGAGACAGAGAGAGAGAGAGAGAGAGAGAGAGAGAAGGGTCTTCCGTCCAATGGTTCACTCCCCAATCAACTGGCCGCAATGGCTGGAGCTACGTTGATCTGAAGCCAGGAGCCAGGAGCTTCTTCTGGGTCTTCCACGCATGTGCAGGGGCCCAAAGACTTGGGCCATCTTCTACTGCTTTCCCAGGCCATAGCAGAGAGCTGGACTGGAAGTGGAGTAGCCGGGACTCAGACTGGCACCCATGGGATGCCAGTGCCTCAGGCGGAGGATTAACCCACTTCGCCACAGCACCGGCCCCAAGTGTTACTTCTGATGGACAGAAATAAAGGTGAGTTTTTAGCTTTGCTATGTTCCAGATCGGCCACAGTGATTCTGTGGTGTATAATACAAGAAAGACCCAAATGGGAAAAAGTAGCAACGTTTGTTTCAGAAAATTGAAAAGCACTGCCCATATACGGTTTTGTTGTATTTTATTCTTGATCTAGAATTCAGATTCCTCAGTGATTAGCTCCCTCCTCTACCTCTTCTGTGACTTTCCGTCATTTCCCAGCCTGTCCTTGGCAGCTGGCCTGCTCTCAGTGCCCCCAGGTCTCCTCTGCCCTGTGCATGCGCAGTGCCCCCCATCAGCGCTGCTCCTGCCATCTGCGTCCTGGGGCTCACATCGAGTCCTCGCTGCTCTGGGAGCATCCACCCAGGTGTGCAGCCTGATTTCCTGTAAGCTTTCCTCACAGTTCTTTGTCCTCTGACTTTTTCCTCATCTGTTTCTGCAAATGCCCTGTGGTCACTCCCCGGACAGCCGGCTCAGTACCCAGGAGGGAGTGTTAGCATACAGTGGGTGCTCAGTAAGTACTGCAGATGATCTGCTTCCTGCTAACTGTGGTAAAGTGGGCCAGTGTGCATATGAAAAATGATTTTTTTGCATGTCTTCCTCTTTATCCCACAAAACAATATCACTTAAGACAGATGGGCCAGACCTGGACAACCCCAATGAGTCAGTGAACATCCCAGACTGAACAGAAGCCGGGTCATAGGACCAGCAGGCATTTAATCTCCCTCTTTCTCAGTCACTTCTCGTCCATCTCTGTGCTGGAAGGAAACAAATTTTTTTAAAAAATTTATTTATCTGAGAGGCAGAGTTAGAGAGAGAAGGAGAGACTGAGAGAGAGAAACGTCTTCCCTCTGCTGGTTCACTCCCCGAGTGGCCAGAATGGCTGGAGCTGGGCTAATCCGAAGCCAGGAGCCAAGAGCTTCTTCCGGATCTCCCACATGGATGCAGGGGCCCAAGGACTTGGGCCATCTTCCACTGCTTTCCCAGACCACAGCAGGGAGCCGGATTGGAAGTGGAGCATCTGGGAGATGAACTAGTGCCCATATGGGATGCTGGCGCGTAGCAGGTGGAGGCTTAGGCCACTACACCACAGTGCCAGCCCCATAGAATTAATTTTCTGTGTTAGCTCTAGACAGATGCTTGGATTATTGTATCTTTTTTTTTTTTTTTGACAGGCAGAGTGGATAGTGAGAGAGAGAGAGAGACAGAGAGAAAGGTCTTCCTTTTTGCCATTGGTTCACCCTCCAATGGCCGCTGCGGCCGGTGCATTGTGCTGATCCGAAGCCAGGAGCCAGGCTCCTGGTCTCCCATGCGGGTGCAGGGCCCAAGGACTTGGGCCATCCTCCACTGCCTTCCCGGGCCATAGCAGAGAGCTGGCCTGGAAGAGGGGCAACTGGGATAGACTCCAGCGTCCCAACCGGAACTAGAACCCGGTGTGCCGGCGCCGCAAGGAGGAGGATTAGCCTGTTAAGCCATGGCGCCGGTCGGATTATTGTATCCTTATAGCCTAGCACATGACAAGTTATAAAGTATAAAAATCTGTTTTCACTACTTTATTTTTAAAAAAAGATTTATTTTATTTATTTGAAAGGTAGAGTTAGAGAAGAGCATGCGCTTACATCAGCTGGTTTGCTCCCCAAATGGCCAAAAGACCAGGGCTGGGCCAGGCTGAAGCCAGGTGCAAGGGGCTTCTTCCAAGTCTCCTACATGGGTGCAGGAGCCCAAGGAGTTGGGCTGTCTTCTGCTGCTTCCCCAGGCGCATTAGCAGGGAGCATGGACAGAAGTGGAGCAGCCAGGACTCGAACTGGTGCCCATATGGGATGCCAGCATTGCACCCACCACAACACTGGCCCCTTTCACTACCTTTTAAAATAAGTGAGATCAGGTTGGGCATTTGACCTACTGGTTAAAAGCCGGTTGGGGTGCCCATATCACATAGTAGAGTGCCTAGGTTCAAATTCCGGTGCTGCTCTCGATACAACTTCCTTTGACTGTACACTGGGGAGGCAGCAGGTGACAAGTAGTTGGGTCCCTGCCACCCACATGGGGGCTTGGGTTGAGTTCCTGACTCCTGGCTCTGGCCTAGCCTAGCCCCAGCTGTTGCCAGGATTTGGAGAATAAATCAGTTAGTGAATAGATGCTCTCTCTTGTCTCCCAAATAAACAAAACCAAGTCAAATATTAAAATAAAATAAATGGTATCAGCCTTTGTTTTGGCTACTAGAGTTCAGGGAGCAGGCCCAGCACTGTTTATCAGGAAATCAGGACTGGGGAACACAGCGTAGGGATAAGAGGCCCTGGACCGAAACATCTGGATGGCTGGGCGGGAAGGAAAGGTGGGAACTGGCTGGGTGGGAAGTGGTCGCTGAGGGCGGGACTAGAAGGGGATTTTCCATGGAAGTAGATGCTTAAGCTTCATAAGAGCCCTCACTTGGAACATCCCTACCAATTTTGCAAGTATACTTTCAGTTGATTTTTTTTTCTTAGAGAAGTCACTCCAAATGATAGACGCTTTGGGCTCCGTAAAACCTGACTCTGAGCCTGGTACAACTCTGGTGCCCTGTGTGCACCTGCCTAAGCCAGTGGGTAATTATTTTTTTTTATTTATTTTTGTTTTTGTTTTTAATATTGTTTATTAGCACAGTAACAAACGAGGACTTAAGTAGTCCACAACATATAACCAATCCACCGAGCAACTCCTATCCACGCCTTACAGTTAACAGCTTAAGGTATTTCTCTACAGGTTTTCACAAGTCCTGATTCAAATTTTTTTTCACAATAAAGTAGATTGGCATATAAAATAAAATACATCAACTACACATTTCCTATATGGTGTCTTATAGCCACATGTTCATTTTATATATATCAGATGAGTCTCTCTAAAAACTCTGTTAAATATCAATATTCTCTTGCAAGAAGAGAAAAACAAATTCCAATTTTTTTTAAACAAAAGTATGTAGTCATATAGGGACTTTACATCAATGGCCATGTATGTAACCTGTACAAAATTAAGCTGTTTTACAGACTACAAGCAACCAAACCCAAATGTCAAGATGTACATTCTTTTCTACATTTTAGCTAATACTGCAGAACTAATGACAATTTTAAAAGTCGCTATTACCAATTCTGTCTACTGTAGCAAGATACCTTAAGTTACAACAAAATCTTAGGCAATAAGACCGAATAATATCTGTTATAGAAATACCCTACTCTTTACCAACTCCCACCCTCCCCCATCCCTTCAAAATCATAAGCAGCTCTCTTCTGTGACAGACAATAATATAAGAATTGTGAAAACCCAATTTATGTAGCGTATCTCTTGGTCCACTGTTGGGCCATTCTGTCATGTTCTGCACCATTGGTCATATACTGAGTGGCAATGCTGCCCAGCAAAGGGTCGGCAGGATTACAGTCTGTAAGAAGTGAGCAGATGGAAAGGAGGACTTTAGAAATGGTTAGTGCTGGACTCCAATTATCTTTCAATATGTCCAAGCAAATAACTCCTTGACTGTTAATATTACAGTGATAGATTCTTGTCCGAAATGTAACCTTCGGAGGCTTGAAGGGATATTGTGGTGTAAAAGTAATATCGAGCAAGAAGACACCACCTGGTACACAGATCCTGGAGGCCCTAGAATGGTGGATCTCCACTCATAGATATTATCACCTTTGGGACCAGCGCTGCAGTTGGGTGGAGGGTCTAAAGTGATGTCTGCCAGTTCCTTCTGAATCCTGGAGTCGGGAAGAGACAAACACAGCGTTAGGCACTGGCAGCCTGGCACCTGCGCGCACAGAGCGGCTGACGGACGTGCCCACCGCCCACCGGCCTCGGCGGAGCGCCAGGGCCCGCAGCCCACGCCAGGGCCAACCGTGCGAGCCGGGGAGGTGGCGCTCGGGGTCCTATTTATTTTTTTTTAGAGATTTATTTTATTTATTTGAAAGGCAGAGTTACAGAGAGAGAGGTCTTCCACCCGCTGGTTCACTCCCCAGATGGCCGCAACAGCTGGAGCTGTGCAGATCCGAAGCCAGGAGCCAGGAGCCTCTTCCAGGTCTCCCATGTGGGTGCAGGGGCCCAAGGACTTGGGCCATCTTCTACTGCTTTCCCAGGCCATAGCAGAGAGCTGGACTGGAAAAGGAGCAGCCGGGACTAGAACCGGCGCCCATATGGGATGCCAGCACTTCAGGACAGGGCTTTAACCCGCTGTGCCACAGCGCCGGCCCCGTCAGTGAGTATTTAGCTCCAAGAGATGACAGCTCATCAAACATGCTGCTAGAGTTTCTGATTTTTCTAGAGTAGAAGGCATCCAGTTTTTTTTTTTTTTTTAATGAAATCATCTACATTTTAATTTTGGCAATGTAAAGTGAAACAAAGCAAAACAAAAATCCTATCTGGCTATACAAGTCACACCTACAGATTCTGTCAAATCCATGGGCTGCCGTTCTGAGGCTTCAGGTTGTTTGATATCAGAGGAAGTACACGGGTGGCACCGCTAGGAATGGCTGCAACACCAGGGTCCTCCTGCCTGCCTTGTCCTTTGCCCTTTTGGAACAGGCTTGTCTGGGTCTTCGCCTGTGAGCAGTGGTCTTTCCCATGGCCGTAGCCAACAGACATGTGCCGCTGGTCACAGGGACGGAGAGCTGACCAGGGTGTGCAGAGAGGGATTGATGGACACCTCATCCCATACGATTGGCAAAGGCAGTCATTGATCTCATTGATCGTGGCCCACTGACAGATGTAGGTGCAAGGTCATGTGACCCTAGGAAGACACCGTGGGTGGCCGTTTTTCTGGGGTGGGGTAGGGAGGGTGGGAGTGGGGAGCCAGATGGGGTAGTCATTGTTTAGTACTGCCCTATAGGGCTGCAGCCCATGAGTTCAGGGAAGATTTTTTTTTTTTAATTTAACAGATAGAGTTACAGATAGTGAGAGAGAGAGAGAGAGACAGAGAGAAAGGTCTTTCTTTTTCCATTGGTTCATCCCCCAAATGGCCACCACGGCCGGCACTGTGACGATCCAAAGCCAGGAGCCAAGTGCTTCCTCCCGGTCTCCTATGCGGGTGCAGGGCCCAAGCACTTGGGCCATCCTACACTGCCATCTCGGGCCACAGCAGAGAGCTGGACCGGAAGAGGAGCAACTGGGACTAGAACCTGGTGCCCATATGGAATGTCGGCGCCATAGGCGGAGGATTAACCAAGTGAGCCACAGCGTCGGCCCCTCAGGGAAGATTTATGTTACTACTTCTGTGGAGAGCAATTCTCATGCTCCCGAGGTTGTACAACTCAACACACTGAGTAACGACCGACAGAAACTTCTAAAGGCCTCCCGAATTAAAGGCGTTCCCTCTGAGTGTAGTGTCATATACGGAACACGAGTGCTCTTCCCAAGCTCCAGGGTGACCAAGGATGCTGGCTGGGGGCTACAGGCTGGAGCCCGACACAGAACCTGGCCATAGGGGCTGAAGGAGGGCCAGAGACACAAGGCTTATGGGAGCAGGTGACAGCCTGTGGGGTCCTTTTTGTCAGCTCATATTGTCCAGAAAGCTGCTTTGAGTGGTGCCATTTGGATGACTAATTAGCTTATTGCTGGAGCTGCTTTGGCACAGAAGGGCTCTGAGGACTGCTGCTTGGCTTTTAAGTAACTTCTAGAACCTGCGGTGATGACTACTTGTGTGCAGCATGGCGCCCGAGGCAGGGGAGCTGTCCTATAAAGGCCACTTCTTGTACTTCTAACAGAGGCAGAGATAGGAATGGAGGGGGAGACATGGGGATGGTCTGGGGTGGGGTGGGGGTTGTAGAACATCGGATTCTACACTAGGGACCTACAGAATTGGCCCTGGGGCTCAGTTTCTGGGGAAGGGCCTATTCAAATCAGCCTGGGGGCTGCTTTGAGCCGCATATCTCACCTCTGCCCAGAGAGCCCAGCCCAGCACGCTCAGCCTCCTGAGTGAAGTCTGCTCCAGCCTTCTTGTCTCACAGCCGGGCCTTGGGCCCCCAGAGGGCGAGGGACTTGCCTGCAGTGCCCAGGAGCGAGGCGGCATCATGGAGCTGGGACCGCCTCACGGAGAACCTGACATCCTCAAGTGTTTTTTTTAAGATTTATTTATTTATGTATTTATTTGAAGGTCAGAGTTATGCAGAGAGAGAGAGAGAGAGAGAGAGAAAGAGAGAAGGAGAGAGAGAAAGAGAGAGAGAGAGAGAGAAAGTCTTCCATCTGCTGGTTCACTCCCCAATTGGCCACAATGGTTGGAGCTGAGCTGATCAGGAGCCAGGAGCTTCTTCCGGGTCTCCCACATAGGTGCAGGGGCCCAATGACTTGATCCATCTTCTACTGTTTTCCCAGGCCATAGCAGAGAGCTGGAGCAGCTGGGACTCAAACTGGTGCCCACATGGGATGCCCGCACTGCAAGTGGCAGCTTTACCTGCTAAGCAACAGCGCCTTTCAAGTGAGCAAATCTGCTTGCAGAGCAGAATGGGGAGACCGGCTGAGACCGGCTCCTGGCTGTCTTTCCCACCCCCTGTGGTGCTGGTGCTGAGCCCCAAGGACACCACTGTACCTCTTGAAGGAATTCCACAGCAATTGTCCAAAACGCTCATCCCTAATCAAAATAAATTTTTGTATACTTACTTTTACTGATATGAAAGTCAGAAAGAGAAAGAGTTTTTCACTTATTCCTGGTTTGCTCTCCAAATGCCTGCAATAGCTGAGCCTGGTCCAAGCCAAAGCCAGGAGTCAGGAACTCCATCCTGATCGCCCAGGTGGGTGGCAGGGCCCCAGTACTTGAGCCGTCATCCTACTTGCCTCCCGAAGTGCACAAGAGCAGAAAGCTGGCTCAGAAACAAGGCAAGACACAATCCCAGGCACTCTGACATGGATGCAGGTGTTCCAAGAAGCACTGTAGCCTGCTGCACCACCCTCCCCTCTATGAAATTTTTGACATGGTAGACCCTTATTCTAGAGAGGTTTTTCATTGTATCTGCCAGAAACTGGGGGAACTAGTCTATCCACTGGTTCTCTCCCCAGATGGCTGCAACACACACACACGCACACACACAAACACACAGAGCCTTCCATCCATACACTGATTGACTCTCCAAATTTTAGGCCAGCCTGGAACTCCTATCCAGGTCTCCCAAATGGGTTGCAGAGGCCCAAACACTTGAACCATCCTCCACTGCCTTCCCAGGCACACTAGCAGGAAGCTGGATCAGGAGAAGCAGCCAGGACTGAAACCGGCGGTTCAGTAAGAGAAGCTGGTGTTGCAAGGGGCAGCTTTACCTGCCAAGCCTAGACCCTCAACTTTGGCAGGCTCTGGGCTTTGAATTCTGTTTTCCTGTCCTTATGAGAGTATGCAAAGAACAGCTCAGTTTCAACTGTGTGTGTGCATGTGCGTGTGTGTGTGTGCGTGCACACGCATGCATGCCAGATTGACCAGTGCCATAGGATGAAAGCCTTTTGCGCTGGTCCATCTAGTCTCTCCAGGGTTAGTCCTCTCAATTTTGGCAGATGTTTGAATACCTTGTTGGATGTGTTTAAGAAAATGAAGCCAATATTCCATCTAGCTTCGTTTAGCTGTCTCTGGTAGCAAGGTTGAGCTGAATCACTTAACCTGCCAGTGCCAAAGCGGAAGTGCCAGGTGACTCAGGTTGCAATCCCAGGTCCATCACTATAACTGGCTGATTTGGCCAAGTTCATTTCCTCATCTATCAGGTGCGGACATTAAACCCCATCTACTTGACAGGCTGGCTGCACAAATTGAAAGTGCCGGTTGTTGGATAAAGTGGTGCCGTAACTATTTGGTTATTGTCCGGGACCCACACTACTATGTGAGTTTCAGGAGATGGAAAAGTGACTTTTTTCACTGCCTCCCCACCTTGCACCCCAACAATGTCCGGCATGTAGAAGATACTTGGTGAACGTGGACTATGAGGAAGAGGGAAAGGGAAGAGAGGGAGAGGGAGGGGAGAAGGAGAGGGAGAAAGATGAAGAGAGGGAGGGGGAGGGGGAGGAGGGGTGGAGGGAGGGGGAGGGGAGGGGGAAGGCAGAAGAAGTGGTCTTCCATTTGCTGTTGCATTCTCTGAATACCTGCAACAGCTGGGGATGAGCTAGGCTGAAATCAGGAGCTGGGGGCTCCATCTGGGTCTGGAATGTGGGTGACAGGGACCTAAATACTTGAGCCATCACCTGTGCCTGACAGGGCACATTGGCAGGAGTAGCAGAGATCAGAAGCGGAGATAGGACTTGACCAAGGCACCCCGATTCAGGATGCAAGTGTCCCCAGTAGCATCTTAACCTGCTGTGCCACAAAGCCTGCTGCTATAATTATTTTAATGACTCTTTTCTCAATCCTTGCCATAGGTACTTTTGTGTTTTTTTTAGAGTAAGGGACAATTTAAAAATGATAAGGTACTTTACCTTGAGTCATGGAAACTAAGTGCTGACTCATTCCATACTCTTGTGCAGCTTTTTAGATAAAAAATTATATAGTTTTGCCATCAGAATAACTAAGGAACCCAAGGGGCTGATGTTGTGGCACAGAGGGTTAAGTTGCCACCGCAATGCTGGCATCACATATCAGAGCACCAGTTCAAGTCTCGGCTGATCTGTTTCTGATCCAGTTTCCTGATAATGTACCTAGGAAAGCAGTGGAGAATGGTCCAAATATTTGGGTCCTTGCCACCCACGTGGGAGACCTGGATGGAGTTTCTGGCTCCTGGCTTCAGCCCGGCTCTGCCTTGGCTGTTGTAGTCATTTAGTGAACCAGCAGATGGAAGATCTCTGTGTGTGTGTGTGTGTGTCTTTCTGTTACTCTGCCTTTCAAATTAATAAACTTATTTTTTAAAAAGTAACCCGGTGCACTTTTGTTTAGTGATCGAATGAACAAAGGTGATTAAATGATTCCATTTTTTGAAGTTGAAAAAAATCATGACAATGGTGATAGCTAGTACTGATTGACTTTCATAGTGCAATATGCTTTTCATTCATACATTGTCTAATGTTCTTTTTTTTTTGACAGGCACAGTTAGACAGTGAGAGAGACAGAAAAAGGTCTTTCTTCCGTTGGTTCACCCCCCAAATAGTTGCTACGGCCAGCACGCTGCGCCGATCTGAAGCCAGGAGCCAGGTGCTTCCTCCTGGTCTCCCATGCGGGTGCAGGGCCCAAGGACTTGGGCCATCCTCCACTGCTTTCCCAGGCCACAGCAGAGAGCTGGACTGGAAGAGGAGCAACCGGGACAGAATCTGGCGCCCCAACAGGGACTAGAACCCGGAGTGCTGGCGCTGCAGGCGGAGGATTAGCCTAGTGAGCCGCGGTGCCGGCGTCTAATGTTCTTTAAACAATCTGCTGAAGTGTGTGCTACTATTATTTTCCATTTTCCATATCAGCAAACTGAGACTGAAAGAAATGACTCAGCTTGCCCAAGGCCTCAAAGCCAGAGAGGCAAAGCTAGAGGCAAACCAATGGCGTCTAATTTACTAGGGTTTCTGTTCTCAGATTTTTCACCGCCATTGAAGGAAGACATTTCCACGTGGTTTAGGTATTAATTAAATTCATTAAGTGTTTACTTAGGGAATAGCAATGTTTGTCTGCAGGGTGCTGGGTAAGGTGACAGGTAGGGTACAAGCCCTCTTTGGGGACTCCCTCCAAAGGTTAGACATCTGGGCACACGGAAATAAGCAGCTCCTGTGGCAAACGGGGTGATTCCATCAGTAACTCAAGATGGGCAGACAGAGGCCTGAGGCTGAGCACGCTGGGCATAGGGGTGGCAGCCACGGACTAACTCATCTCTTATGAGATCTGGAGACCACGACCTAGAAGCCCCCTTTTATAGATTCGAATGCTGAGATAAAGTTTCCCTCATAGAGCAGAATGTCGGTTAGAATGACCAACTGAAGCCAAGTTTGCTGTGTTTTTTTCTTGAGTGTACAGGAATAGGTGGAACCTGGGGTTTGAGGTTGGAAAGTAACAGATGTGAAACTGCTCTTGGCTGGCACCTGTCTGCCCTGTTCTCTCTCTCATTTGCTCATCACCACCTGCAGGGAAGGTGGAGGGAAGGGCGAGATGGCAGATGGATGAGCAGAGTACGCTGGACTCTCACTCACCCTGCTTGGCTTCTAACTTGCACCCGGAGCACATGTTCCGGTGGATCTGTGCACCGTCCAGTTTCTGGAAAGATGCCCCTGCAGAAGGGTCTGATTGCATTGCATTGAAACGTTGGGCTGTACGTAGGCACGGCGATAAGAAAGTTGGAGTGTCTTGTCTGAGGATCCAGATGAAGCCAGAAATAGAAGCAGGCTCTCGGGCCTGCCAGTCTGGGATGGAGCTGCTTTGCTGTGGGGCTGTCTCCGCCTGGACATTCCCTGTGAGTCACGGATCATCTGGCGCAGGGAGGCAGTGCAGGGGTTCAGCATCTTTTCATCGGGTAGCTGGGTTGAGGGAAGAGCAAAGTTTTTGTTCATGATCTCATTCCAATCAGAGTGTGTCCAGACGCCCAAATATTTGATTTGAGCCTGGTTGCTAAGAGACCTCCCACTGGGACCCAGCTGCCTGCGGGCAGGAGGGCGGTATTGGCTTCACTTCAGATTTCTGCCAATTTATTTTGAAACCAGAAAACCTGGAATCGTGGCCTCCTGGAGGCAGCCATGGCGAGGTGGGGGAGGGGAGGAGCTGAGTCAGCCCGGAGCAGAGGAAAATCCCCCGTTGACCTGCTGCGTAGCTGGAGGAGAATCATTGCATTCTGGTTGCTTCTGTGAAATGCAGCGGTGTGGTAAGGAGGAAGCGATTGGAGCCTTGTGCTTAGAAACGCAGGTGACATCTGATGTAACCTCAGGGATCGCACAGCGGTGGCGGAGTTCTGAGTTCAACTGGCCGTCGTTGAGGGCTGCCCGGATTCCAAACCAGAACCACACACCAGCTTCTCAGGTTTTAGTTGCCTGGTGACTTAAAGCCGGGAGAGGCACTGCGTGTGCAGCCCTGCTGTTGGCACGTACGCAAGGGGTCAGTGCACAGGAGAGCTGGAAACGCCCCTGTGCTCAGCAGGGGGCACACAGCTGAAGGTAAGGGGCTCCGTGCCTGTACGGTGAGACATGATCACCACACTTTCCCACACCGATGGCGGGACAGAACCTGGTCCCCATGACTCTGCCTCCAGTGCCATTGTCTGACCAGACAGGGATACGATACAGGCCGTGACCTTTCCCTGGGGTATTCTGAAACCACATTTGGCTTTAGGGCTTATGTCTAGAATGAGCGTTACAGATGTCAGAAACCTAGGTTTTGTGGTTAGGGTTTGTGGATGACATTTGTGATATAATGTAAAAGTATTATATTGACCTTTAGTCAAGGATGGTTACCCCAAGGATGGTTTCTCCCCCAAAGATCCTGGATTAGTCAGGGTTCTCTAGAGAAACAGAACCAATAGAATATCACTCCATGAGGGCACCTCAAAACTTCATGCAAAAGTAGAATTAAAATATATATTAATTGGGACCGGCACTGTGGTGCAGTGGGTTAATGCCCTGGCCTGAAGCGCTGGCATCCCATACGGGCACCAGCTTGAGACCCAGCTGCTCCACTTCCAATCCAGCTCTCTACTGTGGGCTGGGAAAGCAGTAGAAGATGGCCCAAGTCCTTGGGCCCCTGCACCCATGTGGAGACCCGGAAGAAGCTCCTGGCTCCTGGCTTCGGATCAGCACAGCTCCAGCCGTTGTGGTCATCTGGGGAGTGAACCAGCAGATGGAAGACCTCTCTCTCTCTCTCTCTCTCTCTCTCTCTCTCTCTCTCTCTCCCTCGCCTCTCTCTGTGTAACTCTGACTTTCAAATAAATAAATAAATCTTAAAAAAAGATATAGTAATTGAGGGCCGGCATTCTGACCCAGCAGGTGAAGCCTCCACTTGCAAAGCAGGCATCCCTAATTGGATCACTGGTTTGAGTCCCAGTTGCTCCACTTCCAATCTAGTTTCCTGCTAATGAACCTGAGAAGGCAGCGGATGATGGCCCACGTGCTTGGGTGCCTCCCATCTTCGTGGGAAACCTGGATGGAATTCCTGGCCCCTTGGCTTTGGCCTAGTCCAAAGCCAACTGTTGTGGTCATTTGGGAAGTAAAATCAGTAGATGGAATCTCTCTCTCTCTCTGCTTGTCAAATAAGTAAATCTTCAAACAAAACTTTAGTACTCTTCCCCTGCTGGTTAAATCGACATGCCAACCAAGTTTCCATGATCGTTTCTGTGAAAGAAGGTTTGATATCACAGTGCTGCTTCACGAGAGCATCACACGCGCCCTCAGGCACCTGACCGAGAGCAAGTTTCTTGTTTTGCACACAAGCATCCTTGTTCGTGAGGAACATTGGCAGGGAGAAGAAGAAAGCCCCCTCGAAACAAGACAAGTGCGGCAGACGGAGAGCCACATTCTGCACAGAGATCCTCAGTATTCTGCAGGGTGCTCAGCCAAAACCTGTCTCTCAGATTTTCAGTAATGATAAATGACAAAGCCCGGGGTAAAAATAAACCCACTTCCAGTGTTGTTTCTGGCTGGGGCAGCGGGAAGCAGATCTGGTAACCTTCAGGGGACTGGGGAGATGTTGGCCATTGGGAACCCTGGGTCTTTCCAGGGAGAAGGCTTGGGAAGGCGACAGGCCAAAGCTTTCACTGTTCTTGTTTCTTAGTTTCTGTGCAGTTGTAATTAGGAGAAAACCTCTTGGCAAGGCTGGTAATTAAAAACAAGTTTTTTTTAATTTATGTAAGGGGAACAAGTTTCATATATATATAATTTGAACAGCATAATGTTATTTTCTACCCTGCCCTCCATCCTCCTTCCATTCTTACTTTTCTTTTAATTTTTTTAAAGATTTATTTATTTACTTGAAAGTCAGAGTTACACAGAGAAGGAGAGAGAGAGAGAGAGAGGGAGGGAGAGGGAGGGAAGGAGGGAGAGAGGTCTTCCATCTGCTGGTTCACTCCCCAGATGGCCGCAATGGCTGGAGCTGCGCTGATCTGAAGCCAGGAGCCAGGAGCTTCTTCTGAGTCTCCCATGTGGGTGCAGGGACCCAAGGACTTGGGCCATCTTCCACTGCTTCCCCAGGCCATAGCAGAGAGCTGGACTGGAAGTGGAGCAGCTGGGACTCGAACCAGCGTCCATATGGGATTACCCGCTATGCCACAATGCCAGCCCCGTCTTTTAATTTTTACAATGATTTACTTTACTTTTCTTGATAATCACAAGTTTAACCCTCCACTACATAAAGAATTCAACAAGTAGTAAGTAGAAAAACCACTGGTGCTCAAGCGTGTAGACAGGGCTATAAACAATAATCCCAAAATATTCATTTCATTCATAGACATTACATTTTTTTGGTACTCTGTATGTCAGGTACAATGAATCAAGAACACATATGATACTTGTCTCTGTGGGGCTGGCTGTTTTCACTAAGCATAATGGTCTCCAGGTGCACTGATTTTGTTGTGAAAGGCAGGATTTCATTCTTTTTTTATGGCTGAGTAATATTCTTTCATATATATATATATGTGTATGTGCGTGTGTATGTATATATATGTGTGTGTGTGTGTGTGTGTATCCCAATTTTTTATTCAGTCATTAGTTGATGGACACCTTTGTTGATTCCACATCTCAGCTGTCGTGGTGAGCTGCTATAAACATGGGGGTACTGATTTCCTTTCCTTTGGGTAAATTCCCATGAGTGGAATGATTGCATCACGTGGTAGGTCTGTTTTCCGATTTCTTAGGAATCTCCACACTGCCTTCCACGATGGCTGAACTGGATTACAGTCCCACCAACAGCGGATTAAGGTGCTTTTCCTCCTACTTCCTGGCCAGTGTTTGTCATTTTTTGACTTTTGGATGATAACCATTGTACTGGGGTGAGGTGAAACCTCATTGTGGTTTTAATTTGCATTTCCCTGATGGCTAGAGATCCTGAGCATCTTTTCATGTGTCTGTCGGCCATTTGGATTTCATCCTTTGAAAAAAAATGCCTGTTCACGTGGTAATCTTTTAAAAGAGTTATTTGTTAAAGAAATAGAGAGAGAGAGAGAGAGAGAGAGAGAGAGAGAGAAATCTTCCATCTGCTGGCTGGTTCACTCCTTGGATGGCTGCAGCAGCTGAGGTTAACTTAATGTGAAGCCAGGAGCCAGGAGCTTCATCTGGGTCCCATACGTAGGTGGCAAGGGTGTAAACACTTGGGCCATTCCCACTGCTTTTCCCAGGCCATGAGCAAGGAGCTGAATTGGAAGTGGAGCAGCAGCTGGAACAGTAACTGGCACCCATATGGGACGCCAGGGTCGCAGGCAGCAGTAGCCACTATGCCACAACGCTGGCCCAGGGGTGGGAATTTTAACACCTTCCTTCCATGTGACAGGTTAAGGCCAGTGAGCGCTTGTCATGGGTGTAGCTAGCAGTCAATAATCCCACAGACCGGTTTGCATCCACCTGAGGTGTAGATTCCAGAGACACCTCCATTGGTGAGTTTTGGGAAAAAGCAGTTGTATCAGGAATGCAGAGAAGCGCACAATGGGGTTTTTGCTCCCTCACGTGTGTTTTGGGTGGATATTTCGCCCTTGCCTTTGCTCTACTTTTGGAGAAGTAGAAGAACCAACGGTAGTACTCTGTCAGCTTGGATGTGAGCACACACACAGACACACGTGTACATATCCATCTTTATCTGACAGCTGGGGGTAAAGAGAGAGACGGGGAGTGGGCATTCATCTGCTAGTATACGCCTCAGATGCCTGCAACAGTCAAGGCTGGGTGAGGCTGGAGTCAGGAGCAGAGGTGGGTCTTGAACTTGGGCACTCCAGTGTGGGATGTGGGCATCTTAACCCCTAGGCCAAGTGTCTACATATGTAGAAATCACGTCATTTACCGTTATGAAAATATTAGCTTTCATTTATAGGTGTATGGTTTAAATAGGAAAATTAGTATTTATTTTCAGTGATAGATTTAAAAAAAGATTTATTTATTCAAAAGACAAAGTGACAGAGAGAGGAAGAGACAGAGAGAATGCTCTTTTAGCCGCTGGTTCATTCCCTAAATGCCTTCAGCAGTCATAGTTGGGCCAGGCTGAAACCAGGAGCCAGGAACTCCTTCCAGGACTGGGTGGCAGGGGCCCAAGCACATGCACACCATCTGCTGCTTTCCCAGGCACATTAGCAGGAAACTGTATCAGAAGTGGAGCAGCTAGGACTTGAACCAGCGCTCTGGCATAGGATGCTGGTGTTGCAAACAGTGGTTTAACTTGCTGTGCCACATCAGCCCCTCCAGTGATAGATCCTAAAAGTTTTGGTTAATAAGATTTACTGTAGGGCCAGCACTGTGGTGTACTGGGTAAAGCCACCACCTCAGTGCCACCATCCCATGTGGGCGCCAGTTCGAGTTCTGGCTGTTCCACTTCTGATCCAGCTCTTTATTACAGCCTGGGAAAACAGTAGAAGATAGCCCAAGTCCTTGGGCCCCTGCACCTATGTGGGAGACCCAGAAGAAGCTCCTGGCTCCTGGCTCCTGGCTCCTGGCTCCTGGCTTTGGATTGGCTCAGCTCCAGCCGTTGCGGCCATCTGGGGAGTGAACCAGCAGATGGAAGACCTCTCTCTTTCTCTCTAACTCTGCCTTTCAAATAAATAAATAAATCTTTAAAAAAAAATAGTTACTGCCTGCAGCATCAAGGTAATCTTGGGGAATAATATATTGAGAGAATCTTGCAAATTGATAGACTTTTTTTCTGCCAGAAAACCCCTTCCAGAAATAAGACACCAAGACTATTTACATGTGAAATAAAATGCACCCATCTAGTGGAAGTCTTGTGGGTGGCTGTGTTTTTAATAGGATATGTTTTCTTTTGAAGCCATTCATTTTATAATCCAGGCAAAAAAGCAAAGAGCCAGATGTGACAGCTATTAAAAAAAAGATGCATACTATTAATACGTTATGTTTATCTGCTGCTTTTCTTCTGAGAAGTCCCCAGTGCCTTGCAGATGTAACTCATCCATCTCCATTTGTTATCCCCAATTGCAGAAAAATACCTGAAGTCAGTGAGTTGGATGTCGGGTGAGACCTTGGGTCCTTGACCGTATGCGATGCCTTGCTCTGGTTTGTATCCTGCATTCACAGTCCGAATCCTGGGACACAGGAAACTGCCTTTTAGGAAGTCACGATAAAGAAAAGAAGCCACCTCTCTCGCATCCCCTCAGCTGTTTTGCTGTAGCCCTAAGGCAGAAGCCTGAACAAGCCAGCCAGACTGAGGCAGCCAAGCTTTTCGGCTGGTTTCCTGCATCAGCTCGTCTGTAGTCAGTAGTGCACGCTGTTGGCGCCCACTCACCGATAGCGCGTTGCAGTGGCACAGCTCTATCAAAGGCAGTGACGATGCATGAGCTGACGCTGAGCATCCCTGAGATTCCAAGGCCCATAGGGATGTCCCAACAGGGAGGCTGCCTTTCAGAACCCTGGCTAATTAGATTCTCTCTGGCACATTCTCAGGACTTCACCCCAGACTCCGAGATTCCTTAATGACTGGAAATGGAAACCCATTACTACCACGGTATAGGAAGCAGCGTTGCAGTTTTCTCTGAGGCTGCTGATCCAAATTCCTTCAGGGGTGTACGGTGTTATCTGGTGGTTAAGGCTGCAGCCCGGGAGGATTAGGAAAGTAACCAGAAGCCCACGCACTTCCCATGGGTGACAGAGCCGTTGCTGAAATACAGCGTGGGGTGTTGCTAAGTCTTCTTTTTCTTTTTTCTTTCTTAGATTTATTTATTTATTTGAATGTCAGAGTTACAGAGAAAAGGGAGGAGAGAGAGAGAGAGAGAGATTTTCCATCTGCTGATTCACTCCCCAGATGGCCATAACAGCCAGGGCTGGGCCAGGTGGAAGCCAGGAGCCAGGAGCTTCATCTGGGTCTCCCACATGAATGGCAGGGGTCCGAGCACGTGGGCCATCTTCTGCTGCTTTTCCCAGGCCATAAGAAGGGAGCTGGATCAGAAGTGGAGCATCCGGGAAGTGATCCAGCATCCATATGGGATGCTGGTGTTGCAGGTGGCAGCTTAACCGGCTGTGCCACAGCGCCGGCTCCTGCTAGATTTTCAACCCTGACTATTGAACACTCATTGAAGCACTTAATAGAATTTTTACTTTTCAGTCCAAAGGAAGAATACTGGAACCTTTCACAAATAAGTCGTTCAAGCTCTCCCCAGCCACTTCTGCTTCTTCCCCTCTTGCTCACTTCACTCTAACCCTGCACCACACAACATAACTTCCTGAGCCCATAGCCTCATGTGGCAGCTTTGTGACGGTCATTAGTGCTGTTTGCTCTCTACCTTCTGGGCACATACTAGGATTGTACTGCCTGGTCCTTTGTGGCTGGGTGGGGCTATGCCACTCGTCCAGCTGACAACTTGTGAGTGGAAGGGAAGTGTATCATTTCCAGTACGCAGCCATGTACTGCCACGTGCAAGACTTGGACTGAGTTCCCTCTGCCATAGCAACTAGCAAAGTTCAAGATGGTATAGTTCCTCTGCCAGCAGGGCGCCTACCAATTAACAATGGATGTGAGAGAGGAACTTTTATTTTTATAAGGTATTAAGATTTGGATACTGAAGTGTGTTAAGCCATCGCTTGCAATGCTGGCATTTCATATTGGAGTGCAGGTTTGAGTCCTGGCTGCTCTGCTTCTGACCCAGCTCCCTGCTAATGCGGCTGGGAATTCGGTGGAAGATGACCCAAGTACTTGGGCCCTACAACCCATGTGGGAGGCCTAGATGGAGTTCTTGGTTCCTGGCTACAACCTGGCCCAGTCCTGGTGTTTGTAGTCATTTGGGGATTGAACCAGCTGTGGAAGTGCGCACACTCTCTCTCTATCACTTTCAAATAAATAAGTAAATCTAAAAAAAGAGAGAGAAAGAGAGAGATTTGGAGATTGAGAGAATGCCTAGACTATTCCAATGGACATTTTGCTTTTATTTTTTAAATCTTTGCACGTACTTTTCCTTCTGTGTAAAACCTACACTCGCCCACCTTCCCCATTTGCCAATGTTGACTGACACTTGCAGGCCGTGTATGAGGTCTGTTTCCCACAAAGCCCCTTCTGAAGCTCCAGGAAGCAAATCTGTGCTTTCCTGCCCTTCCCAAGGCGAGCCTCCTTCAAGCCTTCAGCACATTTTATTCTTGCTGTCTATTTACCTATCTGCCTTGCTCATTTAGGGGCCAGAGCGCTCGTGGGCAGCAACCGCACTTCATTCACTTCTGGACCTACCGTGTCAAGTTCAAGTTCAATGTCAGCACTCAGGAGACTGAGGGACCCAGTGGAGGCCAGCAGCGTTAGGGTTCATAGTCCCCATGCCCCTAGACATACCCCCACTAGTCATTTGCCAAATATTGGAAACTCTTGGTTAGCATTGCCTTCTTTTCTTTTTCTTTTCTTTTTTGACAGACAGAGTTAGACAGTGAGAGAGAGAGACAGAGAGAAAGGTCTTCCTTCCATTGGTTCACCCCCCAAATGGCTGCTACGGCTGGTGCACTGCGCCGACCTGAAGCCAGGAGCCAGGTGCTTCCTCCTGGTCCCCCATGCGGGTGCAAGGCCCAAACACTTGGGTCATCCTTCACTGCCTTCCCAGTCCACAGCAGAGAGCTGGCCTGGAAGAGGAGCAACTGGGACAGAATCCGGCACCCCGACCTGGACTAGAACCCGGTGTGCCAGTGCCGCAGGTGGAGGATTAGCCTATTGAGCCACGGTGCCGGCCACCTTCTTTTCTTGCTTCACCTTTGTCTATAGTTCAAACAGCTAAAACAGAAAGAATGTCTTCACATCTGATTCCTGTCTTCTGATAATTACACCTTTTTTATAGGAAATAACTAAAAAAAAAAGTGGGGGTGGGGAAGAGAGAAAAAATGTGGAGAAATTCTTTCACAGGCAGCTGTTGTGGTGCTCATAACAGCATCCTGTACTGGAGTGCTGGTTCCAGGCCCAGTGCCCTGCTAATGCACCTGGGAAACAAAAGAAGATGGCTCAAGGACTTGGGTTCCTGCGACCCACACAGGAGAGTTAGGATGGAGTTCTGGGCTCCTGGTGTCTGCCTGGCCCTGCTATAGCCATTGTAGCCATTTGGGGGCATGAACCAGCTGATGGAATCTCTCTCTCTCTCTAAGAAACAAATCTTAATTTAAAAGAATTAAAACCAAGAAAAGAAAACCTCCAGTTTTTTGGGGGGGGCATTGTGTTTGTTTAAGCCTGACTCTGCTATGTTGAAGCTTACCTGTGACTGAGCACCCTTCATTTTTATGGGTGCATTTGTGCCTTGTCATCAAATGCCCGTCCCTCTGTGTTTGGACTAGCCCCCTCAGTCCTAACATAGCCCCATCAGACTCTAAATGATGCCAGGTGCTGAAGAAGTAAAAATCTAGTTCAGGATAGAAAGTCAGGGGCTGTCCCATTTTTGCTCAGGGATAATTTTTTGCATAAGGGGTACCGTTTTTGTTGTTGTAGTGTCCTTAATTTTATAAATACTTCTATGTATATTGGCTAGTGCATCTCAGTGAGTTGTTAAGAATAGACTCTAAATTCTAATGTGAACTGACAAGATTGTGTTGCAGTGTCAGCCATAGAAGCAGAAAATTTCAGGCCTGGGAGGAAGTCAGGCAAGGTTTATACTGTTTTTTAGCCCAAGGTAGAAAGATACAGGTTAGTGTCCTATATGTAAAGATCCAAAGGGGTGTGCCCATTCAAAGTCTTTTGAGGTTTGAAAAAAAACTAAAAAATTAGTTTGGGTAATATAAAAAAATCATTAATCCTCCGCCTGCGGCGCCAGCACCCCGGGTTCTAGTCCCGGTCGGGGCGCTGGATTCTATCCCGGTTGCCCCTCTTCCAATCCAGCTCTCTGCTGTGGCCCGGGAGTGCAGTGGAGGATGGCCCAAGTGCTTGGGCCCTGCACCCCATGGGAGACCAAGAGGAAGCACCTGGCTCCTGGTTTTGGATCAGCGTGGTGCGCCAGCCGCAGCAGCCACTGGGGGGTGAACCAACGGAAAAGGAAGAACTTTCTCTCTCTCTCTCTCTCTCTCACTCTCACTGTCCACTCTGCCTGTCAAAAAAAGAAAATCAAATAAAACCATTTTGTGATCTCATTTTGGTTTTGAGCTCTTTTTTTTTTTTTTTTTTGACAGGCAGAGTGGACAGTGAGAGACAGAGACAGAGAGAAAGGTCTTCCTTTTGCCGTTGGTTCACCCTCCAATGGGTGCCGCGGCTGGCGTGCTGCGGCCGGCGCACCGCGCTGATCCGATGGCAGGAGCCAGGTGCTTCTCCTGGTCTCCCATGGGGTGCAGGGCCCAAGCACTTGGGCCATCCTCCACTGCACTCCCGGGCCACAGCAGAGAGCTGGCCTGGAAGAGGGGCAACCGGGACAGGATCGGTGCCCCGACCGGGACTAGAACCCGGTGTGCCGGCGCCGCTAGGCGGAGGATTAGCCTATTGAGCCCCGGCGCCGGCTGCTCTTTTTTTTTTTTCCATTGAAAAGATTATTTTTATGTTGTGGTGACACTGGCTGTGGCTTGACTACTGCACGTCCATTTCTCCTTTATCTAGTGATGGCTTCTCAGCGTCTGCCTGATGTCCTTGATTTGAACACACTTTGACAGTGGCATTATGGTGTGATACAGTCAAGGACACAGCTCCCGCACGGGGCAGCTCGGGTCTAACGCACTCCCTGGGGTGACACCTGCGGAAGTTGCTTAGTTTCCAAGTCTTGTCTGAGAATAGTGATGTTAGGGACCCGATAGGTTGGCTGTGCAGAGTAACACATAAAAACAGGTCAAGCACTTAGACCTGACGCATACCATGAACTTGGTAAATGTTTGCTATTTGTAGTAATATTACAGCTTCTGTCTTTGGGCACTTTATAGCCAGTGCCTTCTACCATCAACCATGACAATAAAGAAGGCGGATCTGTTTTTTTCCAATATATATAACTCGATATTGTTATAGAAACAGAAGGATTATTTCTTTGGACATAGATAGTTTTCCTAGGACTTTGATATCTTGGTATTGGTTAGCCATATATTTCCTGGTAATATGATGGACTCTTCAGTTTGCAGAATTCCAGTTTCCTTCATTTGAAGAAAATTTACTTGAATAGCACTTTTAAATATTTTTTGTTCCATTATTTCAGTTTGTTTGTAAGGGATACCATTTATGTATAGATTGAACTTCCCAGGTATCTTGTTAAATTTTCTAGATACTCTTTGTTCATTTTCATTTTATTTTTCCCTACTAGTCATGACTGATCCTCTCTGTCCCTTGCAACCTTTTTTTAAAAAATTTTTTTTCTTTTTATTTGAAAGACATACAGACACACACACACACACACACACCCTCACCGCCCCAACACACACACGCAGAGGGAGGGAGGCAGAAACGGAGTCTCCCATCTGATGGCTTACTCCTCAAATGCCTTGCAGCAGCCAGGGCAGGGCCAGGCTGAATCCAGGGGTCGGATACGGGAAGCAGGGAGTCAGCAGCTTCAGCCATCATTGGCCACCTCCCAGGGGGCGCGTTATCTGGAAGCTGGAACTGAAGGCAGAGCCAGGCCTTACACCCAGGCCTCTGATATGACACACAGGTGCCCCAAGGGCCATCTCCACTGCTGTGCAAATGCCTACCAGTCTACCAATTTTCCTTATGCCATTTCCAAAGTAGTCTTTCTTTTCTTTTCTTTTTTTTTTGACAGGCAGAGTGGACAGTGAGAGAGAGAGAGAGAGGGAGAGAGAGAAAGGTCTTCCTTTGCCGTTGGTTCACCCTCCAATGGCCGCCGAGGCCGGCGCACCGCGCTGATCCGAAGCCAGGAGCCAGGTGCTTCTCCTGGTCTTCCATGGGGTGCAGGGCCCAAGCACTTGGGCCATCCTCCACTGCACTCCCTGGCCACAGCAGAGAGCTGGACTGGAAGAGGGGCAACCGGGACAGGATCGGTGCCCCGACCGGGACTAGAACCCGGTGTGCCGGCGCTGCAAGGCAGAGGATTAGCCTAGTGAGCCACGGCGCCGGCCAATCAAAGCAGTCTTAAAATTTTCCCCCATACAGTCTTAATATCTATGGCTATTTATTTTGAAAGATTTATTTTTATTTGAAAGTCAGAGTTACAGAGAAAGAGAGAGAGAGAGAGAGAGATGGGGACAGAGAAAGAGATCTTCCATCTGCTGGTTCATTCCCCAGATGGCCACAATGGGCAGAGCTAGGCCAGACTGAAGCCAGGAGTCAGGAGCTTCTTCTGAGTCCCCCCATGAGCGCAGGGGTCCAAGGACTTGGGGCATCTTCTACTGCTTTCCCAGGCACATTAGCAGGGAGCTGAATCAGAAGTGGAGCAACAGGGACATGAATTGGCACCCATATGAGATGCCACTGTCACTGGTGGTACTGTCACCTGTCACTGCTATGCTGCCCCTGGCCATTTTATTTTCTTCCTGCTATTCTTTCTTTCTTAAGAAATTCTGGGTCATGTTTTATCTCCTTCTATTACATTGTACTTTCTTCCCCAAGGAAGTTTTTTCTCTGTTGTAAATTCTTATTTAATACAATAACTATTTTAAGTTAAAGAATTCTGACATTTAAGCCCCAATTTTATTTATTCTATAGCAAAAAATTTCTTTTCTCTTGTTCTTTGTTAAAATCCTGAGTTTATTTCACATGTTTTTTTTTTAATCTCCCCTACATGTCCATGTGTGAACACTACCACTACTACACCCTATTATAATATTGCATGTAGACTTGAAACTAACCAAAGGGGCAGAGTTCCATCTTTAAAAATTAAACAGGCATTTTAGCAATATTTTCTTGGCAGTACAAACTGGGTAATATGTATCAAACCTGGAAGGAAAAGTTCTCACTCTGCATTATGACAAGGACAGCCAGATAGCAGCTATTCCAGCAAAACATTTTAAAAATTACTTGTTCAAGAGGCATACACACACTCACGCACACATAGTGCCCATCTACTCGGTTTGCTCCCCACCTGCCCCCAACAACTGAGCTAAGCCGAGGCTGACACCAGAGCTGGAAACTCATTCCAAGTCTCCCATGTGTGTGGCAGGAACCCAATGCCTTTTTTTTTTTTAAGATTTATTATTTATTTGAAGTCAGAGTTACAGAGAGAGAAGGAGTGAAAGAGGGAAAGAGATGTTCATCTACTGATTCACAAACCAGATGGCCACTATGGCCGTTGTTGGGCCAGGCCAAAGCCAGGAGTCAGGGGCCTCATCTGGGTCTCCCACATGGGTGACAGAGTCCCAAGCACTTGGGCCATCTTCTGCTGCTTTCCCAGGCCATTAGCAGGGAGCTGGATCAGAAGCGGAGCAGCAGGGACTGGGGGAGGCACCCATATGGGATGCCAGTGTTGCAGGTGGTAGGTACAACACAACACTCGGTTTCCTGCAGCATCACTGGGGTTCCCCAGAGTCTGCATTAGCAGAGAGGTGGAGGCAAGAGCTGGAGTCAGGAATCAGAGCCAGGTACTCCTACTTGGGATGTGGCAGTCTTAACTGCTAACTGCTCACTCCCAGGACACGGTAACCCACTGTTTACAATCTAGAGGGACTCCCTCTACTACTGCAGATCTTGCATGGCTTCCTCCTGTGCGGTCACGCAGAAGCCATTCTTCACATAACCGGTGAACTTGGCTTCCATTCTGGGATGAGGACCACGTTTTTCTGTACTTGCTAGCATTTTTGCTTTGAGAGTCTTCTGCAGAGCTGGATTCTTTTGCTGTCTTGGGATTGTTGTGGGTTTTCCTTTGGAGGTTTCTTGACCTTTTCATCTTGATGTTAATGGCTTGACTCTCTTGGATTCTGGCTTGATTTTTGTGCATTTTTGGCTGGAGTACCTTATTACTTCACTGGACCTTTCTCTTCAGTTTCTTCATCATCATGCCCATCATCATCATCTTCAGGCCCAGCAAGTTTTACTTTTTATTTTTCTGTGGTGACTGGCTACTACTTGCAGGGGCAGGCTGATGTCCAAGTATACTAAAGAGTTCTCTCTTGAGACCGCCGCCTCAGTGCCGGCAACCCATATGAGCGCCGGTTGGAGTCCCAGCTGCTCCGCTTCTGATCCAGCTCTCTGCTGTGGCCTGGGAAGGCAGTGGAAGGTGGCCCAAGTCCTTGGGCCCCTGCACCCCCATAGAGCACCCGGAAGAAGCTCCTGGCTCCTGGCTTCGGATGGGCATGGCTCCGGCCTTTGAGGCCAGTTGGGGAGTGAACCAGCAGGTGAAAGATACCTCGTTCTCTCTCTCTCTGCCTCTGCTTCTCTGCCTTTCAAATAAATAATCTTTTTTTTTTTTTAAGAGCTCTCTCCATCTGCTCACTCTGTACCTTTCTCCACGGCCACCTAGTGCTGTCCACCTACATGCCCACGCCCTGACCAGATTTTAACCTTAGACCACGCAAGGTGTTGTTTTGGAGCTCCCCAGGGAAACCGTTGGCTATGCCAGCATTTTCAAAGTTTGCAGTGTTACTTTAATTGGGCTGCCTTTACAATTCATTGCCTCTGCTTTGACAATGTGCACTTGCACGAGGCCCTAAATATTTCTTAAAAGTAGCTGGTACTCATGTTCAGCATCATCTACTTTAAAGTGATCATCGTCGGCAGGTGTTGGTTTCAGTGGAACTCAGGGGTTCAGTTCATGTCTGCCGACTGCTCCATGGGGGCAGTGTCATGGAGTTAGGCAGGAGAGAAAGGCGATGGAGACACATGTTTACTGCCAGAGAGCAGCCACGCAGGATGGAATTGTGCCAGGGAGTTTTTTTCTTGTATTGATTGTATACTGCCACTCATTTTCCCATTTCTTTTCTTCCTTTTAAAAATTGCTAATTTTATGTCTTTCTTTTTTTGACAGGCAGAGTGGACAGTGAGAGAGAGACAGAGAGAAAGGTCTTCCTTTGCCGTTGGTTCACCCTCCAATGGCTGCCGCGGTTGGCGCACTGCGACCGGCACATCGCGCTGTTCCAAAGGCAGGAGCCAGCTGCTTCACCTGGTCTCCCATGGGGTGCAGGGCCCAAGGACTTGGGCCATCCTCCACTGCACTCCCTGGCCACAGCAGAGAGCTGGCCTGGAAGAGGGGCAACCGGGACAGAATCCGGTGCCCCAACCGGGACTAGAACCCGGTGTGCTGGCGCCGCAAGGTGGAGGATTAGCCTGTTGAGCCGCGGCGCCGGCCTTTCTGTCTTTCTTAAAAGATTGTCTATTTATTGAGAAGGAGAGGGAGAGAGGGAAAAATACAGAGAGAGGAAGACAGGGAGAGCGAGCTCCCATTTGCCAGTTCACTCCCGGAATGTCTGCAAAGGCTGGGACTGGGCCAGGCCACGGCTAAGGACAACAGCAGGAAGGCAAAACAGGTTTCTCATGGGGGTGGCAGGAACCTAACCACTGTAGCCCCGACCGCTGGCTCCCAGTGTCTTCACGGGTAGGAAGCCAGAGCCATGCGTTGAACCCCTGAACTCCGATGTGGGTGGGACTTGAGCATCTTAACTGCTAGGGCCAAATACCTATTGGCCTTTTTTTCTATTTTTGTCGTTGAGTTGTAAAGGTTTTGCACCAGATGAGTCCTTTCATGAATGGCAGCTTTGCAAGAGTTGGAGTTAAGGAGTGGACCTCAGACAGCGCTCAGGCTGGCTGCACATCTCTGCTCAGGCCATCTTCTTTATGTCACAGGCTTGTGATGGAAGGTTCTTTTGTTCTTTACCTCTTCCAATAGAGGCTTGAAACTAGCATGCTCAGTTACCCTCCGGCCTATCATCTGGATGACAGAAAGCTTTTTGCAGAGGTAGCTGTTTCGTGTGATTCCTCATTCAGTGATGCTTTTCTTCGGTGTTGTCCTAGTGGACGCTGCCAACAGCTTCTGTTCATCACAGGACACAGGCAACGCGCCCCAGCAACTCTCTTCTGTTTCCAGGAGCTAAGTAGAGAACTTGAGATGCTGCCCGTTATACAGCATTTGTGACAGGAGGCCCCTCACTAAATGTTGTCAGATGATCCATTTAATGGAAATGATCACACCCAAGTTTTTTTTTTTTTTTGGACAGGCAGAGTTAGAGAGAGAGAGAGAGAGACAGAGAAGGGTCTTCCTTCCGTTGGTTCACCCCTCAAGTGGCTGCTACGGCTAGAACTAGAAGCCAAGGTGCCAGCGCTGCAGGTGGAGGGTTAGCCTAGTGAGCCACGGCGCCGGCCCGATGACACTCAAGTTTTAACATGAAAATCCTTTCCCCTTGCAATTCTTCTTAGTGAGATGTGAACACCTTTTATGCAGAGTGTGTACCTTTGTGAGGTCACCTAATAAAGTATTTGGATTAGGGGGTGGGCATAGTGGTTCGAATTCTGTTTGGGACATCAGGATCTCACTTTGGAGTTTCAACTGCACTTCTGATTCCAGCCTCCTGCTCATGCACACCCTGGGAGGCAGCAGGTGATGCTCAAGCAGTTGGGTCCCTGCCGCCCATGTGGGAGACCCTGATTGAATTCCAGGTTCCTGGCTTCAGCCTGGTCCTGCCCTGGTTGTTGTGGGCATTTGGGGATTGAATTAAGGATGGGAGTGCTCTCTCTCTCTCTCTCTGTCTTTCAAATAAAATAAATCAAATAAAATTAAAAACAAAGCAACCTCTTTATTTTAAAAGTTTTTTTGATCCATATATTTCTGGCTAAAGAGTTTAGTTTTTGGACATAGTAACACTATTCTGGACAAGCTTTTCATTGTATGCATAAACCAATTTGGGAGGCCCAAAAAATCACCCGATTGGTTTATGTGCATTCCCCCCTTCTACAACTTGTATCATAAGCGCCGAGGTAGGTCACAGGCCTTAGACAAACTCAGTGGCGGATCTGGGGGTTGAGCTGGGTCCTCAGGCTTCTGATTTTTCTGCCACGCTGGCTTGTCTTCCTGCCTTGCTGCTTTGTATGTGATAGGTGGAATAGAGGTAAAGATCCAGACATTTTCAAATGTACTCTGAGTATTTACTTTAGATAGTGCTTATTTCCCCAGTCCTGAATCCAGCCGCAGAAGCCTGAGCCATTAGCAGGAAGGATGGCTGCAGAAGAGTTTGATGGGGCTGAAATTCGTGACTCTGATGATGGCTTATTGACAGAGCTGCTTCCTCACACAGGTGCAGGGGCCCAAGGACTTGGCGCTTCTACTGCTTTCCCAGGCCACAGTGGAGAGCTGGATCGGAAGTGGAACAGCCGGCACTGCAGGTACTTTACCACTACACCAAAGCGCCAGCCCCAGGTTTCCAGTTGTAAGGGCCTTAAGGAAATACAAAGACTTGGGCCCTGCACTCCAGCTACGTGTCAGAGCTCACTGCAGTGCAACAGTTGAGCTTCTGAGCGATGGACATTCATGTACCCGTGACTGAGTGAAGGGTGGGAAAGAAGGCAGAATTTGACGGTTGTCACCTGTCCCTCTAGAAAACCAGTGAGCTGCGGGGAAGGGCCAGTTACCCCAGAGAACAGCAAATAGAGTTAGGAAGTTCAGAGGGCTGAGGCTTAGCCATTCTGAGGGACAGAAGGGTCTTGGTTTTTTATTGCCATTTCCAGGACCAAGAGCTTTTATTTCACATGATGTCCAGTAAGGGAGAAATAACTATAAGTCGAGTCAGACTGAATTTGTCTTTGGATTTCTAACTCCTTTTTTGGGGGGGTGGGGGTAGGGGTAGGGGTGGGAGGAGTCTCCATTAAGTTTGTCTCCTGGGGCTGGCGTCGTGGCATAGTAGGCTGAGCCTCTGCCTGTGGCACTGGCATCCCGTATGGGCACAGGTTCGAGTCCCAGTTGCTCCTCTTCTGATCCAGCTCCCTACTAATGCACCTGGGAAAGCAGAAGATGGCTCAAGTCCTTGGGCCCCTGCACTCATCCACATGGGTGACCCAGAAGCTCCTGGCTCCTGGCTTTGGATTGGCACAGCTCCAGTTGTTGTGGCCATCTGTGGAGTGAACCATCGGATGGAAGACCTCTCTCTCAATCTCTCTCTCTCTCTCTCTCTCTCTCTCTCTCTGTAATTCCACCTCTCAGATAAATAAATAAATCTTAAAAGTTTGTATCCTTTGTCCAGGACTGAATGCAACTGAAACTTCCTTGATACTGTTGAATGAACATCACTGCAGAAAATGTGGAAGACAAAGTTCTTTGTATAGGCAGGCGCTGTGGCATGGTGGGTTAAAGCCCTGGCCTGTGGTGCCTGCATCCCACAAGGGCGCTGGCTGGTTCTAGTCCCGGCTGTTCCACTTCCCATCCAGTTCTTTGCTATGGCCTGGGAAAGTAGTAGAAGATGGCCCAAGTCCTTGGGCCCCTGCACCCATGTGGGAGACCTGGAGGAAGCGCTTGGCTCCTGGCTTTGGATCGGTGTAGCTCTGGCTGTTGTGGCCATCTGGGGAGTGAACCAGCAGATAGAAGACCCCTCTCTCGTTTCTACCTCTCTCTGTAACTCCATCTTTCAAATAAATAAAAGAAATCTTAAAAAAGAGAAAGTATTTTGTCCTTCAGAACAACACATATAAAAAATTGGGCCTGAATGCTATTTCATTTCTTTTTCTCCATCCAACACATACAGGGATCAGTTAGCACGTGCACGTTACCGTGTCAGATGCTGGGGAGATGGTGGTGAAGAATCACCAAGTTCCTTGCTGTGTGGAGCTGCCAGCCTAGGAGGAGCAGTCACAGCTGCTGAGCCAGGGGTGCCATGGTCCCCCTTCACTGCTCTTCTGAAATGGCCTGCCTTCGGGAGGAAGAAGAGATGACCAGAGAGACAGGCAGGCAGGCAGGCAGGCACACCGTGCACGAGCACTTCTTCAGCTCTGGGGGTAAGGGCGGAGGCCAAGAATTGTTCATGGGCTCTGAAGGCTCTTCCTTGGGCAGGGGAGCAAGGGCAACATAAACAGGTTGAGGATGGAGAAGGTGATAGGAGAAGGGAATCAAGTAAGAAGATGGCAAGGAGAAACAAAGACCAGATGCTGCTGGTAGCATGCAGAGTGTCAGCGGGGAGTGCAGAGGCTCCCGCTCTGGTTCCTGCAGCTCCTTCTACCTAACCCTGGCCGCCCAGGAAAGATCCCAGTCCCTACTGAAGGTGATGCCAGGTTTGCCTCTGCCTTGGGTCATGTGTCACAACCTAGAGAGAAGCTCCTGCGGAACTCTTCTCTCCGCCCCTCTTGGACATCGGGTCTGCTGATGTAGTCTGGGTTTCTAATCGGCAGGTAGGTGTGGTGGCTGCTCCTGTGCTTGGAGAGCCCAAAGCTCAGGGTCTTTGAAGGATGGACAGCAACAATGAGGTGGGGTGGGGTGGGGAGGGTGGCTGGTGCTGTGGTGTAGTTGGTTAAGCCTCCACCTGGGGCGCTGGTTTGAGTCCTGGCTGCTCCTCTTCCCACCCAGCTCTCTGCTATGGCCTGGGAAAGCAGTAGTAGATGGCCCAATTGCTTGGACCCTTGCAGCCCCCCGGAAGACCCAGAAGCTCCGGGAGTGTGGAAGACCCTTCTGTCTCTCCCTCTCTCTGTCTGTAACCCTACCTCTCAAATATCTAAATCAATCTTTAAAAAAGAAAGGGGGGGGGGGTGGATGGGGAGGCCAGGCTGCCTCGTGACCTCCTTGGGGTCAGGGAAGGGTCTGGAGGGAGGGCGGCTGGCCTGCAGCCAGCAAGCCAGAGTTACGCAGAAAGCGCTGGATACACTCAACACATTTCCCCTTTCAGGGAGGTTCTTTTTTTTTTTTTTCCTTTGACAGTGAAATTGGAACAGGCCTGGGAAAATGGGACAGGTGTTCCCAATCAAGAAAGAGGGCTGTTTACCCAACTCAGCTGAAGGGCCCCTAAGGGCGGGGAAGTCCTGACACAGAGGAAACTCGACGTTTTCCCATCTGCAGGTAGTCCCCGCAGGTTGGCGCCCACGGAGCGCGCACGCGGGCCGCCCTCTGACAGGTGGATGCCAGCTTAGGCCCAAGCACACCTCCGAGGTGCCAGGCCCGAGGGGAGTCTTTGGGGTGGGGTGTTTCCAGATGCCACGCTCCGCCACCCGGGCAGCCTGCGCAGCCAGCAGCGGGCGGCTACGGAGCGGCAGCCCTCGCAGGAGAGGTGCGGCCAAGGCTCCCTCTCCGCCAAGTCCCGGGTTCCGGCCGACGCCGCAGTGCTGGGCGGAGAGACCCAGAAGCCGGGAGCGGCAGCCAGGCCCGCCCAGGCCGTCCCCGCATCCCCCTCTCCGCGCAGCCCCCGAGTACCCCTGCCGAGTTTTTGCTCGCCCCAGGGGGCCACGAGGCGATGACTGCGGGTCCCGCTCGCGCCCGCCCCCAGCCGCTCTCCTCGGCGTCCCGCAATTGTCAGGAGGCCGATTTTGGTGCAATGCGAATTAGCTCCAGCCGCGGAGCCGGGAGGGGACCGACCGGCTTTGGGAGCGCCCGCCGCGGGGCCCGAGTCCACGCCCACGGCCGCCTCCATCCCGGCCGCCGCCCGTCGCCATAACAACAGGCCCCCGCCTCGCCGCCCGGGGCCGCCGCCCCCCACCCCCCACCCCCCCCAGCGCACGGGGAAGGCGCCCCGCATCCCGCAGCCGCGCACCCCCACCCCCGCGCGCGCGCGGCGCATCCCAGCGCCACGCAGAAGCGCCCCCTCCCGCCCGAGGAGGGAAAGCCCTGGAGCCCCCACCCCCCACCCCCGCTCGAGTCTCGACTTCCTAATAAAGCTCCCCCCTAAGGGGCTGGGGCTCTCCCGCGCGCGCGCGCGCGCACCCCGCACCTGCCCTCCCGGCCGCTGCGCGCGGCGCCCCCGCGCGCCCAGGGCTCGGCGCTCCCGGGGAGTGTGGAGCGGGGCATCCCCGAGGGCGGCCGCGAGGGAGGCGGGGAGCCCGCGGGAGGCGGGCGGGGTGTGGGGTTGGGGGGGGAGAGCGGGGCGGGCGGCGCGGAGGGAGCGGGAGGGAGGCAAGAAAGTAGCAGAAAGTGAGGCTGGCAGGCGGTGGCACAGGAGCCTGCGAGCGGCGGCGGCGGCAGGAAGTCTGAGCCGAGCCGGGAGGGAGCGCGGCGGCGGCGGCGGCGAGAGCGAAAGAGGAAACAGCACAAGAGGAAGCGCCGCCGCGGCCCCGCGCCCCGCATCCCCCGCGCCGCGCCCCCGGCGCCCCCTCCCCAGCGCGCCCCCGGCCCGCCCTCCGCGCCGCGCTTGTCTGCCATGGCCCGGGAGAACGGCGAGAGCAGCTCGTCCTGGAAGAAGCAAGCCGAAGACATCAAGAAGATCTTCGAGTTCAAGGAGACCCTCGGAACGTGAGTGGGGGGCCGGGAGCGGGGGCCGGGGAGGGGGCGGAGGCGGCCGCCCACGCCGCGTGCTCTGGGTCCCAGTGTCGGCCCCGCCGAGCCTCGGGTGCGGGTTTGCACGCCCCCTCCCCCGCGGGTGGGGGCGGGGAGCGCCGGGCTTTCTGAGAACAGCCCACGCGGGCGGCCGACTTTGCGCTTCCCCTGCCGCCGCCGCCCTCGCCCCACGCGTGCCCGTGGGCCGAGCTCGGGGGCGGTCGCCGGGCACTGGCTGCGCGCGTTCCCTCGCCGTATGCACGGGCGCCCGGTGTTGGCAGGGAACCTCGGCGTTGGGGTCTTCCCCCCACCCCCACCGACCGCCCCCTGGTCGGGTGTCGGTGCGGGATCCGCGTCTGCACGTACTCGGTGTCGGCGAGACTTTGTGCACGGCCACGCGCGGTCCAGGAGGGGCGCGTTTCGCAGTGCCCGGGGTCACGTGTAGGCAGAGCCTCACCTGCGTGCCCCTGCGTTTCCCCGGGTGCGGGTCTCCGCGGAGAGTCCGCGCGGGTGGCGGTTCAGGCGGTTTTTCCTCCCTCCCGCCCTCCAGCCCCGGCCCGGTTCAGTCCCGTGCGTCTCCAGGAAGCACACAGGATCCGAAGTCGGTGGCGCGGCTGCTCCGCGGCGTGCGCGGCTCGGCTCGGCTCAGCCGCCGGTCCCTTTCTGCCCCGGAGTTTTGGTTTTTGTTTTGTTTTGGAGCGCCTCGGAATGATAGGTAGGGAGGCTGAGAGAGCCAGGGAGGCAGGCAGGGGCTGCGTGCGTCTCAAGTTCAAGTTTATTCTCTCCCAGGCCACGGGCGGGAGCGGTGCTTCCTCGCGCCCGTGCTCTGGGAGCTGCCCGTTTTGCAGGGGTTCCTGGAGGTGCTGTGGAGCCTGGGAGGAAAAGAGGAGGCATTCCCTGGGAGAAACGGGTCCGTTGGTGGGTGCTCAGCCCTCCTCCCCGCCTGTCTTTCCCGACCCCCGCGTTGACACGCGTTCCCAGAACCAGATTCTCCACTGCGGTTGTTGGGTCGTCCGCCGCGGCGTCTGCAGAGGTTCCCCCCAGAGCGGGAGATGGGAAAGGAGCATTTCCCAACCGTGAAGCCGGGTGCCCAGGGCTAGGTTAGGGTCCCCCGCACTTGGCCCTGCTCCTGGAGTGCACCTGTGAGTACCAGCTGGCTTTCTTTGTCAAAGTGAAGACAGAAAGGAAAGGATGGAGCTTCTTCCCTCGGAGGGGTGTGGGGCTGCCTCTCCGAGCAGCCGCTTAAGGGGTTAGTTTTCACCCAAACTTATGGGAGATTGTGTTTGAGTTTGGGGTTGTGACTCCAAGATGCCCAAGTTCCCCGGGAAACCAGAACCATGCCCTTTGCTTTTCATGCAGGGACAGACTGAGTGTGGCTGCAGGTGAGGTTTGAGTGTGTGAATGTGTTCCTTTGCGTGGCTTAGCCTCTCCTGTGCCCGCAGCCTCCTGCCCTGCTCTCTGCCGCCCGCTACACCTCTGCAGTGTCCAGGCTGCTGGGCGCACCGAGCTGTGGCTCCACCGAGGGGCTGCTGCTGGAGCCGGCTGCTGGGGGCTGGCTGTCGGTGGTTTTCTCCGCCCGGATGGGTGGGATTTGCCTTCTGGTGCTGGAGTAGGGTTCTGGCTGAACAGCTTCTGCGACGCTGGCTGTGTTTCCGTCAGCTTTGGTGGTGGGTCTCTTGGGCCTCAAGCATTGCTTCTGACTTGGAAAGAGTTCTTTGTAAAGAAACTTCTATCTGTAGTGCTGGCAGGGATCCTGGAAGAGTGCAGGGCAAACCATAAAATGATCAGGTTATTTTTTTTACCTAATGCCATAATAAAAGTTATGACAGTGACATTCTAAAGTGTATACTAACTACTAGGGATTATACTAATTCATTTGAATCTCACGGTAATCTTATGAGGTAGGTATTTCCTGTTATCCCCAACTTCCAGATGAGAAAGCTGAGGCCACAGAGCCAAAGTGATCTGCCAAGCACCAGCTAGCTCCTAAGTGTTGCAGCTAAGGTTCAAATCGAGGCAAAGCAACTCCTGATTATCCGTAGGGGGTTAAGCTACTTTATACATGTTATGACAAATGCTGAATAGTAATTTGAGTTTAGTGTTTGGAAAGCTAATTTTAATATTAACATAAAACCTGTTGTCTGAATATATGAGCAGTTTGGAGCTTTTGGGTTATCATCGTTTTGTGTCCCTGGACTTTCTAGGAAGTCCCCTGGGTTCAGGATAATTGCTTCGCCCCCGGTCAAGTCCAGAGACCTTGGCCTGAGCCTTAATGTGGCGGTCACTTGTGTTCCCTTCAGTGTTGTTTTAGTCTCCATTTGTCGTCTGTTTGCAGCGAAATCCAGCAAAAGTCAAAGACATCCGTTACAGATGGAGCTGGTTTCCAAATTACTCCTCAGTTCCCCTTAGTTTATTTGTCACACAGTCACCAGCTGTCTTTAAGATCCCAAGGCGGGAGTGTGCTGTGAGAAGCAAGGCTGACATAGTGTTAGAGGACTGAAAAACAAAGCCGTCTAAAGGCCCGAGGAGCACTGCCTTTGCCAGACCTTGGGGTCTGATAGCCGGCCCCCATATGCAAGTTTGTATCCTGGTAGACAGCAGAGCCCTGATTCCTGGGGAGACCCAGGGGTCAAGCCCTGTCAGTCTGTGCCATTAGAAGGAGCTTACTGCAGCGCAGGGACGATGAACAGGAGTGAAGATTGTCGCCTGGACGGTGCGAGAAGAGATGGGCCAGGGGCCGCCCCAGGGAGAGCACCAGGCCCTGTGGTCTGGGCCTGGGTTGTCTGATGCACCTCTGAATCAGGTGTCTGGAAAAAAAAAATCTTTGCAACCCATGGGCCTCTTTGTAGCCTCCTTTAAAAGGGCCGCCCAGAACCCAGCCATACTTGTGGATAAGGTGGTGAGATTTAATTACTGTTTATTAATCAACAGCATGTTTCCCGATCCCTGGCACAGTGTGAGAGCTAATAAATATTGTGTCACAGCAAATTGGGAGTGGTAAACATTGCTGTTGGCAGATTTGCCGTCGATAGCTCTCAGTGACTTCTGCCGCAAACAAAAACAAGCCTCAGATGCGCTGTTGGGAGAAGCGTGTGGGTGGGGAGAGTACCCCAGCCAGGTGGAGGTCACCCCTGCAGTGCTCAGGATGCGAAACGTATGCTCGTAGAGACTGCCTCATGCCTTTCACAGCTCAGAACCACTCTCCCAATGCACCTGCTGCCCCCGGAGGACAGAAAATGGCATGTCCTAGAAAACATGGCTTTTTGACAGGCTGCACACACGTGCTTTTTGTACAGGCTGACTGCTTGAAGTGGTGACTCTTGGCCGTGGGCCCTGGCTTGGTGGAGGATCTGAGCCCGTGCCCTGGGTCTAGTCCATCCACCGTCTGTGGGGTCGTGTGACCTGTGGGCTGGTTGTCCGTTTCCCCATGCTACTTTCTTCCTGTCTCTGCTTTGGCATCTCTGAAGTCCAGGGTGTTGGGGAGGACAAGGAAGAAGAGGTGACTTGCAGGTGCTTTGACGACCCTAGGATTTTGTGGCTCCCCCGTGGCAGGGAGGCACCTGCCGTCCTTGCTCAGGGGCTCTCGTGGTGTGGCTGGGTGCCGCTCCTGTCTGTCTTGGGGGCAGGGGTGTTTTGTGATTGTGCTGGGAGCATAGTGAAGTGGCCTGATGCCTTATCCCACTTGATGTCAACAGCAGTGGGTCTTTTCACTGAGCGGGTGCCTGCTGGGTACTGCTTTAGGAAGAGGATAAATAGACACTTCTGTGGGGTCAAGCCCTGTCTTCTCGCACTCAGGCTACCTATGCTGAAAAGGCTTAATGAATATACTTGTTGAGGACACATGTCTGTTAAAGGCCAGACAGAAAACAGACTCAGCATTTCTTGTTGGGGATGTGTGTGAATGTGTGTATGTGTGTGCATGTATGCAATGTATGTGCATATGCACACGTGTATGAGCGTGAGTGTAAACATATGTGCATGTGTGTATATGTGTGTACATGTGTGTGCTGTGTGTGCATGTGGGTCAGGGAAGAGCATGTGAAGCTGTGAGGTGATGTGTGTGCATGTGAGTATCATGTGTGCATGTGTGTGCAGGTGCATGTGTGTGCCTGTGGGTCAGGGAAGAGCATGTGAAGCTGTGAGGTGATGTGTGTGCATGTGAGTGTGTGTGCACATGTTTGTGTGCATGTGCGTGTCATGTGTGTGCTGTTTGTGCATGTGTGTGCCCGTGGGTCAGGGAAGAACACGTGAAGCTGCATGAGGTGGTGTGTGTGTGTTTGGCTGGCTGGTTGAAGAATATTTATTCTGAGATTACTCAGCCTTTGAGAGACTGTCACCAAGAGGGAAATAAAAGTGGGAAGCCCCGAGGTTTGCACCCAAGGGGATGCCGGCTGCAGTATTTGCTAGAAGTTTTGGGTCTCTCAGTCCTCTTGTTTGGAGGTGTGACATAGCATTCTTCCTGTCATTCATGAAAACCGGAAGTCTCTCCAGAACACCTGCAGTATTCTAGACATCAGGGATGTTCAGTGAACAAAGGGGCAAGAATGGCCGCTCTCCTGGAGCTACACTGTGGCGGGCAGCCAGCCAGCCAGAGCAGTGCCGTGGAGAGTGTGTTATGCAGTGCATACATGAGGGAGGGAGGAGGGAGGAAGCTGAGACCTGAGAGAGCCAGGGGGTATCCGAGGGCAAATGTCGCTGCCTGAGGGCAGAGCAGGGCCAGGAGCCTGGAGAGGGAGGCCTGTGTGGCTGCAGCTGTGTGGTGGTGGGAGTGGGAGGTGGAGGTGGACCAGCAGGGGCCACCGTGAAGACCTGGGCGTTTGCTCCAGGAGAAGTGAGGAACCTCGGAGGACTTTGCACAGAGCAGTAACGTGATCTGACTTGGGTTTTTCTGGGTCATTGCCGCTGCTGTGTTGGGAAAGGAATGTTGAGGCTCAAGGGCAGATGTGGGGAGAGCTGTGGGGCTGCTGTTGCACTCCAGCTGAGGGTCGAAGGTGCTTTAGGAGTGGAAGTAGCTTGGGGACCGAGGGGAGTGGGTTGGATCCCAGATGTATTTTGGAGGGAGAGCCTGCGGGGAGTGGCTGGTTGGCGGACTAGTACACTTGGTGGTTTTGTCCAGTTTTTCTGGGGCTTTTCTGAGCACCTGTTCCATCTGCACCCTGGGGCTGTCCATGCTCTGGGAAGCCCTGGAGATAGTTTACAGGGCAAGGTCCTACCCTTTGGACTTCCAGGCTCCCCTGGTGGGGGACTCCTGCGTTTTATTTATTTATTTATGTTTCCTTTTTTGCAGAAGTTGATTTGTAAATATACAACAGGCTCTACGATGACGGTGTGTTCTAGCTCTGCTGGCCAAAGACACTATGGCCGGGAATCCAGATGTTTGCATAGGGGTGGAGTCCAGGGCATCACCACTTCTGGCACCAGCAACAGCTTTCCCATAGATTTCTTTATTCCACCTGTGGCCAGAGGCCCTTCCCTGCAGCCGTCGCTGTTAGCTCCTGGAGTTTTCTTTTTCTCTTTTTGTGTTTGCTTGAAAAAAAAAAAAAGCCTTGTCGTGCTCATCCACCGCCTGGGGCTGTGTTGGGGGCTTCTTCTCGCCACCTTAGCGGCCACTCTGGCATTTTGAAGCGAAGTTCTGGAACGTTCTGAGGTCCCCCCCTCTCTGTGACAGGCTGGAGACTCCCGCGGCGAGAAGAGCTGTTCCTCTTCTGGTAGACATGTTTTGGGGCTTGAGAATGATCGGCAGAAAGGCGAAGTGCGCCCCGTTATCTGTCACTCTCCCACCTGTCTTGAGAATTTAAAGCCCAAGCATCCCATAGGAAGTAATCAGCATGCAGGAGATTTTCTCTCTGGAGTTTTTCTGAACTGAAAACACATCATGGACGCTAGTGTCCTCAGCGACTGGTGGAGAGCGACTTGGGAAATGGGACTTTGGATTGAGCTTGTTCCCAGAGGCTGACAATGACCATGTCTCAGGTGCACATTTGTGATTCCAGTGCGGCACTGAGTGCACCCTAATTATGCTTGGCTGGTGCCAGGTGGGCGTGTGTATGTGTGCCCTCTGGGGAGGCCTTAGGGGTGAACTTGCTGAATTTTTCTTTGGCTGGGTCTCCCTAAATCCCTATAATCTTTCCTCTCCCCAAATAAATCTCCGCAAATCCCCTTCAATCTCTCTCCTTCTGTGTCTCCTGCCCTCTGCCCTGGCAGGCTTAGGCACCAGTCCTGCGGGGGAATTGGTCACGTGATTGGTTACCTTGCTCGAGAGGGTGGTCTACCCTGGGACCTCCTGCCTCCCAGGCATCTCAGCGTTCCTAGGGATCTTCAAGGAACATGAAGCCTCTCGGGAACATGTTTCTTGAATTCAAGTCCAAAGTGTCAGAAAGCGATGCCTGATGCCCTGGTTCGAGTTTGGGACCCCAGTGCCTGTTCAGTGAAGACAGGGGGACACGTGGACTCTGGAGGAGAAGACGGTCCATGCTGGTCGTGCCCCTGATGGTCTGGGGTGTGTGAGATGAGATGACTTTTTCTTTGGGCTACACTGTTTTTTAGATCTCACTCGATTTTATCTTTAAGGTGTATTATACAATGTCTGTATGTACTACCTGGGCTCTAGTGAGAACAAGGGTAACCTCCAAGTGGCTGCTGTGGGCCACGTTCGTTCTGTGGCAACTCAAGTGCATTTCGTGTCTTCACCCATCAGCTGTGTGTCTTGGGCTTTTTCTCCCAGTAGCATTTCTCCCCCCCCCCCCTTTTTTTTTTTGTTAATTTATTTGACAGGTAAAATTATAGACAGAGAGACAGAGAGAAAGGTCTTCTTTCTGTTGGTTCACTCCCCAAATGGCCGCTATGGCTGGCGTTGCACCAGTCTGAAGCCAGGAGCCAGGTGCTTCCTCCTGGTCTCCCATGCGGGTGCGGGCCCAAGCACTTGGGCCATCCTCCACTGCCTTCCTGGGCCACAGCAGAGAGCTGGACTGGAAGAGGAGCAACTGGGACTAGAACCTGGTGCCCACATGGGATGCTGGTGCCACAGGTGGAGGATTAACCAAGTGAGCCACGACGCACCCCTACCCCCAACATTTCAACAGGACTCAGAAGGGCAAGGGTTCTGCCTCTTGGTTGGCAACAAATCTTGGGAATAGGTCTTGCAGGTGGCCAGGCAGGGGAGGCCGTGATACAGGCTAGACAGATAGCTCCGGTTGCAGCCATTCATACCTGATGCCCCTGGATTGGGTTCCTGTTGTTTTCTGCATTAAGATGGGGATTGAAGAAGCTGGTGGTTGTAGGGATTCGGTGATGGCTTTGAGGGGCGGACACATAGCCGGGATAGAGCCAACGATGACTGTCCTCACTCTGGAGCTGTCTTTAGAGCTGGGCTTGACGGCCCAAGGAAATTCAGGCCCAGAGCCAGTTGGGGAAGAATGAGTCAGGATCTGTTGAAAATCGATTTTGGGGGCCTGCGCCGTGGCTCACTAGGCTAATCCTCTGCCTGCGGCGCCGGCACACCGGGTTCTAGTCCTGGTTGGGGCGCCGGATTCTGTCCCAATTGCCCCTCTTCCAGTCCAGTTCTCTGCTGTGGCCCGGGAAGGCAGTGGAGGATGGCCCAAGTGCTTGGGCCCTGCACCCGCATGGGAGACCAGGAGGAAGCACCTGGCTCCTGGCTTTGGATCGGCGCAGCATGCCGGCCGTAGCGGCCATTTGGGGGGTGAACCAACAGAAGGAAGACCTTTCTCTCTGTCTCTCTCACACTAACTCTGCCTGTCCAAAAAAAAAAAACAAAAAACAAAAAACAAACAATTTTTGGGAGCTCGGCTGGTGCATGCTTTAATCTCCTCAGAAATTGATGGAAGAAATCGGGGCAGAACCATCACTGAGCGTTGTGTACGGACATGGGGCATATCCCGCGTCCGCCGCGAGACACCACTGTTCTGAGCCCGCTGTCGATCTCTGTGACAGAGGTTATCACGATCCAGCACCCAGGCTAAGGGCTGGGTGAAGAGGAGGTGAGGGCGCGTGTGAACCGCTCGGAGCAGTGCACAGCGTGTGCCTGCGCTCAGTCAGTGCCAGTTCTTGGTCCTTGGTGTCTGCCCGTCAGAGGCGGGTCACCCTGACTCGGGGCCGTTCCCCATTTGCTCCCAACGGGAAGGGGTTTTTCCTGCAATGCTAGCATTTACCTGCAGACCTCACCTGAGACATCCTCAGGGCTAGCGCGGGTGCTGGATGGAGTGCCCCGCTTTGCTCTATGTTAGGGCTCAAGCCTTCCTCTCACCTGCCCATCAGCTGCTTCTTCCCGCACCTGTCCTGCACCCCGAGCTTCCAGGCGTCTCCCCATCAGCCTGGGCAGGAAGTATCTTCTCCCAGCACCCGGGCCGCGGTGCAGCTCTGGCGGGTCCTCAGACTCAGCCCGGCTTTGCTTTCTGAGAATTGCCTCGGTGGTTCTTACTGGGGGCAAAAAAAGGCATTTGATGTGATGATAGGACGTCGTTCTGCTGTGAGTTCTGTAGCTGGAAAGTCTCTGTGCTGACTTTAGTTCGAAGTTAGCATGCATTTGTGTGTGCCGCGGGAGCATATGTCAGAGTTGGTTTGCCTGTGTCCTTGGGGGTGTGGTGGTGGTGGTGTGGTGATGGGGGTTGGGAGGAGACCTCAGAGCCTTTCCCTTCTCCAGGTGGCAGGTGCAGACACAGCACCTGAGGAGCTGATTTCAGGGTTGGGCGTGACCCCTGCTCCTGTTCCCTCCAAGTTAACCCTTTTGGGGGCCAGGGTCAGGGGTCATGCTCTATTACTTCTGTAACAGGGTGAGCAGGGGAGGAAGGCTGCCTTGAGCTGACCGTAGTTAATACCCAGCCTATTGAGAGGACCATTCTCTGTCAGGACCACAACACAGATCACCGCACCTGTTGTATGATAAACTGCAGCTGGTGCTGGGAAAAAAAAAAAGGAATCGTAGAGTGAGTGTATGACATAAAGCCTCAGACAGGCCCCAGGTTTTTGTGTGACGATCTGGCCTGCCTCCCCATCCTATCCTGTCCCCTCCTTTCAGGGCCCACAGGATTGTGGAAAAAGAAAAAAAAGGAAAAGGAAAAAGAAACCCACAGAAACCCAATCCCCAAAGTTTTGTGGGTTTTGAAAACCTGTGTGTGGCAGGGAAGGAGCTGTAGAAAGCTGGGAGACAAAGATGCATGATGCTCTTGGGTTCCTGGCAGCCCAGCGGGCCCCACCCCTAACTATCTTCCCATAGTGGGGCTGGAAAAAAAAGACTCAAGATTTACCTTGAAACTTTAGAAGATGCAAATACCTTGAAATAAAAGTAGGTTGAGAGGCTGCCAGTCCCTTACCAGGGAAGTGGTTTTTAAGGAAGGTTCTTTTCGTCCGACACTTGGAAGAATTGGCGTTGGAATGGGAGACCCGGGAAAGGAGAGGCAGTTCTGGTCTGGGAACCTTAGGGGATGTGGGAGGCTCACGTAGGTTGCACCTGGGCATGGACGCCCCAGTGGGGACGCCAGTGACAAGAGACTACAACCTGGGGGAGGAGAATCCCGGGCCGAGTGGCCTCAGCTGCATCCTAGACTGGTCTGGGCCCCAGAAAGGAGGCCTCTGTGTGCTCTCCTCCCTGCCCCCTTCTGGGCTGCCAGTGCAGGGACCTGGCCAGGCTGGTTAACACCATAATTCACACGCATCGTGGACCCCAGGGCTTCTCCAGGCCTGAGTAGGACCCTAATTACCACGAAAAACAAAAATCCACTTCTCTAAGAAAATAGGCCTTGGCCGGCGCCGTGGCTCAACAGGCTAATCCTCCGCCTTGCGGCGCCAGCACACTGGGTTCTAGTCCCGGTTGGGGCGCTGGATTCTGTCCCGGTTGTCCCTCTTCCAGGCCAGCTCTCTGCTGTGGCCCGGGAGTGCAGTGGAGGATGGCCCAAGTGCTTGGGCCCTGCATCCGCATGGGAGACCAGGAGAAGCACCTGGCTCCTGGCTTCGGATCAGTACAATGCACCGGCCGCAGCCGCCATTGGAGGGTGAACCAACGGCAAAAAGGAAGACCTTTCTCTCTGTCTCTCTCTCTCACTATCCACTCTGCCTGTCAAAAAAAAAAAAAAAAAAAAAAAAAGGCCTCAAACAACCATGACAGTAAAAGCTTAAAAAGAACTTTCGGGACAGTCGGGAGCAGCCTGTTCGGCAGGGACACACACACACTGTCTGCTTGGATTCCTGATGCCTGTGTTGCCCTGGCGAGGAAGGATGCAGTTGGTCCTGGTTATAAAGCAGGGGTGACTGTGGCCGCTTCTGCACCTGGAGTATGATAAGACCTCAAGCTTCTGCCCTTTGTTACAGATTGTGGGTAAAAAGGAGGTGTGATAAATGTAGCTATTGCGTTTTGTTTGTATTTATTTGAAAGGCAGAGAGAGAGAGAGAGGGAGAGTGCTGCTATCCATTCACATCCCAAATGCTGTAGTTAGGGCTGGGTCAGGCCTAAGCCGGCAGCCGAGAACTCCTTCTGGGTCTCCCACATATTCGAGCCATTGTCCACTTGTCTCCCAGGTACATGAGCGGGAGGTTGGGTTGGAAGCAGAGGTGGGACCCAATCCCAGACACTCTGATGTGGGATGCAGGCATCCCAAGCGGTGACTTAGCCCGCTGCACCACTGAGCCCACCCCAGACTTCACCGTCTTCGTCATCTTAAGTGCACAGTTCACGGGTGTCGAGTGCATTCATGTTGTTGGGCAGCCACGGTCATCAGCCATCTCCAGGACTTGATCTTCACAAACTGAACCTGCCCACGGAACACCGTCTTCCCGTTCTCACCCCCAGCCTCTGGCACCCTGCTTTCTGTCTCTGGTCTGTTTCACTTAGCCTAGTGTCCTCCGGATTCCTCTCATAGTAGGTGTTAGAATTTTCATCCTTTTCAAAGCTGAATAATATTCCAGCTTACTCAGTGCTGTCATCCATCAGTGGACACTTGGGCTGCTTCCGCCCCTTGGCTGCCGTGCCCATGGTGTGTAACTCAGACCCTGCTTTCAATTCATTTAGGTGTAGACCCACAGGTGCAATGTGGGGTCATATATATGGTGATCCTGCTCCATTTTCCCCACAGCTGTGTGGTGTTGTGCAGTTTCCAAAGTAGTTTTCACATCCACCATTCCCCGCCCCCCTCCAGATCCTTGGAACAACTCTGTGAGTACATAGCAACTACTGGAAAAAAAAAAAAAAAGGGTTCTGGAGGTTAGGGGCTCAGGTGAAAAGGCTGCTGCAGCCCAGGTGGGGGCTTAGGAGGGCATTGATGCCCACCTCCGTGTGCTTTCTCCTGGTTTATGCTGCTGGGAAGTTGTTGGTGGAGTTGATGGAAGAAGAGGGAGGAGGAAAAAAGATCCAGACCTCAGCCTTGTGAGGGTGGGTTCTGGCTCGGTCCGCAGTCTGCTCGGGTCGGTGGTGGTGTGTCGGCAGACTGGCCTTGGGCAGAGAGAAGCTCTGATTGGAAGCGCTTGCTGATTGCTGGAGTGTAAATACTTCTCCCCAGCCTGGTTTCAAGCTCCCCCTTGATGTAGCAACCTGCTTGTAAAATCCCTAACTTACCAGTAGATGTGATGTGACGCCAGGAGAAGTGGGGAGAGATGAACCTCAGGCCTGCCTCTGCCGTGGAGGGACTTCCGGCGTCCCCGTCCTCTCCTTGCTGGGTGCTGATTACCGTGTTTGTCAAACGTGGGGGTAATTAGCATCTGAGTTACACCTGCTTGCATTCCCGACGCCTTACAGGTCCTGAGAGAGATAAGGAATGCATGGTGCTTGTTGTATGACGATGACTAATACATTAGAAGGTGTTATTACGTTATGAAGATTAGAGTTCTAAAAGTACGCCTTTCTCATAAACGTTATTATCTTGCTCACTTTTTGACACCTGGCTGTCTTCTGGGCAGGCTTCCCGCAGAAGTTGGGTTGTATGTTGACCTTGAGTCTGTCAAGCAACCTTGAGTCTGTACAACCCCACAGTTTGCTAGGATGTTTTAGCGGCCTTTTATTCAGGTGTTTTTGTTCTCAGTATTTAAGTGATTTGCACTTGAAGAAAAACTTTTTAAAAAAGAGTACTTATTTATTTGAGAGGTAGAATTACAGGGAGGGAGAAAAAGGGGGGGTGTCTTCCATCCACTGGATCACTCCCCAAATGGCTGCAATGGCTGGAGCTGGGCAGATCAGAAGCCAGGAGCTTCTTCCAGGTCTCCCACGTGGGTGTAGGAGCCCAAGAACTTGGGCCATCTTCTACTGCTTTCCCAGGCCATAGCAGAGAGCTGGATCGGAAGAGGAGCAGCTGGGACATGAACCCGTGTCCATATGGGATGCTGACACTGCAGGGAGGCTTAGTGCACTACGTCACAGCTCTGACCCTGAAGAAAAGCTTCTTAAAACATTAGAAAAGTGTCCTGTCTTCCTAGAGGAATAGTTGAAAAATTTGGAAGAGAATAAAGACAGTGAGATGAAGTAGTTGGCTGACTGGGTCCCAGCCATGCAGTTCCCCCAGGAGAGACTTGGAGAGGTTGCCAGGTAGGGTGGGGCTGTGGTTATTTGCTGACTCGTGTGGAGGTGTTTTAGTATTTTGCCAACTGGTTTGGTTGAGCCGCTGTGCACGGGTTGCCTGTTGGCTCCGGCTAGGGGGATGGTGCCATCTGTGGTGTGTTGTGAGCTGGATGGTGGTGTTGATGATGACATTGCTTGGGTTATTGTCACGGTCACCTTCTCCACCATCATCACCACCTGTAAACACTGCCCCAGAGACAGCAGTGGGGCAGAGCCTGGTGCCAAGATGAGACGAGACCCTGCTCATCACACTTCCGGAGAGCTAATTATACATGTGCGAAAAAGGAGATAAAGAATACCCAGATCTGAGTGTGGCTGATGCTCCCTGGTTAGGATTAGACCTGGGAACTGGCTTCTCACTTGCCAAAGGACGAAGAGTAAAGGGCATTCCACATGCAGTCCTGCCTTCTGCTGAACCACAGACACAAGGAGCCTCCAGCCAACCTCCCTTGAGAACAGTCTTTACAGTCAACTCATTCTTCTTCTAATTTTTCTTTAAAGATTTTTTATTTGAAAGAGGAAGAAGAGAGGGAGAAAAGCAGAGAGAAATCTTGCATCTGCTTGTCCACTCCCCAAATGGCTGGGGCTGGGCCAGCCGAAGCCAAGAGCCTACCATGTGGGTGGCAGGGACCCAAGCACCTGGGCCATCTTCTGCTGCCTTGCCAGGTGCGTTAGCAGGGAGCTGGATTGGAAGCAGATCAGCCAAGACTTGAAACCCGGCTCCAGTAGGGGATACAGGCATTGCAGTTGGTGGCTTAACCCACTGCACCACAACACTGGCCCCTCATTCCTGCCATTAGAAGGCCAGGTCTTTCTGGCTCAGAGTGAACTGCTAGCACAGCTCTCTCATTTGTTGACCATGGAACTCAGATGCTTGGAGCTTAAGTCACCTGCTGAAGCTGCCACAGAAGCCTGGGCTTTGGCCAGGTGGGAGGATGCACCTGCTGTCGCATCAGTGCAGGCATGGCTGCTGGAGCAGGTGGCGGCCAGCCTGGGGTCCGCCTGCTCCCATCCTTGTTCACACCCTTTATCCTTTGTAGTTCACTTTGCACGTCCTGTACGGTGAGCTCCCAAGGATGTGATTGGCCCCAGAGAGAACTCGAGCCCTGGCAGGCGGTGCCTTTGCTCCTCTGCTTGCCTTTCTCCTGCTGTGTCCCGAAGTGGCTCAGAGGCAACCACGTTTCGAGAGCTGAGAGCAGAGCCAGCGCCTGTGGTCCCTGCAGGGTCTCACTGGCTGAGGCGGAGTCAGGGTTTCCTGTGCTGAGGCCCCCGTGCAGGCTGCCCCATGCCCTGCTGCAGCCGGCCCCACACACAGGCAGCCCCTAGCTTGTGTCGGACACAGAGGCGCTTAGCAGATGCTTGGAGAATAATGAGTGGAGCTGTGGACAAGGAGGAGGTCCGGCTCTGATTAGAGAGATGACGTGCAAGTCCTGACTGTGGACTTAGGAGAGGCCTTGGGTGAGTGATATCATTGTTTTGAGTTTCTGTTTTCTATGTAACAGTACCTGCCTTTGCAGCTTGTAGTAAGGTTTTATTGCAAAAATTAAAAAAAAAAAAAAGCAAAACCAGGGAAATAAAGCACGTCATATGTTATAGGTGTCGGAAGAAAGGGCACTGAGTTGATTTTTAAGCAGATTAGTGTTAACACACCATCATGTGAGTAACTTCATTGACAAAAACCTCTGTCTGACACCTTCAGGAATGTCAGTGGAAATGCATTCCGTTGGCTTCCCAGCTGCTTCTGCAGGGAGCTGGGTCGGGAGTGGAGCAGACAGGACTCGAACTGGCACACCTTAAGCATCACAGGTGGCAGTTTAACCCGCTGTGCCATAGCATCAGCCCTTAAGATGTTTTCTCTAAATGTCAGAAATTAAGTACTAATAGCCATTTATAGATCTGCGTGAAAGAGTTTGTGTTTTGTCACAATGAGTGTAGAGAAAGAGATAGGAAAGAAATGTTGAAAATTGCGGGTTGGAGTAGAATTCGGGTGTGACAGGGATGTCCCTTGTGCCAGAGAGGAGGCTGGGAGTGAAGCCAGCCAGAGTCATAGCACGGAAGTACTGGGCTTTGAATCTAAATTGCCTCCGTGGGACCAGACCAGGGTTCCTAAGTATTATCCTGCAAGGTTTTGCTTGCACAGGTTGGTGAATTCTATCCCGTGAACTCTCTGAAAGATCGGATGTGTCCCCGCGTCCCCACGTCCCCACAATGCGCAGCAGCACGTGGTGATGCAGACACAGTGCCGAGTGTTGTAGGGGATCCTAGGGAAGGGAACTTGTTCTGAACAGGAGTCATCCCGGCTGGTTACCCAGTTCTTTTCCTGTTGTAGCTTCTCAGGCTGCTCACCTCCCAGGGTGAGGTCGTGGATCCAGTGGTGGATTCGTTTCATGAATGTTTGTGAAAGGCGCTGACCAGGGCCAGGGCTCTCCACCTGGGGCTTCAGTGGCAAATGAACGTGGCAGCCATCCCTCCCTCCTGGAGATCACAGTGCTGTGTCCCTGAAACACAGAGACCCTCGACTTGCCCCAGCCATGCCCCAGCCATGCCCGTGTAGCACTCCCATGGGCAGCTGCCATCCATTTGCTCTTCAGGGTCCCAGACACAGGCAGCCTGCTGTGGGCTCCCCTGTCCTTTCTTCTGTCAGTCTCAGAGTCATACTCTAACTTTTTTTGTTGTTTTGTTTTAAATTTTTTTTTTTTTATTGGAGCTGGCGCTGTGGCACAGCAGGTTAAAGCCTTGCCCTAAAGCGCCGGCATCCCATATGGGTGCTGGTTCAAGTCCCGGCTGCTCCACTTCTGATCCAGTTCTCTGCTATGGCCTGGGAAAGTAGTAGAAGATGACCCAAGTCCTTGGGCCCCTGCACCTGCATGGGCGACCCGGAAGAGGCTCCTGGCTCCTGGTTTTGGCCGTTGTGGCCAATTGAGGAGTAACCCAGCAGATGGAAGACCTCTCTCCCTCTCTCTCTTCCTCTCCTCTCTCTGTGTAACTCTGCCTTTCAAATCAATAAATAAATCTTTAAAAAAAAGATTATAAAAGAAATGGCCCTCCTCAGTCATTTTGGGAACAAGCTTTTCTGAATGTGTTCATCCCTAGTGAACTCTGTGGCCGGCTCCCTGTGTACATTAGCCGTAGTCAAACTTTCACCCATGGAGCCCTGCCTGCTGCTGTTCCAAAGAAGGTTCTTCCTCCATGATGTGGACTGTCAGCATTCACGACGCTGGGCTCCCACTGTCCTCTGTTCTTGGGTAGCCCAGGCTGGCGGTGCCCTAGGGCACCTGCTGGGAGCCAGGTGTTCTAGCATTTTCCTCCTGGGGATTTCCCTTCCAGACACAGCTCCTTGCAGCGTTGACATCAGCTCTGTACACCACTATATGTTTGGTTCTTTTTATTTTACCCTCCCCATGGGGGCCCTTTATGGTTTTGTGACATTTCCCTCCCTGCATACCAGGGGTGACACCGTGGCTGGCCTCTTGGTCCCCTTAGAAGATGGGGTGTCTGCAGAGAACTTTCTGGACGTTGACCGTGGCTGCCTCCTGAACCTCTTCCCCTCAGCCTTTACCAAACTCTTTGTCTTGGAGTCTCAGAGTCACTGACTGTTCCAGTACCTGGGAGGAGCTTGAGTGAATACCAAGGGAGAATCCCGCCCACAGCTCCCCTTTGGCCAATGGCTGTGTTGTGTGGGTGGTGTTTGCGAGGCACGGGCGTGGTTTGTGAGCACTCACCTGGCGGCCTGTGTTACTGACTGTGTGCCAGGCACTAACACTTGACTGCTAGTTGACTGTTTGTTGGGGAAGCAGGGTTTGACAGGTGAGGAGAAGCGGCTGGCCTCAGGCCACGTGGGTGTATGGGCGTGGGGCAGGGGTTTGAGCCCGAGTGTGTCTGAGACAGCTTCTGGAAGGTTGCACTCCATTCACAGCTAACTGGGATGGAGTGCTTGCCCCAGAGAGTGAGCCCCACCACTAGCACAGTGCACGGGCGCGCGTGGGGAGACCATCAAGTGCGCATGTGTAGACCCTGTCCGTGCCATCGCTGAGTCTCTGGAGCTGCACTCTTGCCAGGGTCTTGCCCTTGAGTTTGGAGCTCAACTGCAGGTGCGGCTGCTGGGGCTTGTGGCCTTCGGCCTGGCTCGCCTCTGTACCAAGAGAAGAATGGGAGCAGTAACTCGGTTATAAGTCCAGAATACATTTGTTATGGCGTTGCTCTTTCCATCCTTACAAAATAAACGGAATTCCCATAGCATCCAGAGAACCCTGAGGTTGGGGATCAGAGTATTTGCAAAAAAGAAAACAAAACAGAAGAATCCCCAAACAAATGAACAACAACAACAAAAAATCTAAACAAAACGACCAGAGTGCTCGTCCCAGGGTTCTGGCAAAGTGTAGCAGTCTCTGGAACTTGACAAAATACATAGCATTTGTAGCATGGGTTGCCGCTGGCAAACAGTCATGGAAAACTCAGATATTCAAAAATCCTGAAAAATCACATTTATTTTCTCAGATGGCTGGAACACACACAGGAATGGTTTCTTCCTTGTCCCTCTTGCCTGAGTGGACGTTGATTGAGCTGGTCACTTAGCACAGGTGACGGCCTAGGACACAGGCCAGTGACTTGGCAGCTCGGTTCCCTCCCTTAAATGATGATCTTTTTTGTTACAGTGTATTGTAAATGTTATTCAAAAGTTTCTTAGATGGGGTTGATTGTTTTTTTTGTTGGGGCTTACAAATTTAAACAAGTCATTATTAAGGGTGTTATAAAGGACCTCTGGTGTTACTCAAGTGCTTTCTTTGTATTTTCAACCACCAGGAGATAGCCAATAGGAAAATGGAACATTTTGAACCCTTACTTTATTAAGGAAGAAACTACCAGCTGTGATATAGAAAGTTACTCCCTGTTTCTATTGTATGTTTTGAAATCTCCCTTTCTCTAAAGATTGCAGTGGGAGGTGATAGGTCCCGCTGTCATGGGCAGCTTTGTAGCATGAAGGCACAGCTGCACTGCCCAGGTCTTGGGTTAACCCCTTAAGGGGGGAGGAGCTGATCTGTTGCCTTTGCCGTTGGAGATGCTGGGTTTGCTTGTAGGTGATTCTGGAGACAGCATGAAACCCAGGCAACTCACAAGTGTCTCCCATACTGCTGAATCCCAGAGTGACTTCCGGGGTCCCAGACCCATATCACTTCTGGGACCAGTGCCATAGGTGTCACGCTCCTCTGGCCCTGGGCTCCAGTGAACATGCTGTCCTCTGTGTCCTGAAATTCTTAACACATTTTGATTAGGAGTTCTCCTACCTTTTCCTTGGCACTGGGTCCAATAAATCATGTAATTGGCCTTGATCCTTTTCATTATCAAACTTGCTCTCTACTCGTTTTCAGCCTGATGTCAAATGCGTTCTAGTGACTGATCAAAATCTTCTTGTGGCTAATGGTTATAAACCTTATTGAGTACTTGGAAAAGCCTTTTACTGTGGTGTCGCTTTCCAGGCATGAACACACATGTTTTGGTATATGTGTGTGTGTGTATGTACGTATCTATCTCTATAGATCTTTGTCTAGGGCACTGCTTTCGAGAGAAAAAAAACTTGAGGTGTTCTAGAATGTGGTGGCTTGCAGGTTTCCCCATTGCTGGAGCTTGTAAGTAGGTGGTGGTCTCAGGGTGGATGCAACACTCCCTGGGCCTGAATCTGAGCTCTGCTGCTTCCCAGGCATCCCTCTCGATCTCCAAGAGCCTTCACTTGCAATTCATAAAATGGGCGTACCAATGGTATGTGTGGCATGTGAGTTGCCAGGAGGTTTTGAAGACAGACCTCATCATGGGAGTTTATTTGCTTGTTGTGTATTAGTGATCAATACATGTTAGCTGAAATCACTGACTTTGGGCCAGTTTTTGTCACTCAGATTCATGGCCAAAGAAGACACCTCTGACTCCCAACTCAGTATCTTTAAAAAAATGTGTTGTTGGGGCTGGCACTGTGGCGCAGTAGGTTAATCCTCTACCTGTGGCACCGGCATCTCATGTGGGCACTGGTTTGAGACCCGGCTGCTCCTTTTCCGATCCAGCTCTCTGCTGTGGGCTGGGAAGGCAGTGGAAGATGGCCCAAGAAGGGCCATTCACCAGATGCAAGACCTATCTCTCTCTCTCTCTCTCTCTCTCTCTCTCTCTCTCTCTCTCTCTGCCTCTCTTCTCTCTGTGTAACTCTGACTTTCAAATAAATAAGTTTTTTAAAAAAATATGTTGGAAAGTAGGTCCATCAGCATCAGTCCTTTAGGGGGATTTATTAGAGGAAGAAAAAACAAAACAAAACAAAACAAAAACCAAAATGCTATTTGGGGATGTCCCAGCATGTCCAAGGCAGAGATGGCTGAATTTCCTGGTAACAGGCCAGAGTATAGCCAAGCTGAAAAAGGGTAGGAAAGTAGTTCATATGCCACAGAGTTAGTTTCTTTCTCTCCCTCTTCCTCCCTTCCCTCCCTCCCTCCCTCCCTCCCTCCCTCCCTCCCTTCCCTCCCTCCCTCCAAATTTATATATTTATTTGAAAGTCAGTTACACAGAGAAAGAAGAAGAGGCAGAGAGAGAGAGAGAGAGAGAGGTTTTCCATCCACTGGTTCATTCCCTAGTTAGCTGCAACAGCTGGAGCTATGCCAATCTGAAGCCAGAGACCAGAAGCCTCCTCTGGGTCTCCCATGCAGGTGCAGGGCCCCAAGGATTGGGCCATCTTCTGCTTTCCCAGGCTACAGCAGAAAGCTGGATCAGAAGTGGAGCAGCCGGGACTCGAACCAGCACCCATATGGGATGCCAGCACTGCAGGCAGCAGATTTACTTGATACACCATAGTGCCGGACCCACAGAGTTTCTTTAGTACAGACCATAGGGATGCAAAAGTGAGAAAGACATGACTCTTCCTCTCCAAAGGAGCAATTAGAAGGGACCCTTTCCTGGCATTTTATACACTATCCAGCAGAGCTAGACAAAAGGGAGGCCTTGGGCCATGTGTGTGTTACAGTGCGTGGGCCATGTGTCTGCAGCCTTCTAGGAGTTCACTGCAAGGCATGATGGGAGAGGGGCTATGTAACAGGTCCGTGTTTGGCCTGGATAAGTGTAGGTGGGGGTGGATAAGTGTAGGAGGAGTCCTTCCTTCCTGATTTATTTATCTGAAAAGCAGATAAATAGAGGAGAGAGAGATAAGAGACAGCGGTCTTCTATCTGCTGTTTCACTCCCCAAATGGCTGCTATGGCGGAGGCTTGTATAAGCTCCCTGGATCCTGGAACTCCATTGGGTTCTCCTACTTGGGTGGAGGGGGTCCTGGTACTTGGGCCATCTTCCACTGCTTTCCCAGGCATATTAGCCAGGGAGCTGGGTAGGAAGAGGAGCAGCTGGGACTCAGGCACGCTCTGAGTGGGATGCTGGCATCACCTGCAGTGGCTTGACCCGCTGTGGTGCTAGGAGGAGGTGGTTCTGATTGAGCACCAGGTGAAACTGTTTGCCCTCCAGGTCTGAATCCCACAGAGCCATCGTTGTGAGACTCTCCTGGCTTCTGATGAAGAGGATCAGTGATTTGAACTCTGACAGTAAAGGTTTGCAATGCGGCAGAGACTCGGTCACACTTGCAGCCTGTTTTATGCAATAATTACGCGATTTGACAACGGAAAGGAAGCTCCCCACTTCTTCCTTTTATTGGGCAGGTAACACAATGGCACATCCATTCCTCATTTGATTGTTGCCCTTATAAATGGAGTAATTTTCTCACTGTGCTGCCCAAGTCAATATCTGTTTAAGAGCATTTCTCAATTAATTTGAGTCTCACATATTTACTAATGATTTAATTGGCTACTTGGTCATTTACCCATCTCTTTTTAGCTAAAATGAAGAGTTGGAGGTTCACATGAAACCAATGAACAGTATACGCCTGGGAGAAGTAGCTCTGGTGCGTTTAAAGAACCTGTCTAGGGGCCAGCATGGTGGTGCAGCCGGTTAACTCACCACCTGTGATCCCTGCATTCCATTTGAGTGCTGGTTCCAGTCCCAGTTGCTCCATTTCCCATCCAGCTCCTTGCTAATGCACCTGGGAAAGCTTAGGAAGCTGGCCCAAGTGCTTGAGTCCCTGCCGTTGATGTGGGAGACCTGGATGGATTTCTAGGCTCCTGGCCGTTGCAGCCATTCAGGGAGTGAACCAGCGGATAGAAGGTCTCTCTGTGTCTCCTCCTCTTTCTCTGTAACCCTGCCTTTCAAATAAAGAAATTAAAAAAGTCTCCTGTGTTTGGATTCAGGTGCATGTCTTCCTTTTCCTGTTAGACTGAACAGTCACAAGGAGGCAGAAGTGAAAAGAAGAACTGCTGTGTTTGGATACTAACAGGGAAAGACTTCAGGTCCGTTTGACATTGGACCCTAACAGTGGGCCCGGCCTCCTACAAGGCTCCGCCATTAATGCTGCTTCCTTTCTGGCGTGGCCAGAGCTGGACTTGGGCAGCTGGGATGCAAATGTGAACCCTCTCCAGAGACGTCTTGGGGAACGTAAAGAATGGGGAGAACCAGCAGAGCATAACGCCTTGCTGTGTAGCGGGTCAGGTGCGCAGTTCCTGCCGTCAGCGGGCTGAACGCTGGACGTGCATCCGAGTTCCGCTTTGAACAGATGCGGGGGCATTTTTTGGGTTTTCGGGTTTCGGAGTGTTGCATCTGGAGAGTGAGCGCCTTGTGAACATTTCGTTCTTTGATCGGGCAGTGAAAACAGAGGCCTGTGCCAGCCGGGTGCCTCCGCCAGGGCCACACAGCAGGCAGGTGGGAGACTCTGCCCTCCTCGTCCAAGTGTTGGTGTGTGGCGCACTTTCCGTTGTTGGGATTTCAGAGGGGGCAGAAATGCACATAGGTTATCCTCCCTTGGAGTAAGATGACTCCGCCTTCCTCTCCCTCCTCCCGCTTCCGGCACTTTCTCAGCAGCTCTGATGCAGAGCGAGAGTGTGTTGCTGTCGCTGGGATCCTGGTCTCTGGCTGTTGGGAGAATGACGTGAACGAACAGATGGGAAGGTCTTAGCACACACCTGGCTGGAGCGAACGCTCCATCAATGTCAGCCCTTCCTGAGCTCCGCGAAGCCGAGTGAGCGGGCACTGGTTTATGTGCGTGATGCCACTCCTGCCATCTTGCCTGGCTTTCCCGCCAGAGGAGACCCATCTGCTTTCTGGGGACTGCGCCTCGGAGCTGCTCTCTGCTAAATTATTGTTGGGTTTATTCGTGTTGTTCCTGGATGGCCTTTAGTTGTGGATGCGGGGTCTTTTGCGGCTGGCATTATGAGCTAGCCATGGTGTGCGTGTGTGTGTGTGTGTGTGTTCCATGGGCAGACAACAGAATGCACTTGTGTTTTACGCTCTGCCTTCATTTATGTTGCCTGCTGGCTAGCTCGTGGCTTAGCTGGTTTCTGTACCAGGAATGTGGGAAGCAGCTGGGCTGTGATGAGAGAAAGGGAGAGAGTGCAGCTCCTGGCTTCCTTCCTGCCTTAATAGTGGCTTCGGAGTGGATGCAGCCCGTTCCCTCCTTTCTTTGCTGCGCACCAGTGTGGCGCTCACCTCTGGGAGGCCAGAACTTGTATGAGGAGGCGCCGTCTAATTCGCACTGTCAGGGACAGGGATTGCCTGGAGACGCATCGGCAAGCGTGGATTCCTTGGAGTCGATGGCACAGACAGGTTTCTAGAGGCTGTGTTGCAGCCCGAGTTCACCTGCGAAGTCCCGGTCCCTGTGCATCGTCCTGCTAATTGGATCATCTCAGAGATGCTCATTAGCCAGGGCCTGGAGCAGGATTCTCTGGTGGGAATGAACATCTGGCATTGCTAAGGCCTGGTAGAGGGTAGGTGGAGCCCTGCCTGTTAGGTGACTTGCGGATATAAAATAGGAGTGAAAACCTTCTAAAGCCAAAGCACAAGGGCCGGTGGCATAACAGGTAAAGCCGCCACTTGTGATGCCAGTATCCCATATAGGCACTGGTTCAAGTCCCAGGTGCTCCACTTCCAATCCAGCTCTCTGCTACAGCCTGGGAAAGCAGTGGAAGATGGCCCAAGTGCTTAGGTCCCTTCCCCAATGTGGGAGACCTGAAAGAAACTCTGGGGCTTTGGCCTGGCCCAGCCCTGGATATTGGTGGCCATTTGGGAAGTGAACTGGTAGATGGAAGACTCTCTCTCTCTCTCTCTCCTGCCTCTCTCTCACTCTGTCTCTCAAATAAATACAATAAATAATCTTCAAAAAAAACCCCAGTGTGTGGATTTTCTCTGGTTCTTGGCCACCTCCCTGGTGTCCTGAAGTTCAGTTATGACACTGAGTCGCCATTGTTAGTGCAGAGCCCACAGGCCCCCAGCCCCGAGAGTGCCCCTGCTTCGCATGCTGGTCCCACGCCCCAGCTGGGATCTGTGGTTTTCACTGACTGTGTTTGAGTTCAGGGTGCCCTTGACCCTCTTCTCAGCTTCGATTGTTTAACGATCCACAGAACTCAAGGAAACATTAGTAGAGTGTTTGATTTAAAAAAAAAGTCAGAAGGGTGGGCACTTGACCTAGAGGCTAATGCGCCTCTTGGGATGCCTGCATTCCACATCAGAGTGGAATCTGCTCCCGATTCCAGCTTCCTGCTAATGCAGACCCTGGGAGGCGACAAGTGCAGTGGCTGCCGCCCTGGACTAAGACCTGCGTTTGCCCTCGCCCAGCCCCAGCCATTGTAGGCATTGGGAGTGAACCAGTTGATAGGGGCTCTGCTTCTCAAATAAACAGGAACAACATTTTAAAAAAGGATCTTAGAAAGGACACGGATGAAAGAGGTGCGACGTGAGAGGTTCTGCAGGGCCCTGGCCCGGGAGCTTCTGTCTTTGTAGAGCTGGTGGCGTGCCTCCCTGCTGGCACACGAGTGGGCTTACAACTGACCTCTCTGGCTTTTTTTTTCTTTTTAAACTTCAAGATTTATTTATTTACTTGAAAGGCTGAGTGGCCGAGAGAGAGAGTGAGAAATCTCTTCCATCAACTGTTGCACTCCCCAGGTTGCCTCAGTGGTGGGGCCTGGGCCAGGCCAAAAGCCAGGGGCCCAGAACTCCATCCTGGTCTGCTGTGTGGGTGGCAGGGGCCCGAGTATTTGGGTCATCTCTGCTTCCTCCCCAGGCACATTAGTGGGGAGCTGGATGGGAAGCTGGGACTTGGACCAGCAACGTTCTGATAGGGAATGCCTGCGCCCCAGGTGGTGACTTAGCTCACTATACTACAAGGCCTACCCCATTTAGGGTTTTTTTTTTTTGATTGCTCAAACCACTGGTCTTTGGTGGCAGTAGGGGATGGGGCTGAAAGCCCTCCCATGTACAGGTTGGTTCCCTTGGCAACCAGCCTCTATTCTGAAGCTATTTAGGGGCTCCTAGCCACCATACTCCCCATTAGCATGCAAAAGAGACACTCCAGAGGTTTCCAGTATCTCAGTACTGGAAATCTGACCCACCAGTATCATGAAGGGTGCCCTGGACGCCTGTCCAGCAAGGAGCTCACACAGATTTCTGAGGCCATGTGCCAGGCACTGGGGACGGGGACCAGGTGTCTGTTTCCTGTTACATCACACTTCTTGTCCTGGGCTGCCCTGGTAAGGCAAACAGGTGAAGAGCAACTGTGCCAGCTACTCCCTGGAATTCCGTTGGTGAGAGTCGTGTCTCGGGTGTGTGCCGAGTCTCTCGCCGCCGGCCGTCAGCCTGGTCGGCGTCTTCTATCTGCTGTCTTGTGGGATGATGATGCGGGAAAATCCTCATGGCGTGCATCACATTTATTTACGCTTGCCTGTAAGCTGTGTGGGGATGAGCTGGCACCTGACACAGCCCTCGATAACTCACGTAAGATCGGGAAGGAAGGTGGAAGGCTCAGGCATGAAATGGAAGGTGCGTTCCTTTTTATCATCATACTCAGACACACACGAAAATGCTCATGTTTAAATTTTTCACCACAGAAGATTGGAAATCAGAGATTTATATACGCTGCATTACCTCATGTTTTGAACAGTTTACTTGCAAAATACTACCAGGAGTAATTCTAGTGCTGACTGTGTTCCGCTCACGGTGATGCACCGCCGGGTCCTTACGATGTCCTCGCAGTGGCGTTGGCACACAGAGGGGGAGGAACTTGCCGAAGGATGCACAACAGGTGGTGGAGAGATCTGCGGTTTGAAGCCAGGGCTCCTAAAGCCCAGATGGTTTCCCTTCCACTTCCCAGCTAACTGTGGTGTTGCTCTAACACAGTGTGGTTAGGTGACCTAAACTGCATGATGCAGGTGTCAGGGTGTGGATTTTGAGTGGGTTGGCTCCAGGTCTCCCAAGTCCCTTCTGTGAAATGTGTAGTTTGCCTGTAATCTATGCACATCGTTTTGTATGCATTAAATCATCTCTCGATTACTCATAACCCCTCATACCATATGCGGGCTTTGCAAATTGTTATCACGCCACCTTGTTTGGGGAATAATGACAAGAGAAGACCTGTATGTGTTCTGTGCTGATGCATTGTTTTCCTGAATATTCTTGATCCATAGTTGATTAATCTGTGGAGGTGGAACCCGCATATCTTGTCTGTGGTGTGACTAAATCATCAAATTAGAGAACTGTCACATCCCGCTTGTGGGATTTACAGATTTAAACACAATTAGAACAGATCTTTCCAAATGTTTTTTTAGTCGTGATGAAGAGCCTTTTTGTGGTAGAACTAATTTTGATGAGCAACAGAGTGAGAACTCGGGGATCATCCAAGCAGGAAAATTGATGCAGGATTTCTGAGCATGTTCAGAATAAAGTCTTCCTTCCAGCAGTGAATTGAGTGGCTGGCTGGCAACTCGGGGAAATGTCAAATTGACTTTAGCTTGATGTCCACTGCCTGGACTTTATATTAGCACATGCTTATTTCACCAGACATGAGCATTGAATTTAATTAAATGTGTGTATTTCAAGTCTCCTTGAACTTCAGAATTATTGGAGCCTTTTTTTATTTTAAGGATGATGCTGTCCCTTTTCTACCTACTGCAGGTACAACAAATGTTAAAATTCTGTTGGGGATACACACATTGCATTGGGAAATTGACATATTTAGCATCTCTTATGAATGGACATAATGTGAGAATAGCCTTTCAAAGGCCCTTAAAACAAATAGTTTTAAGAATTCAACCCTCAGAGCTAATGTCATCCTTTAATGATGAAAAAAGTGGTGCTTTTCCTAAGATGAGGAACAAAACAAGAATGTCTGCTGTTACCACTTTGATGAGTATCCAGCATTGTCTTGGAGGTTCCAGTCAGGGCAGTTAGAAAATAATTTTTTTAAAGATTTATTTATTTATTTGAAAGGTAGAGTTACAGAGAGGCAGAGGCAAAGGTAAAAGAAGAGAGGGAAAAAGGAAGGTCTTCCATCTGCTGGTTCAGTACCAATGGCCAGGGCTGGGCTGATCTGAAGCCAGGAGCCTGGAGTTTCTTCGGGTCTCCCACGTGGGTGCAGGGGCCCAAGGACTTTGGCCATTTTCTGCTGCTTTCCCAGGTGTATTAGCAGGGAGCTGGATCAGAAGAGGAGCAGCTGAACTAGCGCCCATTTGGGGATGCTGGCATTGTGGGTGGGGTGGCTTTACCTGCTATACCACAGCGCCATTCCCAGAAATTAAAATAAAAACCATGCAGAAGAAGAAGTAAAATTGTCTCTTTTTGCAATGACATGATTCTATACAGGAAAATCCTAAGGAATCTACTAGGTGTAGATTAGATCTAAGAAATGAATTCATCAAGCTACTATATACCAGATCAGTGTACCCAAATCAGTTTTGTGTCTGTACCTAGGAATAAATAATCCAAAAGTGAAATAGAGAAAATAGTTATTTATAATAGCATCAAGAAGAGTAAAGTGTTTCAGGGGTAAATATAGCCAAACAAGTGCAAGACTTATTACAAAGTCTAAAACATCATTGAAAGAAATGAACGAAGACGGAAATAAGTGGAAGGCCTTTCTTTGTCCCTGGGTTGGAAGATTTACTGCAAAACTGCCCAGATTGATCTCCAGTTTCAACACAATACTTTCCCATTCCAGCTGCCTCTTTTGCAGAAATTGACAAGCTGATCCTTACATACATATGGAAGTGCAGGGGACCCAAAATAGCCAAAGCAATCCTATATTTCGAAACTTACTACAGAGTTATAGCATGGACTGGTGTAGAGAGAGATGGATATGTAGATCAATGGACTAGAATTGAAAGTCCAGAAATAAATCCTCCTATTTATAGGAGGACAAGGATGCTCAGATCATTCAATGGGGGAAAATAGTTTTTCAACAAATGATGCTGAGACAATTAGATAGCCACGTGTGAAAGGTGGATCTAGACTATTACCTCATAAATAATCAAAAATCAACTCAGAAGGGATTCATGACTCAAAATGTAAAAGCTAAAAGTGTAAGGCTCACAGGATAAAACTTGCATGCTTTGATAGCATGAGGAACAGGAGTAAATTGTGTTTCATCAAAATTAAACATTCTTTGTGTTTCAAGGAGGAATCTCATCAAGACTGCAAAAAAAAAAAAAACCACTTTTTTTTTTTTTTTTTGAGAATCTGACAAGGAATTGAATCTAAAACATATCCTAAGCTTTTATAGCCAATTAAATCTGGCAAAAGGATCTGAATAGGCATTTCTCTAAAGAGTTTTCAGGGTCGGCGCCATGGCTCACTTGGTTAATCCTCCGTTAATCCTCCACCTGCAGCGCCGGCATCCCATGTGTGCGCCAGGTTCTGGTTCTGGTTGCTTTTCTTTCAGTCCGGCTCTCTGCTGTGGCTCAGGAGGTCAGTGGGGGATGGCCCTGGTGCTTGGGCCCTGCACCCGCATGGGAGACCAGGAGGAAGCACCTAGCTCCTGGCTTCGGATCAGCGCAGTGCAGGGCGGCTGTGGCGGCCATTTGGGGAGTGGACCAGCGGAGGGAGGGATCTTTCTCTCTCTCTCTCTCTCTCTCTATAACTCTACCTGTCAAAACAACAACAACAACAACAAGCAAACCAGTTTTCTCTTCAATCTGGTAGCAGGGTTGGGGATTGAAAAGAAAAGGAGAATGATAAAAAGCCCAGTTTCGTTTTGTTTTTGTAGAATAATGAAAATGTTTTGAAATTCATTGTTTTGCGATGGGCATTTCTCCCCGTGGTTAAGATGCCGGTTATGCCGTCCTTTATCTCACACCCCAGTGCCTGGGTTGGATTCCTGGCTCTAGCTCCCGACTCCGGTTTCTTGCTAACGCAGCTCCTGCACTGTTACTGGAGCAGTGATGGCTCAGGGAATTGATTTTCTGTCACTCACCTGGGAGAACTGACTTGCGCTCCTGAATCTTGGCTTCAGGCCATTTTGGGCATTTGGAGAGTGAACCAGCAGATTGGATCTCTCTCTGTTCTCTCTCAGTAAATAACTAAAAAAAAAAAAAAAATTAAAAAGTAAAGTTGTAGTGATCATTGCATATATTAAAATACTAAAACTCATTGAATTGTACAATTTAAATTGGTCAGGGTAAGTTATATCTCAGTAAAGCTTTTACCAACAAAGAAGTCTTTCCCCAATGCCCAAACTAATATTTCCTTTGGTATTTGAAAGTTGGAACCAACTCATTTAGCAGTGTCAATTTTATAAAATAAATGATGGCACATCAGTGAACGGAACAGTCTGTAGTCTTTCAGTTGTGTTGTAGAATATTGTAGAATCTAATCACACCTAGAGGGTGTGATTAGTTGCTGTACTGGGTATTGTACAATAGAAGTCATCAGATAATATCCCAGTTTTATGGAAGGAGCATTTGTGATCACATGTATATGGGCCAGGTTGGGAGTGTGTACATCAGTGGTACCATCCAGTCATCTCTGGGTGTTGAAATGACAGATGGCTTTGTTTTTAGAGTTCATTTATTTACTTGAAAGACAAGCAATAGAGAGAGAGAGGGAGGAGAGAGCGCGAGAGAGCTCTTTCATTTACTGGTTTGCTCTCCAAATGCCCACAGCCAGCAGAGGACTGGGGCCAGGCCGAAGCCAGGAGCCAGGAGCTCCATCTCGATCTCCCACATGGGTAGCAGGGACCCACTTACTTGAACCATCATCTACTGCCTCCCCAGGGTGCACTTGAACCGGAAGCTAGATGAGCAGTAGGGTGCCTGGGACTTGACCCAGGCACTCTGACGTTGGATGGGGGCATCCCAAAGGACAGCTTAACCTTCAGCATCACAATGCCTGCCCCTGCTGAGTGCTTGTAAATACAGAAGCAAGGGTGGGCGTTGGTCCTAGCGGTTAAGATGCCCTGCATCCCACACCGCAGTACCTGGGATTGATTCCTGGCTCCTGAGGTCAGCTTCCCACCAGTGGAGACCCTGGGAAGGCAGAGTGGTGATGGCACAAGTGATGATGGCCTCCTTGTGTGGAAGACCTGGATTGTGTTTCTGGATCCCATCTTGGCCCTGAACTGGCCTGTGCTATTGTGGGCATTTGGGGGAATGAATGAGTGGGTGGGATATCTCTCTCTCTACCTTGCAAATAAATAAACAGAAATTTAAAGAAAAAGTAAAAGCAAAAGCACATCAAATCAAATCTGCCTTTGAAATTCATAAATTATTAAAAATGCTTCATTGGGTGGCATCTGAGGCGCTTGTAGGGCAGCGGCACCCAGAATTGCCTAGGACTGCAGGTGCCACATTACCTCATGTCAGCTGTCGCAGTGTCCAGCTTCGCGCCCTCTCGAAGGGAAAACCTGTGGTCCGGATGGCAGTGTGAACATGATGTGGTGACCACGCCCCCCTGGAGCCCCACTGGGGCTGTTTCTAAAGGCCTGGAGCTGGAAGCAGTCACTTGGTAGCCTTAGAAAAAGGCAAGGGTGTGAACCGTGGAGCAGTCCAGGGTGTCGGTCACACTGTCTGCACACTCCCCCGTGGGGTCTTCCCGTCCCCCCATTGGTTTCTTTCTGCAGGACCTGGACGAGGAGGCAGGGTTGGCAGTGTGTGTGTCCCCATTAGCTTCTGCTGCTGGTTCGCATTTTTGATTCTTTGCTGGCAACGCCAGAAGGAAATGTTCTGTACGCTTGGGTGGCATCAGGATGTGTGGTTGGTTCCTACTTCGTTTCCACGTGGGGTGAGCTGGGGGCTTTGGGTGGTGGCCGTGGCCTGTGTGTTCCACATGGGTTTGTGCTGAGGCCTGAGCTTGCCTTCTCCCTGCTGCCTTGAGCACGAGTTCTTGGGGATAGCACAGATTCCCAGGGGCAGTGTGGCCAGAGGCAGCTTCCTCAGGCTCCAAGGAGAGATGCTGAACGTGACAGTGACACCCAGGCTTTGCACAGTGCCGAGGGGATGCTGGCTTGCGGCAGCTTCATCCAGGCCCGAGTGAGAACGTGACCTAGTTACGGTGCCTCCCAGCATGCTGGCACAATGACCAGACCTTGCTTCCAACCCCGCTCGCAGTCAGAAGAGTTCCGCCCAGCCTCTCAGAGGCTGGAGGGCCGGTTTTAGTAACGTGCCCTTTCCTGGCTGGCCACTGTCCAGTTATTTTGGGTGAGTGTTAATGGCCATGAGTTTGAAAGTTTTATTTATAAGAAAACTGCCTTTTGACACTGTGTCCTTGTCAAGTAGTATTAGTCTGAAGTTGCTTCCTTTTTGGGGAAGAGGACAGAGCAGAGTGGTCACAATATCCGGGACTTTGATTGTCACTTGTGGTCATCTGGGTTGCTGTTTGGATGTAGGTCAAGGGAGGGAGTGAATCCGGCATATGCACTTATAGTGGAAGATCTTAAGCCACAGACTGAAGGCCACTTCTCTTGTGGGTCATTTTAGTGGCCTCCAGGGGATATGCCATGCCACTGTGCAAGGCGACTTTAGCTTTTGGGAGGGGGCCTGCACGGGATCTCATTTTGGGTCAAATGTGGATCAGTAGGCTGCTCTGGAGGAATGAGTAAGTAATGTGTGTTTTACTCGAACTTACCTTATCGTTTTAATTAATTGATTCATTTTAATTTCATTTGAAAGGCAAAGAGAAAGAGATCTTCCGTGTACTTGTTCACATCCCTTAATAGCCAGGGCTGGGCCAAGTCATAGCCAGGAGCCAGAAATTCCATCCCAGTCTCCCACATGGGTGGCAGGCAGCCAGGTACTAGGGTCATCATCTACTGCCTCCCAGGGTGCAAGTAGCAGGAAGCTGGATTGGAAGTGGAGCAGCTGGGACTCAAACCAGCGCCCAGGTGGGATGCTGGTGTTGCAGGCGGGGGCTTAACCACTGTATCACGATGCTGGCCCCAGGTAATTTACCTTTTACCAAGTGCTTGCAAGGAGAGGGCTGTCCATCTTGAAGGCCGATGCATTCCGGCTCCGCCCAGTGCTGAGTGCACCAAGTGTCTGGACAGCTCTGAAGTGCTTTGGTCTCTGTTTGGCTCAGAGTGGAAGAGATTTCTTTTAAGCACAGTTCTAGGGCCAGCAGGGACTTTGCGTTTCTATCTCCATCGCCTTTTTTTTTTTTTGCATAAAATGGGCACGGAGAGTTAGGCAGCTTGCTCAGGATCCCACAGCTAGCCAGGGATGGAAGAGGCCCCGTGGGGCAGGGTGAAACCAGGCTGGGAGAGCAGGGCTTGCGGGCAGCATGCAGTCCAGAAGTCCTGAGCTCCGCCCGTGGTTCCTGGCTCTTGGTTTCCCCACTGTTGTGTCGGCTTCTGGTGTTAACGGGTGAATGACACACGAGCAGAGGGACTGAGGGGCATGTCCAAGGTCACGGCTACTGAGTGGCTGACGCTGGCCTGGAGAGGAAGATCTGTGATTCAGTTTTCTTACTCAGTGTATGTGGTTGTTGAACGCTGCGCGTCATCCTGACTTCTCGAGCTGAACCAATGGGCTTCCTGGGGCTGGGGGTGGGGTGGGGGTGTTGGGGGGGGGGTTTGGGGGGTGTGCCCAGAGCCCCATCCAGTGTGAGTGGAATTCCAGGGAGGAGGTCCCAGTTGAGCTGAGGTGACTGCAGAGCCCACGTGAGGAGCCACCCCCGTCTTCTGTGGGAGACTGAAGCAGGCCTTGGCCCATAAGGGGTAACAGGGGGAGTGAGTCACTTTCTGTTTTCAGATTTTTGCTTGGCTTACTATTTCATACATTTTTGTTTCCATTTTATTGGAAAGGCAGAAAGACACAGGTTAAGATCGTGCACCTGTTGGTCCACTCCCCAGGTGCCCACAACAGCGGGGCCTGGATCAGGGAACCCAGACTGCGTCCCTACGTGAGCAGCAGGGACCCAACTACTGGAGCCATTGTGGGCTGCTGCCCGGGGTGTGCATTTACAGGAGTCTGGAATCAGGGGCAGAGGCCGGATTTGAACCCAGGCACGGATACGGGGAGTGAGAGCCCCACACTGGCATCCCGACTGCTGAACCAAACACCCGTCCGTTGCCTGGATTCTTGTTATTTTTGTTACAAAATAAAAATATTTTAACATCATGCCTGTTTGAGGCCCTTGAGCCTAGTTCCCTGATTAAGCAGGAATCACTGTGTAAATTAACTTTCCAAAGGATTGTCCTTGGACGTCTCCAAAGCATGTCAGGTGGGCATCGGATGCAGAGAAAATGCACCGAGGGGCGGACCGCGGAGCCTTATGTCCTGCCTCAGCCGGGACCGCCGGTTGCTTTTCACATTCTTAATTCTTTGGCCAATTTTCCAGATGCCTCTGGAAATTCATGCTGACCTTTTTTTTTTTTTTTCATTCCATTTTGAGTACTGAATATTTTCCCTGTCACTACTCAAACTGGCATGGGTAAACTATTCCTTTCCTGGATGCTGATTTTCAAATGTTTCTTGAAGGAAAACAAAGCACCCTAATTGGTTGGGTGGAGGAGGCCTGTTGAGACGTCCTGGTGGTCCCGGGGGAATTCAAGGAAAGGCATTCTGTCTTCCCCACCGTGCTGAGAACCCTGTGTTAAAACAGCAAGCGTAAAAAAATGATTTGGGGTTATTTGGGGCTCAAAGTAGTTTTTGTTCCTCAGAACAGCCTGGGATACCTGTGCTACTTTGTGGGGTAATTTCTGTCATTAACAACTAATATGACTTCAAAAGGGGAAGTGATTTAAAAGTCATACTGGTAATATAAAATATTCAGTCATTTAGTGGATTTTTCTGTTCTTATTGTGGTAAAATATGTAGATCATCAAATGGACCTTTTTGACCATGTTTATGTGCGGTTCGGTGGCATTAGACACATCCACCTGCTCGGGCATCCGTCACCGGCCTGGGTCTCCAGAACATTTTCATCTTTCCCAAACAGAAGCCGTGTGCCCGTTAACCATCTGCCCCTTGTTCCCCTCTCCCAGGAGCCGCGGTCAGCCTCCATCCTGCATCCTTCTCTCCGAGTTTGGCTACACCGGGAACCTCACAGGAGTGGAATTGTGTGATTCTTGTCCTTTTTGTGCCTGGCTTATTCCACTTCCCGTTGTGTCCTGAGGGTTCCCCTGTGCTGTAGCGTGTGCCAGCATGTCCTTCCTTGTCATTTTGTCTGTTTGAAGTTTTATCACGTACCCTGTGTTTCGGAACATGTGTGCATGGTGGAATGACTTCGTGGAGACAGTTGCTCTGCACTGCTTCCCTTTTGCTTACCCTCGGCGCTTCGCAAGAGTGCAGTGCCTTGCTACCAGCTGTAGTCCCCAGGGTCTGCAGGAAGTCCCTCTCCCTTCTCACTGACGTTTTGTGCGTCTTCCCAACTTCTCTGCGTCCCACCCACAGGCCCTGGAAACCATGACTCTGCTCTCTGCTTCTGTGGTTCAGCTTTTTATGAGAGTTCTCTTTCTTTTTAAGGAATATAGTTTCTTTTAGCTCTTACTCTAGGTAACTCTCTGAGTAGACTTACTGAAAACTATTTGACTCAAAGCAGTCATAGTGTTAGTACAGAGAAAAACCTACGAACCTAAATACATATAATTTTCTTTTTTAAAAAAGATGTATTTATTTATTTGGAAGGCAGAGTGAGAGATGAGAGATGAGAGATGAGAGATGAGAGATGAGAGATGAGAGATGAGAGATGAGAGATGAGAGATGAGAGAGAGAGAGAGAGAGAGAGATATTTTTTCATCAGCTGGTTCACTCCCCAAATGGGTGCAATGGCCAGAGCTGGGCTGTTTTGAAACCAGGAGCTTCCTCTGGGTGTCCCATGTGGGTGCCAGGGCCCAAGGACTTGGACCATCTTGCACTCTTTTCCCAGGTACATAAGCAGGAAGCTGGATTGGAAATGGAGCACCTAGCACCTAGCACTTGAGCCTATGTGGGATGCTGGCACTGCAGGTGTTGGCTTTACACTCTGTGCCACAGTGCTGGCCTCGCAGTGTATAATTTTCAGAAGTTAGTTCCACGAGTGAGGGCCCAGGAAGAGGACCTAAACTGTGACACACATCTTACATAAATTTTCACTGTTCTTCCTCGTGACCTCATGGAGATGGGCTCAGAAATTGTCATTTATATATATATATATATATAGATAGATAGATAGATAGATAGATATATACACACACACACACACATATATATATATATATATATATAAATAAATAAAAGATTTTATTTATTTTGAAAGTCAGAGAGGTCTTGCATCCACTGGTTCACTCCTCAGCTGGCTGCAATGGCCAGCACTGGGCCATACCAAAGCCAGGAGGCAGGAGCTTCATCTGGGTCTCCCAGGTGAGTGGTAAGGGCCCAGACACTTGGACCATCTTCCGCTGGTTTTTCTAGGTCATTAGCAAGGAGCTGGATTGGGAGTGAAGAAGCTGGGACATGAACTGGTGCCCATATGGGATGCTGGCTTTGTAGGTGAGAGTGTCACCCATTGTGCCACAATGCCAGCCCCCATGCCCCCCCTTTTTAAGTATTTATTTTTATTTATTTATTTATTTTTTTGACAGGCAGAGTGGATAGTGAGAGAGAGAGACAGAGAGCAAGGTCTTCCTTTGCTGTTGGTTCACCCTCCAATGGCCGCCGCGGCCAGCGCACCGCGCTGATCTGAAGCCAGGAGCCAGGTGCTTCTCCTGGTCTCCCATGGGGTGCAGGGCCCAAGCACTTGGGCCATCCTCCACTGCCTTCCCTGGCCACAGCAGAGAGCTGGCCTGGAAGAGGGGCAACCGGGACAGGATCCAGCGCCCCAACCGGGACTAGAACCCGGTGTGCCGGCGCTGCAAGGCGGAGGATTAGCCTAGTGAGCCGCGACGCCGGCCTAAGTATTTATTTGAAATATGCTTACATAGAGGTATCTCCCATCTGCTGGTTAACTCCCCAAATGCCTGCAACAGACAGGGTTGGGCCAGACTGAAGCTAGGGACCAGAAACTCAGTCTCGGCTTCCCACAGGGATGGCAGAGACCCAAGTACCTGAGCCATCGCCTCATCAGAAGCAGAGTGGCTGGGACTTGAACATGGTCCCTCTGATGTGGGAAGTGGGCTGCTCGGCTGCGGCGCCAGACACCTGCCCCGAGACTGTAATTTTCTCAGCTGAGGACGTTCAGTGAGTTCGTGGCCAAGTTGGACCTGAGAGCCGGCTCCGGGAGCCCCTCCCCTGCCTTGCGTGAGCAGAGGTGAAAGTTGGGAGGCCTTGGAAGCGCAGGCAGTACCCCCACTTTTGGGGTAAGGGGTGTCACGGAGGCCTGGGAACGAGGCGCACACCTCGAAGCGTGGGAGGATGTGTGCTTTCAGAGGTGGGGACGAGGGATGGCCCGAACGTGCTGGGCTGGAAGCACCACCGTGGGGATGATGTAAGGGCCAGAGCCTGTCATTCTGGCACCGACACTTGGGATGGGTGGGTTTCCCGTTACGTGACGTGAGGCAGTTCTCCAGCCCGCTGGGCATCAGCGGGGTGCCCTGTGATGCCACTGTGACACCAACTGTGGGACGGTAGTGTGGACTCTGCAGGTTCAGGGCTCTGTCCCACAAGTTGCTACCCTTGCCTCAGGTCCGGCGGGGTGCCCTGTGTTTGTGACCAGCTGGCTGTGAATATGGGTTCTTGCCCTCTCCCCTCTGTGTGGGGCATTTGCTCTAATGCTTCCAGACCCCAGGACAGCCCTTGACATAGGCTCACTGGTTAGGGAGCAGGTTGTGAAGCACACGGTGTGGGGTGAGGATACTGGGTTCCCATGCCCTCTGGGTGCCCGTTACTCTGCCAGCACTCCCCCCACCGAGTGCTGGAAACGCTCCCAATCCCTCCCCTTAGGGCATTTATGGAGATTCCATTATGTTTGCCCAGTTGATTCGATCGTTGGCCATGGGTCATTGGCCATGGGCTCAACCTCCAGCCCTCTGCCCTTCCTGGAGGCGTGAGTTCCAGCCCTTTGTTTGGTATTGTTGACCTCTGGGCCCCCATGCTCTAAGAATCAGCTCAGCAGCATAAAACTCGGGGTGTGGTTGAAATGGGTGTGTGGTGATGCTGCGCTCACCCCACCCATCAGGAAGTTCCAAGGACTTTAGGAGCTGTGTCCCCAGGAGCCAGGGGCAGAGACACAAGATATGTTTCTTTCCTTCTTTTAAATTATTAATTTGAAAAGCAGAGTTATAGAGAAAGAGAGAGAGACAGACAGACAGAGACAGAGAGACAGACTGTTGGTTCACTCCCCAAATGGCCTGAATGGCCAGAGCTGGGCCCATCTGAAGCCAGGAGCCCAGAGCTTCTTCTGGGTCTCCCTTGTGGGTGGCTAGGGCCCAAGTACTTGGCCTATCATCTGCTGCTGTCTTAGGCACATTAGCAGGGAGCTGGGTCAGAAGTGGAGCAGCCAGGACTTGAACCAGTGCCCAGATGGGATGCCTGCATTGCAGGCATTGGCTTTACCTGCTATGCCAGTGCCGGGTACAGTGCCAGCCCCCAAGGTGTATTTCTTACTATGTTACGGGGTGGGTGGTGGGGGAGGTGATTGTTAGCAGGGCATGAAGGATACCTGGAGGAAGCAGTAGGAAGCAAGATGAGAAAGACAGGAGAGGAGTCAGAAGACAGGATGGGCTTCGGGGCGGAGGACCTTGTCCCCCTTGGAGCTGGGTTTTGGTGCTGTCCCCGTGAGCCCCCTTTGCAGTCCAGGGCCCCTGCAGTAGGCCCGGGGCGTAGTTGGTAGCTGCTTCTTGGTGGCGGATGGAATGGTAGTGTGTACTAAAACATACTGCTTGTGTCTGACTGCTGTGACTAAGCTCTAAGGGAGGCTGTTGTGATTAATCCCGTTCTACAGCTGTGGAGGTGAAGGTAGATCAGATCCCGGATCTGTGCTCCTTGTGGTCATTACTTTTTTAAGTGTAACTTAATCACAGCACATTTGAGACCCACGTCTCCGTACGTGTCTCCTGAATTTTGGCTCTCTGCCCTTCCTAAAACAAAAGCATTATCGTATCTGCGAGGTACTGAATCCGTGCAGCGGCAGCACCCGGGCAGGGGGAGAGGTGCCGGAAGATCACGTGGCTCCCGGGGACCCCCCAGGAAGGGGCTGGACTTCAGGGTCTCCGTCACCTCGTGCAGCGAGCAGTGTTCCGTTAACTTCCAGGGAAGACTTACACAGAAGAGTTGGTTTTCACGTATTCAGGAATTCCCCAACTCAGGGCTCTTTACACAGGGGTCTGCCGTAGGAGACCTTGGTGGGGCCCCCTGGTCGTCTGCAGCATCTATGCCTTTGGTGACCTTTGCAGGCTGTTGCCTCTGCAGCTCTTTTGCTGGTGGGTGCCACAGAGGTGTTTTCTTTGTTTCTTTCTTTCTGTCTGTCTGTCTTTTTTGACAGGCAGAGTGGACAGTGAGAGACAGAGAGAAAGGTCTTCCTTTGCTATTGGTTCACCCTCCAATGGCCCCTGCGGCTGGCGCGCTGCGGCCGGCACACCGCACTGATCCGAAGCCAGGAGCCAGGTGCTTCTCCTGGTCTCCCATGGGGTGCAGGGCCCAAGCGCTTGGGCCATCCTCCACTGCCTTCCCTGGCCACAGCAGAGAGCTGGCCTGGAAGAGGGGCAACCGGGACAGAATCCGGCGCCCCGACCGGGACTAGATCCCAGTGTGCTGGCACCTCAAGGCTGAGGATTAGCCTGTTGAGCCACGGCGCCGGCCACAGAGGTGTTTTCACTCTCAGGACTTACGCCCTGGGGCTGTGTGTACATGTTCTGGCCCCTCTGCCCACCCCCACGAGGGTCTCCTCCCTAGCCTCTTTCTGGCTGTAAGTGAAAAATCCTCACCCTCCTCAGAAAACACTTCCGCCCCGGGCCCCTCTGGGGAGGAGTAGACAACATTTGGTTTCTTTTCTATTTTCTTAGTCTCTCTCCTTCCAATCTAGGCCTTGGCTGAGCCGCTCCTTGAATTCATCTTAAACAGGCACTTAAAATCCTGTTGGCATGAAGATCAACAGTGCGTTGCTTGCTGCTTTGTGCCAGCGCCTCCGGGCTGTGCCCCTGCAGCTCCCCCAGCTCCCAGGCCGGACTTTGAAGCCATCAGGCACATGCCATCTCCCCTCCTCCTCCTCCTCCCCCCCCCGCCCCCCGCCCTGTCCCCACTGCCAAGGCCACAGGGCCAGGCTCCTGCCTGCCGTGCAGAAGGTCTGTCACACACTGTGCCCGAGGTTTCTAACTCGCGTGTCATCCCTAGGAATTGAATTACTGGCAGATTTTATATAACATCTCGGTGTTGGCCCAGCAGCTGTGTGTGTGTGCTTCTGAAGCAGTGTATCTGTCGTCTCCACCCGGGCCCCTTTGGTGGACTCCGCTCATCTGCGCCGTGGCGATCTCAGTTTTAATGAATCTTTCACACAGGCAGATTCAGTTGATTGCTGCACAAGCTGAGTGTTGGTGTTTGTACCTTTCAGCTGCCTTCCCGAAGTGATTAAAATAAGGATTTTTGTATGAGCTTTGGTGCCCAGTTACGATTATTTTTGGATCCAGTCTCCATGGTTTATTTCCATCCTGTGCCCGTTTTTAACATAATAACTGAAAATGAGGAGCGGGCTGGTTTTTGTCTCCCTGTGGGTGTTCTTCTCTACCAAGCATCCTAGGGTAGCCGTGTTCTTGGGTTCTGTTGGCTCCGTCAGCCCTGCACATCACCAGCCCTACTCCTCCTGCTCCTGCCTGTGCTGCCTTCTCTTTTGCAAGCGTTTGCCAAGAAAGCTGCTGTTTCTGACCTACCTGTGCAAAGATCCTGTGGCCACCACACTGAGGACCTAAATCTAGCACTAACCCCAACCCAGTGCCTTTCAAACGTTTGGGGACTCCTGGCTCTCCCTCCAAGACTGGTTCCTCCTGGAGGGCAGGGTCTGTGTTTCAGCCTCCCTGGGGGACCCCAGCCTGGGATCGCACCTGGCACCCAAGAAGTGCTCAGTGAGGATTTCTGAATGAGTAGAGCACCTTGAAGTGCTTGGAAAAGTGACCAAGGATGATGGGTATTTCTTGGAGCCAAGATAGAATACTGGCCTATAGATAGATGGGGTTTGGCCTGCACGTTGTTGACATTTTAAAAAATAAATATTTTATTTATCTGAGAGGCAGAGAGAGAGAGAGAGAGATCGATTGATCTTCCATCCTCTGGTTCACTCCTCAAATGGCTGCAATGGCTGGGCTTGTGCCAGGCTGAAACCAGGAAGTAGGAACTCCATGTGGATCCCCCCATGTGGATGGCAGGGGCCCAAGCACTTGGGCCATCTTCTGCTGCCTTCTCAGGTGTATTAGCCAGGAGCTGTATGGGAAACCGAACAGCAGGGACTGGAACCAGTGTGCCAATATGGAATATTGGTGGGTGGCTTAACCCGCTGTGCCATGGCGCTGGCCTCTGCACGCTTTATTTATTTATTTATTTATTTATTTATTAACTGACCCAACATATTTAACAACAGGTAAATTGTACAGGGTAAATCCAGGTTTCCAGCTTCTTTGAGGCATTTCGGGGTCTGGGCTGGACTGGCGCCTCTGAGGGAGCCTGGTCTGCACTGGGACTCCGTTTGCCCACTAATCCCTTAACTAAGGTTGGGCAGCCACCTGCCCCTCTAACACTCTCTCGATAGCTAAGGATTTTCACGATCACTTCAGAGTGGGTAAAGGATGTTATGTCCCTCTTACTGGAGGTATTGGCACCCTTCAATAAACCAGTTTACAGCATTATTGTAAGTGCAGCCAGTGGACACTAAATAGACAGACTTGATGCCACCACTCTCCACATGAGAAATAGTAGAATGGGATCTTCTTTAGCCCCTTGACTCTTCTGTGCCAGGTTAACTGTTCTGCCTGCCTGCCTTGTTGTCACCTGGCTTCTTCCTGCTCTATAGTAGTTCTTTTTCTTTTTTTAAAGATTTATTTATTGGAGCTGGTGCTGTGGCACAGTAGGTTAAGCCATAGCCTATGGGTGCTGGTATTCCTTGTGGGTGCCGGTTCAAATCCTGGCTGCTCCACTTCCAGTCCAGCTTCCTGTGAATGTACCTGGGAAAGCAGCAGAAGATGGCTCAGGTACTTGGGTCCTTGCATCCACATGGGAAACCCAGATGAAGCTCCTTGCTCCTGGGTTCAGACTGACCAAGTCTCTCTCTCTCTCTCTCTCTCTCTCTCTCTCTCTCTCTCTCTCACACACACACACACACACACAGAGAGAGAGAGAGAGGGAGAGAGAGAGAGAGAGAGAGATGGCGATCTTCCATCCACTGGTTCACTCCCCAAATGCCTGCAACAGTTGTGCCCTAGCCAGGTCAAAGCCGTGAGGCCAGAACTCCATCTGGAGTCCATTTGGGTGCCGGGGCCCAAGCTCTCGGGCCATTTGCCTCTGCCTTCTCAGGAGCTGGATCAGAGGTGAAGCAGCCAGGGCTGAAACCAGCAGTCTGATGTGGGATGGACAGCTTAACCCACTGCGCCACAAGGCCTGCCCTTCCATTTATGTGTTTTTATTGGTTACTTTGTGTTTAAAATAGTCCCAAGAGCATGGACAGTATCCAAGTTAGGTCGGTTGAGTTATACAGTTTCCACTTTCTGATGACACAGAAGCCATGTGCGTTTGGTAGGCCTTGCACATGGAATTCTGGGACTTGGGTCTTGTCCCAGGCTGGGGACACGTGGCCTGACGCCGCCTCAGGATGCTGGGCAGCAGCAGTGAGCGCAGTGTGCAGTCTGCCTGGCGATCACGAGGGTGAGCAGCTGACAGGCCACGGTGCATGGTGCTGTGCACGGCTAGGATGCACGGTAGGTTAGGCGTAGCTAGTGCATCTGTCACTTAGGGTCTCTCCTGTTTCTGATGGCCTTTGGGGGTATCACTTCCTCATAGGTTGAGGAGTCTCCGTAGAGGGCGGTGCCGGGCAGGCTGCGATGTGCCTCACAGGGACAGTCCGTGTGTTACATAAGCTTCGTTCAGGCCTGATTACAGAGCCAGTGGCCGTGAGTTCAGTGTTACCAAATCGACAGTTTCTATTGGAAGAGCAGTCTTCAAACAGAGAGACCTGGGGAAAGCAAGCTTGCGTATCGATCCATTGGTGTGGCCAGAGGCAGGTCCTAGGACTCCAGCTGCGTCGGTGGGAACTTGGAAAAAGTTGAGGGTGGAAATGGAATCAAAAGAAAAGTGTATTTTGGTAGAAGAAATTTTGAAATGATGCCTATGAGTAGTTATTAAAAATATTCATGGAAACTGTGTATGATGAGAAAATTATGGCTGCATTTGTTATGCCAAAATCGGCCTCTCTCTCTCTTTTTAAAGGTTTATTTATTTATTTGAAAGGCAGAGCTACAGAGAGACAGAGAAAGAGAGAGAGGGAGAGGGAGGTTTTCCATCCACTGGTTCACTCCCCAGTTGACCGCAATGGCCGGATCTGTGCCGATCTGAAGGCAGGAAGCTGGAGCCTCCTCTGGGTTTCCCATTCGGGTGCAGGGGCCCAAGCACTTGGGTCATCCTCCACTGTTTTCCCAGAGCAGAGAGCCAGATCAGAAGAGGAGCAGCCAGGACTCGAACCAGTGCCCACATGGGATGCTGGCACTGCAGGCAGTGGCTTTACCTGCTACACCACAGCGTCAGCCCCTAGGCTTCTCTTAATTCCATTTTCCATGAACTTTTTGAAGTGCTTTTGTATTTTCCCGAAGAGTATTCACTAACCCAGAGGTCACTGTGCCTTTGTAAAACGAAAGTACATGGGGCTGGCATCATGGTGCCTTGGGTTAGGCTGCTGCATGTGATACTGGCATCCAATATAGGAGCAGTGGTTTGAGTCCTGGCTGCTCCATTTCCAATCCAGCTCCCTGCTAATGAACCTGGGAAGGCCGTAGAAGATGGCCCAAGTGTTTGGGCTCCTGTACCCACATCGGAAATCTGGATGGAGTTCCAGGTTCCTGTCTTGAGCTTGGCCCAGTTCTTGTCCATTGTGACCATTTTTGGGGAATGAACCAGCAGATGGAAGATCTCTCTCTCTCTGTCTCTCCTTCTGTTTTCCTGTAACTCTTCTTTCAAATAAATAAATATATCTTAAATCTGTAAGTATAGCAAATAATGACACTGGGCTGTATATAATTTGTACCTGGATATTATGATTTTAGGAGTTTAAGAACTAATTTCAGGATAATGTGTAGCTAGGCGAGTATTTCACTTACAATTGGAAGGGAGTGACAAGGATTTTATTTTTACCAGACAGTCTGAAAGCAGCTCCCTGCCATGCCACCCATTCATAAATCCTCTGGCTCCTTCCTTGAGCAGTCTCTAGTGATGGAAGTGCCTCGCCCCGACCTTCCTCCTCACTGCGTGCCTAGCGTCCGAGCAGCGGACAGAGCGGCTGAGTCAGGAGAAGAGCATCTGATTTACGTGTATTTGACGAATGCTGTGTCCCTGGAGGATAAAATGGCCCGGGGAAAGCAGCTTGAAGTGGAGGGGCTGCACAGGCCTCCTACCTGGCATCCAGGACTGTCATTTATCCTCTGCTTTCGTGGGGCTTAAACTTTGTTGGGACACAGCCGCCAGTCCCGCAGCCGCTAAGCCCCACGAAGTAGCACAGGCAGTGTAACGGCCCTGGTTTGCAGAGACGCCTGTCCTGCGGGTGTGTGCCGATACGGTGTCATTCCTCTGGAATCCCCACCCAGGGCTTTGCGTTTCCCTCGAGACTCACCACCTTCGCCCGGAGTGTGACGTGGGCCTCAGGGACAGACATGCTCGTTGTCTCCTCCCTCTCCTCCCTCTGGGACCACTCTCTCATCTAGGAATACCTTTCTTTTATTATTTATTTTTTGACAGGCAGAGTGGACAGAGAGAGAGAGAGAAAGGTCTTCCTTTGCCGTTGGTTCACCCTCCAATGGCTGCTGTGGCTGGCGCACTGCGCTGATCCAAAGGCAGGAGCCAGGTGCTTCTCCTGGTCTCCCATGGAGTGCAGTGCCCAAGGACTTGGGCCTTCCTCCACTGCACTCCCTGGCCACAGCAGAGAGCTGGCCTGGAAGAGGGGCAACCAGGACAGAATCCGGTGCCCCGACTGGGACTAGAACCCAATGTGCCGGCGCCGCAGGCGGAGGATTAGCCTGTTGAGCCACGGCGCCGGCCTAGGAATACCTTTCTTATACTGTCCTTCCAGGAGCCTGGAACTCCATCCGGGTCTCCAGCATGGGTGCAGGGGCCTAAGGATTTGGGTCGTCTTCTGCTGCTTTCCCAGGCACATTAGCAGGGGCCTGGATTGGAAGTGCCGCAGCTGGGACTCGAACCAGTGCCCATATGGGATGCCAGCGATGCTGGCCTCGTTCCTTATGGATTTTAATTAAGCTGAGCTCCTACTTTGTGCCTGGGCCTGGGTTGGGATCTGGAGCCAGCACAAAGTTGTGAAGTGTGCTGGGGGAAGCTCCTGGGGCGGTGGAGGGGACCTTCTGCAGGGAGCCTCAGGAAATGGGGAACTCGGGATGCCCCAGGGTTTGCCTGGGACAGTCAGGGAAGGCTTCCCAGAGAAGGTGTACTTGCAGCTTGAGGGATAAGTAGGAGTTCACAAGACAAACAAGGGAAAGGGGGCCTGCAGGCAGGTGGAACAGCCCTGCCTGGTCCAAATCAATGGGTGGAAGAGCAGGGGAACTGTTTTAGGGTTTAGGCAGGAATAGGGCAGTGGTGAGAGAGGAAGCTGGAAAGAGGCTGTGCTCAACAAGGCTTTTATTTTATTTTATTTTTATTTATTTATTTTTTGACAGGCAGAGTGGACAGTGAGAGAGAGACAGAGAGAAAGGTCTTCCTTTTGCCGTTGGTTCACCCTCCAATGGCCGCCGCGGTAGGCGTGCTGCGGCCGGCGCACCGCGCTGATCTGAAGCCAGGAGCCAGGTGCTTCTCCTGGTCTCCCATGGGGTGCAGGGCCCAAGCACTTGGACCATCCTCCACTGCACTCCCTGGCCACAGCAGAGAGCTGGCCTGGAAGAGGGGCAACCGGGACAGGAACAAGGCTTTTTATCCCTTACTGAGTCTCTTGGATGCTACGGGATCAGTGGGGAAGTGGAGGAGGAACGCCTGGAGCCTTTCTGTGTGTTCAAAAAGCCACTTTGTAGCAGCTGGAAAGTGCAAGACCCATTACCCACTCCTGGAGTCTGCAGTGGGTGGGGGACAGCCGGAAGCCACACGGAGGTCATCACCTCTGCTTCTTGGGGATTGTTCTGGACTTGGGAGCATCCATGGAGAGAGAAAAGCCGAGGAGTTTCGTGCTTGCAGAGTTGGGTAGCAGAGGGTGCCTTCTAGTGAGGATTCCTGCAGAGGGGGAAGGGGGTCTGTTCCGTGGACCCGTGAGAGCTCAGCGTGGTGCCCAGGTGAGCAGAGGTGCGTCGTCCGGCAGAGACGCAGGAGGCTAGGTGGGTATGTGTGTCTTTTGGTCTGATAGCTTTCTCCTGCATTGCTTGTATGAGAAACTATGTTGATGTGGCTGGGAGCTGCAGAGGAGCGTGGAGCAGCTTGTGTGGGAGGGAGAAGCAGCAGCCTGGGGAGAGAGGAGGAAGCTTCAAGCAGATGATCTTGAAGACACAGGTGGGTGCGGGGCACCCGAGGCGAGGAAGGCTGTGGGCTGCTGTTTGAGATGGGCCTGGGACGGGCTGTCACTGCCAGCCGCCCTGCATTCACACGCACGTGTCTCTAGGGGAGTCACACGGTGGCTGCAAACACTGGTTCTGGGTTAGGTGGACGCTGTCCAGCCCTTCACGAGCGTGGGTGAGTCCCACTCTGGGCCTCCCCGCCCTTCTGGTCTAAGGGTGATGAGAAATCCCACCTTATCTGCGTGGATTAATGAGGTAATTGATGGGGTTTCTCAGCCCAGCTTCTAGTGTAGTGGGCGCTTTTATATAAAGAGGCCAGATTTACAACCAGACATGAATCATTGATTCAGAATTGGTTTTTTAAAAGAGATTTATTTTTCACTTGTGGAAGGGTACATTTTAGAATTCCTGCAAAGAATGGGGATAAAAACTTCCCTGTTAGTGCATTAAAAAACATTTAATTAGGGGCTGGCATTGTGGCACAGTAGGTTAGGCTGCTGCCTGTGATGCTGGCTTCCCATAAGGGCACCAGTTCGAGTCCTGACCACTCCACTTCCTATCCAGCTTCCTGCTAATGCACCTGGGAAAGCAGTGGAGGGTGGCCCACATGCTTGGGTCTCTGCCACCCACGTGGGAGACCCAGATGAAGGTCCTGGCTCCTGGCTTTGGCCTAGTCCAGCTCTGGCTGTTGCGGCCATTTGTTGGGTGAACTAGCAGATGGAAGAGCTCTCTGTCTCTCCTCTCTGTACCTCTGCCTGTCAAATGAGTCAATAAGTCTTTTAAAAATTTAATTTGCAAAAATTCAACATACTGTAAAGTAGCATTTTATTATCATTAGTAATCTGTATTGTAATAAACTGTAATATGTAATGCTTTGAACTTTCAAGGATGTTTTTCTTCCCACGTCCAATTGTTTCTCTGTAATAGGCCTCCCAGTTGGGTTGATGAGGCCCTGAGGTTACTGATGGGGACGTGAGGTGCGGCTAGGTCACCAAGCGGGTCCTTGGCTCCCTGGTTCAGGAACTTTTCTGGCATGGGATGATGGTACAGGGGCCAACTGAACATTTTCCTATGTCTTAAAAAAAAAAATCAAAGGGAAAATACGAGCATCTATTGCTTGAGCTTTCTAAAACAGCAAGAAAAAATTGAGAAAGAAACTGATAATTGAGCAAATCCAGAGCTTTCCTTAATATTTTCAGAGAATTACACAGTTGTATCTAGTTCTTTTTGGAAATATGGCACACCTTATAAATAGATACGCTCTTAATTAGTTGCAGAGATTTCAACAAATGGAAGGAGGCTAAGAGAGAAAGCCATTTGTCGCGGTTAATTATGGATTGTGCAGGGCGGGGCCGAGATGGGGTTGTTCTTGCTGGAATTACTTCCTGTGGAATAGTCACAGACCTTGATAACAGAAGGGAATCTTAGAGATCAACTCTGTTTCTGAGCATGAATTAGTGTCCTTTGTGTTTTTATTGATAAAAGACAAGCCTGGCCGCTTCTCCTCTGACCGTGCCGCTGCACGCTGAGTTGACATGATTCTAGCCCAAAGCCCCTAACAGCTTAGCCTGCCCCTTCCTGTTACGGGAAACCGTGTGGTTTTAGCGGAGCCTTTTGAAATGCTGAAAATAGGTGCCCCGATTCTTCCCTTTGAGGCCATGCACAGCTGGCTGCTCTTTGGTAGAACCAGGGCGTTCAGGTCACCTGCACACACTCAGAGCGGGAGAGACAGTCTAAGGTGATCCCTGGTTTCCAGTGGAATGAGTGTGGCATTCTGCACGGATCCCTGAGCTTGGTAGCACAGGTCGTGATGTGACTGCCACACACCTCTTTGGTGTTCAGTCTGGAGGGAGGCAATGGAGTAGCAACCGTGTTTGCTGAGAGAGTGTCTGTATTGACTCACGCACCCAACCATCCTAAGCAGCTCTCTTAAAAAAATTAGTCACAGTCTGGCAGATAGAAACACCGAACAATTAACACGTGTAATTGTCTTGCTCTCTGAGTGCCCGAATGTCAGAAAGCCTCATAAAACCTCATTAATCGAGCCCCCCCCCCCCCATCAATCTGCAGTGCCTAGTGGCAATTGACAGGGGGAGGCTGGAGTGTGATGGAGTTGGGATCTATGAAACACAAGTTTGCTAAGCAAACCCGCAGTGTCAACATGATGTGGTCACATGGTTTAACCTTCCTGCAAGAACAAACACTCAGCTTTTGAATATTTACATGTGAAGTTTAGTGTTTATTACAAGTCATTCTTACCAGGACCAACAAGCCTCCTGCTGAGCTATGATTTGCCAATCCTTTAAACTTGTTTATGGATTTCAAAGCTTCTGAATTGCATTTCTCCATGAATGTTTGGAAAGAAGCAGGGGAGGGGGCACAGGGCAGTGTCTGCTTTGTTTGGACCAGGGCTGGCAGGAGTACCTGGTGTGGAAGAGGAATCCAGGACTTATTTGTCAAGTGTGTGATTGACTATGTGAGTACATCCACTGGTGCTGAGGGTAGCGGTTCAGTAGTTGGTAGGAACCGTCCGTTGGGTTTCTCAGGGTGGGGCGTTCCCCTACTGGCACCTTGGCCAAGAGGCTTCTTTCTTGCTCAAGGGTGTGCTGGGCACCTTTGGACATTGAGCATCTCTGATTCCCACCACCAGAGAGCAGTTATGCTCATCTCTCTGGTGACATACCAGAACTGCCCCCGCCCTCCACAACGACCCCATGTCCAGACACCCCTTGGTGAGACAGTTACATCCCTTGTGAGGCACCATCATGTCTCACCAAACACCAAAAGCAATTCCAGATATTACAACATTAAATGTAAAGAAAAAAAAAAGGGCTGGCATTGTGGCATAGTGGGTTAAGCCACCACCTGCGATGCCAGCATCCCATATGGGTGCCTGTTCCAGTCCTGGCTGCTCCACTTCTGATCCAGCTCCCTGCTGATGCACTGGGAAAGCAGTATAAGATGGCCTGAGTGCTTGGACTGCTGTCACCCACGTAGGAGACCCATATGGAGTTCCTGGCTCCTGGCTTCAGCCTGGCTCAGCCCTGGCTGTTGTGGCTATTTGGGGAGTGAACCAGGGTATGGAAGATCTCTCTTTCTCTCTCTCCCTGTCTCTCTAGCACTGCCTTTCAAACAAGTAAATAAATCTTTAAAAAAAAAAAGATAAAATAAGTACAAGAAAACACAGGTTAATACCTGGTGAACGATTTTTAAAAAGTCAATCTCTGAAGTTCTCTGCAGAATTCTGTGTCGAGCCTGTCCTGGGCCCCTGTGTTGCCACACTGTATGTCTTCATCTCTGTCTATTCCGTGTCCCCCTGGGCTGTGCCAGCCCTCTCCATCATTGACTGTCCCCTCTTTTCGCTGCCGTCTAGCACAGGAGGTTGAGGCCAGCCAAAGGGACTCGGGGCAACCTCCACACTGCTGGCCGCCCTTCTTTCTAAGACCCCTGCTCACCTCTCCATGGGCCCTGTCTCTCCAGCCACCACCAATGTGCCTTCTCCGCTACCTCTTTCCCCACTGCCTGGAAACCTTCTTAGATATAACCTAAGTTCTACAGTGCGTCTCTCACGTCCGCGTTCCTGCACCGGCGTCTCCTCCTTGTCTCTCCTCTTCCCCAGGGTAAAGCCGAGCCCTGCCACAGCCTCGCCTCAGTCTGGCACAGGGATCCTGGGGCCCGGGGGCTCAGCCACCCCAGCATCCGGCCCTGTTGGCCTCTCTGAGCCTGATAAGGAGAATGGGGAACGAGGGACAACTCTTATATGTATGTGGGATCCCGTCTTTCCTGACCCCAACTGAAAATCCATTAGGAGCTCAGACCTGCCAGGGGAGGAGATCCCAGCCCATCACGTTAAGCCTGGTTTCTTTTACACATTTTCTTCTCTCTTCGTGTTTCAATCAGTGGAACTGTCCGTGGACCTGTCCCCCTTCCCCCAGCCCTGTCTGTTTTGCCTTTGGTCATCTTCATCGTTTCTGCCCTGCAGGGCCCTTCTCCTGGAGGGCTCGCTGTGCCCAGGGGCAGGAAGTAGCCGCTTCAGCTTCCCTGGTTCCTACCATGCAGGCTGCAGGGAAGAGTTGGGAGAGGAACAGCCAGTTGATTGACTATTAAATCTGGGAGAGAATTAAATTCATTGTCCGTTTCCAGCTGGGATCCAAGTTGACCTTAACATCATCCAGATAAGTGATTTTCTTTGAGCATTTCAAAGCGGCTCATGGTCTAGTTCTCCAGCAAAACCAATTTAGGGAGAATAAAACCAGGGTTCTGGGGCCAGCATTGAGGCATAGCAGGTAAAGCTGCTGCCTGTAACACCAGCATCCTATATGGGTGCCAGTTCGTGTCCTGGCTGCTCCACTTCAGATCCAGCTTCCTGCTAATGTGCCTGAGAAAGCAGCAGAGGACGGGCCAAGTGCTTGGGCCCCTGCACCTACATGAGAGGCCCAGAGGAAGCTCCTGGCTCCTGGTTTTGGCCTGGTGCAGCACTGGCTGTTGCAGGCCATTTTGGGGAGCGAAGCAGCGGATGGCAGACCTCTCTCCCTGTCTCTTTGTGTCTCCCCCTCTTCTTCTGTAACTCTGACTTTGAAATAAGTAAGTCTTTAAAAAACAAAAGCCAGGCTTTTTCCACAGGGACATGGTTTACTGCCACTGATGTTGAGTGCTGTGTTTGAGACACTGTTCCCAAAATTCTGGGTACACGTGTGACACAGTTAATTTCATTTGCTTCTGAAATGTTGGGACCACAGACAGGTGTGTGCTCAGATCTTCTGCCTGAGAATGGTTTGTAGCCAGTGCTGACAGAGTGTTCAGCTTCTGCGTGTGGCGTGTGGGGGTGTGGGGAGCCCGCTGACTCGGGAACTCAGCAGTGGGAACGCAGGCTTCCTTCCTCAGCTTGCTTCTCCCACGGCAGAGCCTGGTCCCCTCCTCAGCCCGTTCCCACACACACTTGAGCCTGGTCCAGGGCTGTCCCCGCTCATTGGGATTTTCCTCTGCTCACAATTCTAAAGTCATATGGGCATCTTTTTTCTCTTTTATGAGCTTTATCCCCCCCCCCCACCCCCTTATAATCTTTCCTAGTCCTTATTTACTTCCTTCATCTATTCATTCTGTAAATGTTTATTCTGCAGCTTCCCTGAATAGTTGCCAACCTTGGTGCTGGGGAGTTCCACGAGCAAGACCCTCATGGTCCCTGCCGTCCTGTTTGTGGCCCCTGTACTCACGGGTTGAGAGGGAAGTGGATTCCAGAGTGTGAATGTGTGTGCAAAGGAATCAGCCAGTTCAACCGTGTGATAAATACAGTGAAACAGAATACAACGAAAGTAGGAGGAATGCCATGTTAGCACAATCACTTAGAAAGTTAATATTTTTAATTTTAAAAGATTTATTGGGAGTTGGCGCTGTGGTGCAGCGGGTTAACGCCCTAGCCTGAAGTGCTGGCATCCCATATGGGCACCGGTTCTAGTCCTGGCTGCTCCACTTCCGGCCTAGCTCTTTGCTATGGCCTGGGAAAGCAATAGAAGATGGCCCAGGTCCTTGGACCCCTGTATCCACATGGGAGACCTGGAATAAGCTCCTGGCTTTGGATCAGATCAGCTCCCACCATGTGGCCACTGTGACCCAGCAGATGGAAGACCTCTCTCTCTCTGCTTTTGCTTCTCTGTAACTCTACCTTTCAAATAAATATAACAAATCTTTAAAAAAAAAAAGTTATGGTAGCAAGATTAAAAAAATGGTTTCATTGTTTCACACAGAAACTCTCCTAATTAAACAGGTGTCATTGTCCATTGGCTCTACAGAAAGTTAACAAGAAAAACGCCTGGAACATCCCATAGAAACTGGTGCCATGAACTTTGCTCTAGACTGTTCTGCTTTTGTTTTGACTGGACACTTCCATTTCTTGATAGCCATTACTTTGATCGTGCTTTGTCACCAGGATGGTACTGGTAATACTATGTTGCATTCCCTGTTAGAATTCTTTGAAGACATTCTTTAGAATCTTGATCCTACTTGTTTTGTTGTTGTCTGCAGCTGATCTGGGCACCCATTGAACAGAACGTTTTCTCTGCTTGAGTTTTTTAGCCAGAATTGTGTAGGCTGAGCCAGTTGGAATGTCTGTGGTGCTGACTTTTGTTTCTACTGTTGACCATCAGTCTTCTTTGATTAGGTCATGTCCAACAATTTTTTTTTTCCCTTGTGTATTGATGTGAATGGTTACTCCACTGGGCTTCATCTTCAACATTGTTTTGTCCCTTCTTAAAACAACCTGTCCATTTGCAAATAGCTCACTTCACTGGGGGCATTGTCCATGTTTGTTTTTCATAGTGCATCAAAGATTTCAGCACTCTTGAATCAAACTCCACCATCAATTTGGTGTTTGGTCTTGTTTCAGTTTTAGCAGAGTTCATGTTGCTCTGATAAGGGCTCTTTTCAAATAGATGTTTTATCCTTCTTAGAACTTCAAACTAGAACCTCTTAAGACATTTTACAGCAAGCTGCACCCACATGGGAGACCCAGAAGAAGCTCCAGGCTTCTGGCTTCAGATTGGCACAGCTCCGGCCATTGAGGCCATTTGGGGAGTGAACCAGCAGATGGAAACTCTCTCTCTCTCTTTCCCTCCCTCTGCCTCTCTCTAACTCTGCCTTGCAAATAAATAAATAAATCTTTAAAAAATATTGATATATGTGCATAGTTTCATCACAGTAGCCATTTTCCATGAACTTTTTGAAGACCCCACACATTTCTTGACTTAATTTTTGTACTCTTTTTGGTAAAGTTCTTAATTAGCTTTTCCATTTTAGATTAACATGTAACTCTTGCACATTTTGGAAGAGTACAGTACAACTTTTCAACACATACACATAGCTTCAACTGATCACACCAAGCCACCAGCCTTTCCATTATGTATATTATTTGTGTTTGGGGCCTGCTAGCACCTCTCCTTTAGGTCTTTATATAGATAATTTTACATCACAGTGAGCTACAGTTGTCCCACTGTGCTGCAAAACACCAGAAACTATTAAATTCACTCTATTGTGTTTTGGTACCCATTGGCTACTCTCCCCTCATTGCTAATTTTAAACGAGATGATGGTGGTAAGAAGCCAGAAATGTCATTGTGTATGTGTGTGTGTGTGTTATTAGGTGTGTTTTCTTGAACGTGTCTATTTCTCTGTGCCTTATAAATGGGCTCCTCCAGTTGGTGAACTTATCTGGGAAGATAACAGGGACATAGGGGTAGGATTGCTGGGACTTCGAATATTTCACTGTACCCCTCCCCCCCAAGGTGGTTAAGGGAAAAGCCAATCTCACTGAAGCTACATCTTATCCGTCCTGTGCGATGTGTCTCCTTGGGATGAAGCGATCCACAAAGGGAAGAATGCTTCTGGAAGGTTGCTCCCTAGGCAAAGTGAGTTGATAATTTCTTGCTGCTTGTTTCACAGGTTAACGGGGGATGCATCCCGTGTGATAAGGCAGTAGAGTGAGTTTGTGATGCATCTGACAACAGATACTAATTTTCTCCTGGCTAGAGGGACACACAGTAGGTACAGTCTGAGCTTTGTTGACCCTCAGTTTTATCTTGAAAGATGCTCTTGGCTCTGTCCTCCAAACGTTATTGATTATTTTTAGCCAATCTCTGCAGATTTTTTTCCTGTGTTCTCGCTCTTCTTGAATTTGTGTCCATTGCCAAAGGCTGTAGGGTGTAATGATTTGTTGTGGTGAGCCCCTGTGCCTGTGACATTTCTAGAATGTGCCTGGTGAGCCTGCCTCCTCCCTGGCCTCGTAGATCCCATCTCACGTTGAAACGTGTACTCCAAAAGCCACTGTGACTCAGTCATTTATTAAGCTCCGAGGCCACCTCTTGGGGCTTTGCTTATCACTGCACGTTGGCTTGTGGCGTACCTGGTCCTGTCTGGGGGCCAAGTAATTCTCCCAGGGATGAGATGACCTCAGCCAGCCCTTCATGTCTTGTTTTCTTAGTCCACCGGCATATCTGAGCACTGGCAGAATGCCAAGATCCTGAGCTCAGACGTTCTCAGCTTTTGATAAGAAAAGAATTTAAACTTTACCTTCGAGTTCCTGCTTACATGGTGTGAGTCCATACTGCGATTCCCATCTTGCACAGTCTAGCAGAAGCAGGAACCTCATTTCTCTGCAGGTTCCTGCAGCCAAGGCGACCAGCATTAGGTTTAGGTGGGAGCATGAGGGTGGGAGATGGCAGGAGTGTGCGGCAAGTGCTTTAATGAGTTGCTGCTGTATTCAGACTTCATTGATCTCCTGCAAATGGAAAAAAGAGAGTGAGTTTTACAGTAGAAATATATTGCAAATGAATTCTAGTTTAGAGTGATGTTCTTCTACCTGATTTATTAGGTTCATATCATTGATAATAGTTATAAAATCAGGAATCTGAGGAATGGCTCCAAAACAGAGGATAAATCATCTATTACTGATGTCTTTTGGTCAGTTACTTGAGCTTCGGGTCTGTTACAATGAGCTGGTATCTCAGGTGACAGTCGTTCAGAGAAATGAAGTGAAAGAATGATGGCCAGGGCTCACGTAACACAGACATGTTCCTTTTTACGGCAAAGGGGCCATTTTTCCCCCCATGACAGTCCTCCAGTGGCATTTCCTGGGACCTCATTCTGAGTGTGAAATGGCGGCATCGGTGGCTCTGGATGGGGCCAGCAGCGGGGGAGCTGGTGACTATGTGCTTTACCCAGCCAGCTCCATCCTGCTAGGGAAAGAAAAGTGGAAGCAGGTTCTGTTAAAAGTAAAGCCATTGTTAGTCATCGCTGATGCCTGGAGAGCCTGACAAGGATGAGCCCTGGTGAAGTGGGGGTGTCGGGCACTAGATTTTCCAGCCGCCTTTTCTTCTCCCCTACCTGCTCTTCGATGAATCACCTGCTCCTCTGTGTTTGGTTCTCTCTGCTTCCTTGGGCCCCTGGGAAGAGTTTCTGAACGTCTTTCTCATGCTGGGGCTCAGAATCCATCCTTGTTCATGTGCTCTGGTTGTTTTCACAGCAGTAGGCTCTGGGACCTGAGTGTGGGTCTTGGGAGAAAGGAGCATTTGATAGAAGGCAAGCCTCCTTCCCTTCCCTGAGCAGTGTGTTGTAGGCTTATGGTTGTGGAATGAGAAGGCCATGCCTAGATGGCCACTGGCAACAGAAACTGCCTGGCAACAGGCTGTGATTGGATGGCTTCAGATACTGCCTGGCAACAGGCTGTGATTGGTTAGGGCATAAACCGCCCCTTGACCAGATTGGCTGCCTTGGCTATTTAAGCTGCTGTACCAACGGAAATAAACGAGTCTGCGGGCTGCTCGCCTCTAGCCCGCTTTCACCTGACTCCCAGGGTCTGTGTGGTGACCCTGTGCTTCTTGCCCCCACCATGCTCCTCCTCCCATAATGAATCCACAGCAACATCTGGCACCAACGTGACTGAGAGAGACAGCGTGTCAGACTTGGCGAGGTCCCCCCTTGCTTTCGGCAAGAAGGCCCCTCAGTGTTCTGTGTGCTGTTCGGTTCTGTGAGGGTGAGCACAGAACCCCCTCCTATGCCCCTTTCCTGTCCTTGTCCTCGGTCTAAGTGACCCCAGGTTAGCGCACACTGCCCAGAAGCGTAATGCTGCTTCTCGGCTCCTCCTCTTACTTTTGGTTCGCCCGGCGAATTCACATAAGGGACTGATCATCCCAGAATTCGGAACCAAGTCATCTTCCCTCCCTCGAGAGAGGTGATGCTCTGGAGACACCATGTGGGCATGCGGTCTTGACCTAACCAATCAAGGAGGTCCCCCACTAAGCACAGGACATGCTTACAATCTGATACACCACTGTCTGTTTGTCTAATGTAGGGAACCCCTGCATAATGCCATCAGCCACTGAGGTGCTAGGAATTTGCTTTGTTGTGGCAGCAGTGCTGTGTGTGTCTTTCCTTTGGCTAGAGTTGACATGGTGTGCTGCTCTTAAGCACTCAAACATGAGAAAGATACCCCCCTCTCAGAAGCGCACACATATTACCAAACAGTGAATCTGTGAGTGATAAGAGCCTGTCACTCCAGGCCTTTGCCTCACAGGCAACGGTTGATGACTTAGGGAGAGAGAGCTCTGACAGTGAAAATGACATGACAGCAGACAACGTAGCAATGCCTAGTCAGCCACCCCACCAAATACCCATGGGATGAACTTAGACAACCTTGAGGTGATAACCCATGTGAGGTCATCCCATCTGCACCCAGTGAGGATCCCCACATTTGTGGCAGTCCCCAGGCACCCCAGGCTCTCAGGGCAGCTGCTAGACCTCATCCCACCCGCATGTTTGCTGTAAATGTAGGAGTGGACTCAAAATTCAGGCCCTGGATTCCAACACCTGTAAAAAGGCTCCTGCTAACCAAGGGCCGAGGATATGCTTGTGCCAGAAACATCAAGCTTGCAACTGACAGCCAACCATAGCCAGCTGAACAAGACTGAGAGTCCGCCTTGTTAGCGGACATGCCTGCCCTATCATCCTACCCTGAGAAACTGCCTATAGCCACATCTGCTAATGTTTTTTACCCGACTAGTTCTGGTCAGCCACTCAAATGGCCCTCAGCCTGTGTGTGGTCATGCCATTCTTGATTACTATTGTTCCTCATTCCTACCCCCATCTAAGCAAGCACTCCTGTGGTCTCACGTTTTGAGTGCTGGTTAGTCAACGACGGGTAAGATCCCCTGGGGGACAACCTAAGACAGGCACAGCTGCATACAGAGACCACATGGAAATGGGGTCAACAATGGTATGGCCAAGAATCATGCCTCCCGTTGCTCAAAAATAAACGAAAAGGAGGAAATGTGGTGGAATGAGAAGGCCATGCCAAGATGGCCGCTGGCAACAGAAACTGCCTGGCAACAGGCTGTGATTGGTTAGGGCATAAACCGCCCCTTGACCGGATTGGCTGCCTTGGCTATTTAAGCTGCTGTACCAATGGAAATAAACGAGTCTGCGGGCTGCTCGCCTCTAGCCCGCTTTCACCTGACTCCCGGGGTCTGTGTGATGACTCTGTGCTTCTTGCCCCCACCATGCTCTTCCTCTCGGAACAAATCCACAGCAACACACGGTGATGGTCATGACGATGGCGATGGTGATGGTGGTTGGTGATGGGGATTGGGATGATGGTGATGGTGAGGATGGTGGTGATGGCGATGGCAGTGATGATAATGATGATGGTAATGGTGGTGATAGTGATGGTGCTGATGGCGATGAGAGTGGTGCTGATGAGGATGGTGGTGATGAAGATGGTAACACTGATGGCAATGAGGATGGTGATGACAGTGATGAGTCCCCAGGATAGAAGAACACAGAGATGTGTGAAGGAGAAGCTTCTGATCATTTGCTGATGTTGATGTATCTCAAATCCCTGGATTTGGGATGGTTCTGATTTCAAATATTCTGCTCCATGGTTGTTTCATATATCGGAGACCAAAATGTTGCCATGGTGTGTTTGGCAAATATATGTTCACTACATTTTCAGAGGCTGGAGTTGCCAGCTTTGAATCAGGCTTCCCTGTCTTCTTTGAGTTCTGAAATCCACCTGCTTTCTATCAGTGGGTTTCAAATATAGCCCGCATCAGAATCACCCATCTATAGGACTTGCTAAAACGTAAATCTCTGAGCTTTGTCCAGAGTCGCTTGGGCCTTGTGGATGTGTTTCTGATGTGCTCCCAGGTGATGCTGATGCTGCTGGCCCCAGGCCCACACTTCGAGAGCCACTTTTTCTCCAAGCAGACTCATGACAGAATTTCCACTGGTGTGTAGTGAAATGAGAAAAATGAGGTTCTGTGGTTCTCAGAAATCCAGGTGTATTAAGTGGAAGGGATTATCCATCTTTTTCTCTTGAAATTGTGTCTTTCCTATTTTCTGATAAGGCGGTGTTGCTTTCAGAAAGTGGTGGAGCTAATAGCGTAGTTTGAAAAATGAAGAATTGGCAGCTCTGCTCTGGTTTCTTGCTTTCTGGGAAAAAACGCATAGCCCTGTGAAAGCAAATGTTCTGAGAACCATAATCTAATAAGTGTATGGTTTAGTTCTTTAAAAATGCCTCCCTTGAAACAGAAGGTCAGGGGGAGGGGTGGTGAAGTAGGAGGACTTGTTAATGAATTTGGCTTAGTCCTTGCTGTTTGATGATGGGTTCGGTAAACTTTCTGTTTTGCAAATCCGCATGTCTTGCAATGCACTCATAGTATGCAGAAGGCAGCAGCTCCGGTACAGCAGGCATATTGGTTGTGACATGTCTTATCTCTGAAATCATCTTTCTCCTCTGTGGTTTCGGAGAGAGCTGGGGAGAGCGGTTGGCTGTGAGGATCCTCGCTTGAGTTTTTGATCTGTTGTCTGTGGGGCCTCGTTATCTCACAGTCAGCGGGAGATGGATGTTTTGTACAAACATTCCGCGTTTTTCAAGCTTTGTGGGGTTTTTCTCAAGCTCCGCTATTTGAAAGATTCTAACAGTAATGCCACTTTGCAGGCTCCTTTCTGGAATGAGGTTTCATCCTTGTTGTGGAATATTTTAGGTGAAGGGTTAAAGAAAATGCAGCCACCATTTCCCTTGAACTTGGCTCTGGATGCTTTCCTTGAGAAATCCTCCATCTCTTTCATAGTGTCTCCGCTTTGCCTTGATTTCTTGGTTCATTGGTGGCTTCAGGCTTCCATTGGGATTTGCCTGTGCAGGCAGAGTTTTATCTGAGGTTGTTTTAAAGACCCTTCTTGATGGATGATGCAGAGTCAGAGTCTCTTCTGGGAGAATAGAAGTTGGAAATTTTTTTTAAAAAGATTTTATTTATTTGAGAGGTAGAGTCACAGTAGTGAGAGGGAGAGGCAGAGACAAAGGTCTTCCATTTGCTGGTTTACTCCCCAAATGGCCACAACAGCTTGAGCTGAGCCGATCTGAAGCCAGGAGCTTCTTCCAGGTCTCCCATGCAGATGCAGGGGCCCAAGCACTTGGGCCGTCTTCTACTGCTTTCCCAGGCCATAGCAGAGAGCTGGATCAGAAGAGAAGCAGCCGGGACTTGAACCGGTGTCCAAATAGGATGCCAATGCTGCTGGCTGGGGCTTTATCCAGCTATGCCACAGTGCTGTCCCCACAGGCGGAAGATTAACCTATTGCACCATATTGCTGGCCCCATCATTTGGAATTTCTGTGGGGGAAAAAACTGAGCTAGGCCTTCTTTGGTTTATAGATTTCCCTCGGTGTTTTGTGTGTTCTGAGAGTGAGGGTCGCCGTGGTTTGTTTATGAGCCTCCCTGTTTTTGAGGATTGTTGCTCACCTCCCCAGAGCTTTCCTGGTCTGTTAGTTTCACATGAAATTGACGTGACTTTTCTTTTCAAAACTGAAGTTCCTTAGAACATCTCCTAGCCATTTCTTTGGCATCATGGAGTCTCTGATGGTGATGGAACATTTCTGTCTGTATTTTATCTTCTAGAAATTTGTTTCTCCCACATAGCTACTTTTCAGGGTTTTACTTCTGTACATTTGGCATCATTATTCCAAAGTCAGCTCTAAGAAATAGCTTCCTTCTTTGAAAGAGAAGATTAAAATCATGGTCATTTTGTCTTCTTTTAACAATGAAGGCAATTGACTTATGGAGTAAAAGGATTCATGAACATAGGATGGTGGCTGTTCTTGTGCCTTAGCTCGCTGTGTGCCGCAGAATGAAGTGTTTACCATTTACAGTTCATTGATTTCTTTAGTGTCTGCATCCTTAGAAGAGACCTGTTCGTGCCTTTGTGAAGACATCAATAATCTGTCTCAGGCTGCTCCACTTCCAGTCCAGCTGCCTGCCAATGTGCCTGGGAATGCAGCAGAAGATGGCCCAAGTGCTTGGGCTCCTGCTACCCACGTGGGAGATCCAGATGGAATTCTTGGCTCCTGGCTGTGTTCTGGCCCAGCCCTGGCTGATGTGGACATTTGGGATGTGAGCCAGCAGATGGATAGATGGATGCCAACTCCCCCCCCCTCCCCCAACTCTGCCTTTCAAATAAATAAATACATCTTTTAAAAGAAAAAAAAATCGGTGTTAACTATATTAACGGAGAGGTTTCTGGAAATGTCAGCTCAGATGTAAACGTTGAGTTTGGATTTCGCTTCCTTTGGAATTATTCATGTAGCGCCATTTGCCTTTGTGAGAGTTTGTAGTATTAATAGAAGAGACAAATCAGCATTTTGTCAGCGTGGAAGACTTTGCTTGTTTTTCCTGGCTTGATTGCTGGTTGCACAGAAAATTCAGAGAAGGAAGAAGAGCGTGGCACCGGGGAGGAGGGGGGGTCGGATGACTCAGGGCTCCCTGCTCTGGCTTCGGCTTCGCCTCTGCAGCAGGGGGGCGTGTGGAGTGGCCCCACAGGCTGTGCACTGGGGGAGCTGCAGGATCGCTGTCGCCCAGGGATCTCCTCGGGCCCCGTGAGAGGTTCTTGTTAGTACCTGTCTGTGGCAAGAACTGGAAACCATTTGCCGGCTCCGCTCAGTGGTTCCAGCGTGAGTGGAATTCAGGTTCGCCTGCAGGTCCTGTCTCCTGGCACTGGCTCCCTCCCTTTGCTTTCCGTGTCGGTCCAGCTGACCCTGTTCCCGGCTGCTTCTCCTTGCTCCTGGCTCTCTCTGGATGTTCCGCCAGAAATGAGCCTCCTTTTGGGTGTGTCCGAGTGGTTTGTTGGTGAACTCCCTAAGAGGCTCCTGCTGCTGGAGCTGCTGCAGGCTGTGGGCGCTCGTGGACTCTCGCTCATGTCGCTGGGGCTCTTGGGTCTGAGTCCCGGTTTAGTTGTGGCACTTGGGGCAAGTTCCTGAAGCCCCTGGGACCTCTTTTTTTCCCCATCTGTAAAATGGGGACAGTAAAGAGCTGGTTTCATAGGACAACCCACGAAAAGAACCTAGCACTGTACCTGGCATCTGGTCACTTTACAAATGTCAGATACTCTTATAAGGATCATTATTGCCTAAAAGAGTGATGCAGTGGGCCAGATGACCTGAGTTTTTCTCCATTCTGTGTGTGTGTGCACGCACACGCACATACAGGCGAGTATGTGCAAGAGGGAGAGAGGGAAAGAGAAAGAGAACAGCACAGCACCAGCACTGTATGGGTATAGAGGAGTTTGACCCAGGTTTCAGTGTCACGTCTTTGAAGAGAGCCAGGAGTCTGGGGGGTGCCTTGGTGCCAGAGAAAACAGGTTCCAGAAAAAGAAAACAGAGGCGGGGTCCCTCGCAGAGCAGGGGAGCGGTGGTGGTTATTGAGGATGGCATTGAGCCATGGGGATTGCACACGGCTCCGCAGAGGGCAGCCCCTGGGGCCCAGGCTGCGGTGGGGGAGGAAGGCTTTGCCGCTGGCTGTCGGCCTGGGACCTGTGGGGTTCAGCCGAGTGCACTCCATGTGAGCCCCCTGCTCCCTTCAGACATGAGGTCCTGGGAACAGGTGTGCAGCTGGCCGCATGGACGTGAAAGCATCTTACAGTTGATCTCTGCCTGCCGAAGCAGCATCCCAGAGTATCCGAGTAGCACACAGAGCTCAGTGTCCACACTCACATTGAGAGAGGGCGCTCGCCTGCTGGGGCTGTCCCTGTGGTGGGTCAGGTGAGGCAGAGCATAGGCGCCTCAGGGCTGCCCCAGCTGCAGAGCTGCTGGCTCCTTGGAGGTGGGGGTGGGCCTGCTTAGTAGGCGTGGGGTCTGTGTTGTTACCCAATCATCTTCCTGGCTAATCCCACTTCACCCTTGCTCGAGAATTTTACCCCTGCAGTTTTTCCAGCAACGTAGTATCCAGAGTGATTTACCACGAATTATACAGCTGCATGCAACTATACTTCATTATTATGTTTTAGAAAATTTAATTATTTGAAAGGAGAGATAGAGAGAGAACGGTAAAGGCTGGGCACAGTTAAAAGCCTGGAATTCCAGCCTGGTCTCCCACGTGGGTGGCAGGGGCCAAGGCACATGGGCCATCATCCTCTGCCTTCCCAGGTGCGTTAGCAGGGAGATCCAGATGAGAAGTGGTGCACATGGAACTCGAACTGAAACTCCTACATGGGATGCTGGCATCACAGGTAGCAGCTTAACCCCCTGTGCCACAATGCCGGCCTCTGCAGCTATACTTTTTAAAACATTTTTATTGGCCAGCGCCGTGGCTCAACAGGCTAATCCTCCGCCTTGCGGCGCCGGCACACTGGGTTCTAGTCCCGGTCGGGGCGCCGGATTCTATCCCAGTTGCCCCTCTTCCAGGCCAGCTCTCTGCTATGGCCCGTGAAGGCAGTGGAGGATGGCCCAAGTCCTTGGGCCCTGCACCCCGCATGGGAGACCAGGAGAAGCACCTGGCTCCTGGCTTCGGATCAGCGTGATGTGCTGGCCGCAGCGGCCATTGGAGGGTGAACCAACGGCAAAAAGGAAGACCTTTCTCTCTGTCTCTCTCTCTCTCACTATCCACTCTGCCTGTCAAAAATAAAAAATAAAAAAAAATAAAAAAAAATTTTTAATTCTATTTGAAAGGTAGGAGAGAGAGATAGAGAGAGAGACAGAGAGAGAGATGAGTCTCCCATCTACTGGTTGACTCCCCTCTGGGGCTGGAGTAGCTGGTAAAAACCTAGTCTGGATCTCCTACATGGATGTCAGAGACCCAAGTACTTGAGCTGGAACCCGCTGCCTCCCAGGGTTTGCATTAGGAGGAAGCCGGAACTGGAATGGACCTGGGACTCAAAAGCAGCCACTCTGATGTGAGATGTGAGTGTCCCGCCCAGCAAATAGGCTTTTGAAATTGGCATCTCAATGTCTCACTGTCTGGATGTGCCTTACTTCTTTATTCATTCTTTCATTCATTCTTTCATTTGGCTTATTTCCATTTTTTCTATTATGAGTCACTTATAGGGTGCATATCCTTGTGCATAGATCTCCCTTCTCAATGCTGATAATTTTCTTGTATTAGATTCTGATAAAGGGATTATATTAATGGATCTGTATTTATTTTAAGTGATAGTATGATGTCATAATTGGCTCTCAAAAAGGTATTTAGTAATTTCCAGTCCTACAACAGATGTGTGGGAGTTTCTGTCCTATTACAGCCTTCTCAAAGATTACCATTAAAAACATTGCTTTATGGGGGCAGGTGTTTAGCATAGTGGTTAAGGTGCCCACCTTGCAAATCAGAGTGCCTGGGTTCATTTCCCAGCTCCTGACTCCAGCTTCCTGCTCATGCAGACCCTGGGAGGCAGTGGTGATGGCTCAGGTAACTGGGTTCCTGCCAACCCTGTGGGAGACCTGGGTTGCATTCCAGGCTCTTGGCTTCAGCCCCAGTCTCGCCGTGGTCACTGCACTCATTGAGGGAACAAACCAGTGGATGGGGAAGTTCTCTGTCTCTCAAATAAAAAAAAAAATTGAAAAAGGTTTTCTGATTTGATAGTCTAAATGAAACCTTTTAAAACGTTCCAAACCAATGAAGTCGCCACGTGACAACGCTCGCTTACTCAGCTGAGCGAAGGTCCTGGTTATTGTACTTTTGTCCTGGAGCCTTGGGCCCTGGCGTGCATGGGAGATGGAGAAGCATGTCTCTCCCCACTCAGGGATGTCCCTCAGGGTCACTGGAGGAGAAAGCCTTCCGCTGAGGGTGTGCTGTGCCACTGTGACCTCCTACCTGATGCTTTTTGTCTTGTTTTGAAAAATCAGTAAAAGGCAAAAATTGAGAAAACTCAGTGAGGTGAAGCAGAGAGTCCGAGGCCACTGCCCGGAAGTTCCAGAAATAGAACTGGGTGATCCCAGCGCCTCCTGACTTAGGGCGGTAACGTTTTCCAATGTTGGGAAGCAACATTTTCCAAGTTACTGTGCAAAATGGGAAAAGCCACCGCTTATCCAGAGCCAAGTCCTGTTCCTGACTTTTCCAACACGCAGAGCACACGTTAGGAATGGGTCGGATGCACGGTTTTCTTAGGGTGTAAAATGCTGCACAGCTAACTCCCCTTTGGGACTCAGAGAATTCTGAATGCAGCCAGAAAGTGAGTCAGTCTTAGATCAAAGGAGAAAACACACACACACACACACACACACCCCAAAAAGCAAAAATAGCATTCCTATTATTTCTAGATTGCAGAAAATACTGAGATTGGAAGAACTGGTTTGTCAGCTTCTCTGGGCTCTCATTGTATGTGCTGGGCATTCTTTTAAGGTTCCTTTTGTAAATCAACAATGGCCACTCTAGCTGTTCCTGCCAGGAGCTCAACTCTGGGTAGATCCTGCTTTCATAGTTACTTCAATAACTAAATTAAGTTTAGAAAATTTTTAGTAAGCAATAAAGAATGGAGTAGAGTTTCTCTCTTTCTCTCTGTGTGTCTCACATTCACTTTCTCTTGAGGATTTACTTATGTGTTTGAAGGGAAGAGTGACAGAGAGAAGGAGAGGATTGGGGAGAGAAATCTTCCATCTGCTGGTTCACTCCCTGAATGGCAGCAACAGCCAGGGCTGGTTCAAGTGGAAGCCAGGAGCCTGGAATTACATACTGTTTTCCCATGTGTGTGGCAGGGGCCAAGGACTTGGGCCATCCTCTGTTCTTTCCCAGGCACATTAGCAGGGAGCTGGATCGGAAGTGGAGCAGTCAGGACTGTGAACCAGAGCTCTGGTACAGGAAGCTGGTCTTGCAGGTGGCACCTTTACCTTGCTGTGCCACAATGCCGAAAGTCTCAGTGCTTTTTATCAACCTTAGTGAAAAATCATATCTTTTAACCTTTTTTTTTTTTTTTTTGACAGGCAGAGTTAGACAATGAGAGAAAGACAGAGACAGAAAGAAAGGTCTTCCTTCCGTTGGTTCACCCCCCAAATGGCCGCTACGGCCAGCGCTGCGCCAATCTGAAGCCAGGAGCCAGGTGCTTCTCCTGGTCTTCCATGCGGGTGCAGGGCCCAAGCACTTGAGCCATCCTCCACTGCACTCCCAGGCCACAGCAGAGAGGAGCAACTGGACTGGAAGAGGAGCAACTGGGACAGAATCTGGCGCCCCAACCAGGACTAGAACCTGGACTGCTGGCGCCGCAGGCGAAGGATTAACCTAGTGAGCCACGGCGTTGGCCTCTTTTAAACTTTTAAAAGTAGAGATAGTAGTCTCTTAATTTTGTGTCTTGATGGTCTACTTCAAATTCATGAACATTTTATGATTTTGATTATGAATTATAACATTTGCTTTCATAATTACTACCAAGTATATCTCTGACTACTCCTGACCTGTTGATGTAGAAACAGCACTCTTTATTTAAGAAAAGGCGAATTCCCCCCTTGTCTGCAGTGAGTAGGTCAAGTCCCCTCCTTTACTGCAGGACCATGGCTGCTGAGGAGTGTGGTTGACCTGGGGGAGCCGCTAGTGACTTCACAACTCTGCTACATCATCTGACCGGCCTCTGGATAACTTGTTGCAGAAGGTGGGTGATGGAGCAGTTCCTCCTATGGCAGTCCCCACCCCAGCCGCCGTTCCCAGCGGACTAGAAGGGTGTGAGCTGCATAGCTGTCTTTATTCGGGCCTGCTCAGCTACCAGTGTGGGAAGAGTTTCGTTGTTGGGGGCAAAGTACATTTGGGGAGTGAGGAAAGTCAAGGTTTGCAGTGGCTGTTTGCTAACTCACCCATTGGCTTTGTCCCCGCTTTGTTGGTAACGCATTTAGAAGCCTTTCGGGGTAAAGCATGGGTTGCTATAAGATACAGAAAAATTCCTCTGGACAAACCCATTGTATAAGACATGGCTGGTGCAACCCTTTGGAACTGGCTCCAGTTTCTTGGAGCCATCTCGGCCAGACCTATGGACAGCAGCAGGGTCAATATTATCATTAGTCTAAATGGAATAGGGTGACATGGTGCCCCTAATTCCCAGGTGTCCCTTGTTGAATTTTCCAGGCTTCCGCTGTGTGTTGACCCGTCGGCTCCCAGGTGTGAGACTGGAGCAGGGCTGTATGTTCCTCAAGCCTCAGCCATGTGTAGATTGACCAGCTTCTGGTGTGGTCACAGCAGGGCAGTGGGCTCAGAGGGTGACTCTGAGGGGCTTTTGGGATCTGCGGTCACTGTCCACTTGGCAGCAGCCTTTACTGGACACTGATGCCCCCAGGCATCTGTACCTTTAAGGCTGTGGGAGTGGTTAGAAGCACAGGGTAGGCTCCCTTCCTTGTGTGCCTGAGGGGTCCCCTGTGCCAGTCTTTTCCCCATAGGAGGTCTCCTGGCCCGTGAGGGTGCACTGGATTACTTAGGGGCATGGGAAGTCTAACACCCACCGGGGTAACTGGGTTATTGTGGCCAGGAGCTGTAGCTGGGCATGGGTTTCTAAATTTTCCAGTTTTCTCCTGTCTCTGGGAAACTTTATAGGGAGAGGGGCCTGCCAGACAGAATCTCCTAGCTGAGAGCTTGGTTCCTGTCTGGGGTGAGCATCTCCCTCTGCGGAGAACTGGAAGCAGTGCTGAAGTCCAGGGTAACTGGGCCTCCTGACAGCTTCCTCACGGCGTGGTTCAGGCTCCGGTTCATGCGCTCAGCTTTCCCTGAACTCCGAGGCCGGGAAGCTGTATGTAAGTTTGATTCCATTGGTACGGCCTTTGCCCGTCCTGTGTGACCTCAGCCATGAAGCAGGCCCGTTATCTGACCCAGCAGAGGGAGGCGCCGATGCCTGGGTGAAATCTCAGTCGGCAGAACCCTGTACCGTCTCTGGCTTTCCCAGTTCCGGTGGGGAGTGAGTGCCTCCACCCAGCCCGAGGTACAGGCAGTACCCCGCAGGTGTCCGTGGCCCCTGCTGGGCAGTCGTTCAGCAAAGCCGACCTCTGGGTCTCCAAACAGGCTTTGTCCGGTTCTTTGTATTCCCGGCGACTGGGAGGGCCGCTGTTTGGCATTGTTGCGGGCACAAGTGCAGCATCTCTGGGTTATGTTTTTGCAAAGTGTGGGGAGTTTGGCCGCATAGTAAGAGCAGTTTCCCAGAGCTTCTAATGCTGTTTTTCCCATGTGAGCGTTTTCATGAAGCTGATGAAGCAGGGGGTGGGCCAGGTGATCTGGGACAAAGAGGCGTCTGTCAGGAAGAAACCACTGTCCGTCCGCACTGGCGATACCCTTTTCTCTTATCCAGTTCTCTTCCTCTGGGGCACACTTTGGGTGTTCCCGGGCTCCAGTGGCATCCTGCAGGTTGCAACTCAAAGGGCCAGCCTTGTGTGAGCACACAGCAGGGAAGGAGGGGTGTCTCTCAGTGCTTGTTAATGGTCAAAGTGGTGGTTCCCAGCCCACACATGAAACTGTTAAGGAAACCTGGGGTGGGAAAACTCCCCTTGTTCAAACAGGTGCCAGAGACAGTGGAGGATGGAGAGCAATTTATTAACGCCAGCAGGCTCAGCTGGAATCATTTCCTGAGAACTGAGCAACAATCCCGAGTTTCCTACAATATTTATAGGTTCATCAGCATCATGCCTTAGCCGTTACAGCATTGGTGGGTTTAAACTGTAGCCTGCGTGACTCAAGACTGCACTTTGAATGGTCGGTGGGTCTGGTGTGTTTATAGAAGAGACACCTGGGGCAGAATTATGGGACAGATTTATGACTGGAGTTACAGAAGGCAGAGCTTGGGACATCTTCTCTCCAAAGATGAGATGACCACGCACAGCGGCTTCACCAGATAATTGCGAGCAGCTACTTCCAAAGTCAATGTCGGGGTTGACTTTCCTTCCTTTGTCTCTGGTTGCAACCTTATTTCCTTTTTTTTTTTTTTTTTTTAAATCTCTTGAATATACATGTACTTTCATTATGTAATATATTTTAGCTTATACTAGCTTTCTATTTAAAGTAATTTTCTTTTTTTTTTATTAAACTTTTATTAACGAATATAAATTTCCAAAGTATAGCTTATTTCCTTTATGGCCTTGCCCGTGGTGGAGCTGGGCGTGAGCCGTGCCAGCAAACCGCAACAGCCTGTTTCAAATTTGTTCCTGCCTTGTTTCACTGGCCGCCTGTGGATGCTGACCGTGTCACCTGCGCTCTTTTTGATGGTTTCCTGTCAAGCCCCTGAGCTTTGAACCTGTTCCCTGGAGGCCAGGCGTTCAGGAATGGTTTCTGCCGCTTTTTGGTGGTTTTCCCATGTGAGAGCGCTCTCCTCCGCGCAGCTCCGGACAGGTGCCGAGCGATGCATCAGGCCTCTGGGGAGGATTCCAGCGGGGGAGAAAACAGGAGGGAGGAAGAACGAAGCCTTTCATTTTTCCGGTTATTCTTGATCTTCCGCGTGTGTTGCTAATGGGATAATTGCACAGGGATCAACACGTAGCCGTGTCACTGCAATGGAAGCTGCCCGCGACCACGAGCGTTCCCACATAATGATGGGGCTGATGCCGGGACGTGGCTCCTGGGTGTGACTCAGTCCATCCCTCAAGCCCCAGCTTGCCGCCCCAGCATGAGGCCGGAGCCAGGGGAGAGCTTCGTGCCTTTTCTGCCCATGAAGAGACAAAAGCAGACAGAGCCCTCCCAGATAAATAGAAAATCGTATGTTAGCTTACAGAAATATCTCGCCAGTGTGTTTTCTTTAGGAAGTGTGTGGGTTTTATAATGGTTTCTGATGGTAAAAATCTATACCATTTATTTATTTATTTGCAAGGGGGAGCTTCTTATGTACATGGATCTTGTGCTTAAGATTACAAAACACAGGATTTTATGGGGCTGGCACTGTGGTGTAGTCGGTAGGGCCACCGCCTGCTATGCTGGTGTCCCATATGGGCACCTGTTTAGGTCCCGGCTGCTCCACTTCTGATTCAGCTCTCTGAAAGCAATGGAAGATGGCCCAAGTTCTTGGGCCCCTGCTCCCGCATGGGAGACATGGAGGAAGCTCCTGGCTCCTGGCTTCGGATTGGCACAGCTTCAGCCGTTTCAGCCAATTGGGGATGGAAGACCTCTCTCTCTCTCTCTCTCTCTCTCTCTCTCTCTCTCTCTGCCTCTCCTTCTCTCTCTCTGTAACTCTGACTTTGAAGTAAATAAATCTTTTAAAAAAAAGAAAACACAGGATTTTAATAAATTTGTCTTGAGACACACACACACACACACACGCATACGACTCCTGTCTGCTGGTTTACTCCCCCAGTGTCCTCAATGTTATAGCTGAGGCCAGGTCAAAGCCAGGAGTCTGGGATGCTCTTTGTGTCTCAAGTGTGCGTGGTGGGGACCCAACTCCGTGAGCCATCACCTGCTGTCTGCAGTGGTTGACGTCAGCAGGAAGCTGGGTTAGCCTCGAAGCCAGGTGCTCCAACAGGGATGCAGGTATCCCACGAAGCATTTTAACTCCTGGGTCAAATGCCTGTCCCAGTGGGGGTGTGGGCATAGGATGGCAAAAAGGAGGAAAGGTGAGTTGCTTTTGCTACCTCTCTCTAGTACTTCTGGGACTTGGAGGATTTCCTCTTGTGCTGTCCATGGCTCTCATCTAAACTTGTAAGAGTAACCACCTCACTATATTAAAAAAAAAAAGCCCCTCACATTCCAGCCCACGACACATGGGTGCTGAGACCTCTGGGCTCTGTGTGCATGGATGTTTCCATGGAGACATTCGGTCTCCCTTTATGCAGCCAGAGTGAAGCCAGCTTGACATGGCAGCATGGGCAGCTCAGATTTGGATATAAGATACATTTCTGGGAGCTGGCACTGTGGCATAGTGGGTTAAGTTACTGTCTGCACCACTGGCATCCCACTTGGGCACCAGTTCGAGTCCCAACTTCTCCACTTCTGATCCAGTTCTCTGCTAATGCACTTGGGAAAGGAAAGCAGTGGATGATGGCCCAAGTCCTTGGGCCCCTGCACCTACGTAGAAGTTCCTGGCTCCTGGCTTTGGTCTGGCCCAGCCCTGGCTTTTGGAGCCATTTGGGGGAGTGAACCAGAGGATGGAAAATCTTTCTCTCTCCTCTCTCCTCTCTCCTCTCTCTCTGAAACTGTGCCTTTCAAAGAAATAAAATTAAAAAAAAAAAATCAAGCCAAAGAACCCAAATGGTGGGTATTTGAAATTAGACAATTAGACAAACCTTGCTGGTGCCAATTGTTCAATTGGCCTCTGATGGGTTGTGTCTTGGGCCTTGCAGCATCTTGGTCTGTCCTGTCCAGCCCCCTTCCAAGGTGCCTCCTTTAAGGCCTGCCCTCTTCTCCGGTTGCTGATGCGGTGGTTCCGAGTACCCGCAACATTCCAGCTGCCTCCTGTGTCATCACGTAGACGGGCTGTATGTTTGGTTTGTCTGAGACAGTTCTGATTTGTGTCTGTGCACATTCGTCATCTTAAGCATGGCCAGGTTTAGGTGGTAAACTACGTGCTTTCTGTCTCGCTAAGGGCTTTCCCAACGTGCCTTCCCAGCCTCTTCGGCATGGCACTGTGCCAAGTCCCCCCCCCCCCCCCAGCCTCGACGGGGGGGTGCACCTGCCTTGGCCTGATCTGACCACTCCTCTGTCTGGGCTCCTCTTGGCTTAGATTTCATTCCCAGGAGCCCTGCCTGTCTCCTCTGAGCACTAGATAAGGGGCCACTCCCCTAGCACCTGTGCTCAGCTCTGTGAACCATTTATTGCCTCGTTTTATAATTGCTTGTTGATTCCTCTCATGCCTCACCTAGATTCTTATCTAAAGGCCTGGGTCTTGGTCCCTGCTCCCTGAGGTTTCCCCAGTGCCTGCCGCATAGTGGATGCTTGATAAGTATTTGTTGAAAAACAGAGCAAACGTGTGAGACGAAAGGAGGATTTCTTTCAAGTAAGAAAACGTAGTTTATCGGTCATCCCCAGTTCATAGGTGATGACGGGAAGACTTTGGGGGTGTTCCTGAATGCTGAGAATAGAGGCTGGCATATTCTCATCCTGCTATTAAGTAATTCGGGCTCCCCGTGACTGAGCTGGGAACAGCCCTTGCCAGGTATACGTCACCTCTGTAACGTGAGCCAACTTCAGCTGATCCTGGTATTATTACAGTTTCCTCTTTAGCACACTGTTCGCGATAAGTTGTTATTTTGAGCCCTGCAATAACTCCTGTTTAATGAGACGGCTCTGAGGTAGGGAATAGTTAGGCCTGTGTGGCGTCAACCCCAGCAGCCAGGAAGCACGTCGCCTGGTTCAGGACTGACTTGTTGACGCTGCCTTGTTTCTGTGGTTGGGGTTTTTCAGGACAACTGGGCGTGCCTGCTGGTTCAGATGGAACCCCATGCAGGAGCGGGAGCTCCTCTGAGATGGTTCAAGTGAGGAGACAGTGACAGAAGGGCTGATTCGGGGGCGTGGGTGGAGTGAAGGGAACCAGCAGTGGCTGCTGGAGCACCCAAGGCTTGCACCACCCCTGGGTGAAAGGGGCCAGGGAGAAGCCCAGTGAGGTGTGGAGCACAGTGCTTGCCCAGAGGGAGCCGGGAGCCACCATCCCTGGGGCTGTGGACCAAAGCAAGGAAGGAGCGACCCTGGTCTCTCTTCCTCTTCTTCCCTGCTCCTCAGAATGGTGTCTCCCGTTGGCGGATCCCAAGGCCAGGGGACAGGGGAGCCTGGATGTCGCTGTCCACCAGGGTTGGCCTCCTGGGGTGGAGAGGAGGGTGGGAGCGAGATGTGGGAGGGCAGTGGGAGCTGCGCCCTGCTTTCTCCTCCCCTGGGGATCCTCGAGGGCCAGGTTCTATTGCCCTCCTTTGGTCACTCCCGGGGAAATGTCGCAGGGCCACAAGCACACGTCTGCCTTTGCTGAACGCCCCCTACAGATGGGTGCTGGCCCACGTCCAGCCCACTCAGAATCTGCTCTCTTTTGGAGCCCTGTGGCCTGGGCTGTCTGTGAACTAGAGACTTGTTGGGCCACTGAATTTAGACGGTGCGTGTTAAGGTCACAGTTCTTTCTCTCCAGAATTTGTCTCATCCCCTTTCAGCGTTTTTACCTTAATGTGATTCCTCCAACACGTTGCATTTCTTGCTCGCTCTCCCGCCACCACCCTAGTCCGAGACATGGTCTTCTGTTCTCCGAGCACAGCAGGTTCCCAGTGGTTTCCTTGTCTCTCAGTGTGTCCTTGTCCAGCATAGCCTGTCCTCGGGAGCCAGTGCAATCCCAGGAAGAGAGCAGCCAGACTGTGGCACTGTCCTTGGTTGGAGCTTCTGTTGTTGTCCACTGTGTTCAGAACACAACCTGATGATGACGGAACGATACGAAGAGGTGCGGCTTTAGGGAGGGGATTGGGCCATCAGGATGGAGCCCTCACGGTGGGATCAGAGCCCTTAGCAAGGAGGCCCCCGGAGATCTCCCTTTCCCCTTCTCCACCATGTTGGGATATAGCAAGAAGCTAGTTGTCTGCCGCCTAGCACCTGAGCCTGCTGGCCCCTTGAACTTGAACTGTGAGAAATGCATTTCTGTGGTTTTTGAGCCACTGGGCTGCGGTGCTTTGTTAGAGCAGAGAGGATGGACTGAGACCCCATTTCTGCCCGAGGGGTCAGTCTTGGCCCTCACTCTTCTCCTGTGGCTGAGACTCCCTCACCACCCCCTCGTGTTGAGTCCCTGCATACCCACGCCCTCTCCCATCTCACGGCCTCGTCCACGCTCTTTCCCCCTTGCACACTCTTTCTCCTCCTCTTCCTATCTCTCTGTCTAGCTGGCATCTTCTCATGCTGCAGTGGGAATGTCACCTCCTCGGAGTGTCCTTTCCTGACCACCGAGTGCCCCCTTCCCTGCCCCCTCTTCCGTCTGTGACCCTGCCCGGCCTCTGTTGTCGCCTCGCCTCGCTGTGCTCAGCACAGGGACCAGCACGAGTGGGCACTGAGTAAGGGTTTGAGGAGGGGAGCTGCTGAGAGCACACAGGTGCATCTGGAAGACAGCACAGAGGATGTGGCCGCTGCGTGCAGCAGTGTTGCAAGAGAGGCCTCGGTTCTGGCAAATCCCTTGCCTCTGCCTGTGTCCCTGTGTGCATTCACTTAGTTTAACAGTCTCCCTGTGGGCCACCCAGGCTGGGTGAACGTGTTTCTGAGACAGCACTCCACGCCCACACGATATGGGTCCCCCGCTCCTCCCGTGTCTCTCCCGCATTCTGTCCTATTTGCTTCCCTTTTCCTCTCATTCTTTCCCCACCCCAGTCTTCAGCCTCCCTCGGCTTCATTTTCATTGCCGTTCATAGTGATAAAAGCATACACAGCCCCCACCCCAATCTCTTGCTCTTCTCTCTTGGACAGAAGCCAGGAACCAGGCTAGTCCTGGACAACCCCTGCCCTTTCTGATCCCGCTCTTTTGGGATTTGGGAGCATTTGCATGGTACCAAGCCAATGCTGACTTCTGCACACTCTCCGTGAAAAGGCGCCATGTGTTCAGTAAGGACCTGGGGGACTGCCGCCCGCTCCCAAGAGGGCGGGGCCATCTCAGGGCATGGAATACTCATGTTTGTTGGTGGGTCTGGGAGGAGTGCTTCTGTTAGTGCCACGGCGTCCCGCACCCGTGAGTTCTTGTTTGTGATGACCTTGCTCCGGAGTATCTGGAGCTTGTACGAAATCCGATTAGCCATGACCCCAAGTCATCAGAGTTAAGTACATGACTTTTCCTGCAGCCTGCCCACTGAGCCACATGCCACCCTCTGGCAATGAGGCAGTCCTGCGCTGCTTTTGCAGAGGGAGAAACTGAGTCCGCAGAGCTGCCCCCGACTGCGAAGCGCCAGGTGCTTCCTCGTGGTGGAGCTGCAGCCGGAACCTCCACACGCTGAGCTGGATCTCTCCACTGTAGCTTTCCGGGCTCTTGCAGGCTTGGAGAGCTTTTGTGCATACGTGTGATGAATACAAAAAAAATGTTACAATAAATTCACTTGGCCTCATTTTCACCACATTTATGCATCCTTCCTCTTGCTTTTATTGCTTTAGTATTGTAGTAGAGAAAGGGAGAAGAATTAAAACAATAAACCAAAACAGGACAGCGGTTTTGTGGGAAAGTTAATCAAACACATCTCTTGCCTCTCCCTATGCCACTTGGAGCCCAGAGCTGCTGTTCAGAGCTGCCTGTAGTCCTGGTGATGAGAGCAGGACTGGAGATGGAGATCTTTGCTGACCGATGGTGTGGCCATTCCCTTGTTGGAAGCAGCCAGGGCCTGCAAAAGGCTTGTGTGAATTGGAGGCTGTGTGTGTGTGTGGCAGTGGGGAGGGTCCCACGCTCCCAGAGAAACAACTGCACCTGTACACCGCCCAGAGCTCATAAACAACTCGCTCTTTCTCCCCACCAAGGGACCGTTTGTTTAAATTTTTATTTTCAAGGGTAGGGAACCTTTTTTTTTTCTGCTGAGGGCCACTTGGCTCTTTAAAACATTGCTTGTGGGCCCTACAAAATTATCAACTTAAAAATTAGCCTGCTGTAGATGTGTTGAATTTTGAGTGCCACCTGCGGTTGCCTTGGCAGGGCCAGTCCAAATCACAGACCAGTCGTTCCCACCCTTGGTTGAGAAGATTGGCCAACACCCATGAAAACCCGGGGTGGCCCCCCACCTGCTGCCCACCCCAGTGAGGCCTCTGTCTCACATGCCTGACCGGGGCTGACCTTTTTCCTTCCTTGCCCCTGCCCTGAATGGCCCCGGGGAAAGCTGGAAACGATGGCCCCGCTCTCCAGCTTTTCTTGATTGTGATTTTAGATTCACAACCTCCTCACTTGCCCTGAGAATTTTTGTCTCGGCAACCTCTGCTGGCTCCGGACTTTTATTTTTTTTAATTTTGACATCATTGAGCCTCCGACCAAGACTTTGCTTTCAGCCACGTGGGAGAGTCAGGTTGCACCCCGGGAAGAAACCGAGAAGGCGAAGGCCCAATTGTGTGGTCTGCAGCAGAGGTGGCTGGGATGGCCTTTGGGTCTGGTGCTGTGCCTTGGGAGGGAGACCTCCGAGGCCGTGGGCACTCGGGGACTCTGATTGGCCCTTGGTGATGGTGACAGGGAGAGCAGGAGCCATTTGGTGCAGAGACATGGATTGGAGCTTGACTGTGGCCTTGGGAAGACAGCTCCAGAGAGATCTTCCCAGGGTGCTGAGGCTCGGGTCCTGAGGGTCTCCTCCACCATCCCTCCTTGGTTTTGCAGACAGCTCTGTGGGTGAGTCCAGGGCTCTTGTGGCTGCCATGTGTATTTGTGTGACTCTGGCAGCTCCAACTGGGGCCTGGTGTGAAGCCTTTTGCTTTCCAGTCTAAGGGAGAGGAATGAATGAATGGCATCAGGGCACCAGCGCCTGCCTTGCTCACTTCCTGAAAGACCACCCACCTTGTGGGGACCTGGGCATTGGGGCTCTGCTCCCTTTGGGGCCAGCCATGCTTGGCACCTGTCGAAGCCCAGGTCCACCTGGCTTCTGAATCCCAGTGGGGACAGGCGGCCTTTGGGAGTCTTGTACAAGGTCCATGGAATTAGAGCCCATGCAGATGCTGCGAAGGATGTAACAGTCCCTGAGCCAACTCAAGAGATAACGGATGGGAACAGCAGATCGCGTGCGATGCCGTGTGGGCACCGGGGCAGGTGGGACAGGAGCTACATCGCACTGCCGAGGGAAAATGGATAAACCACACACCAGGTGCTAGGGTAGATAGCATCTCAGCCAGCCTCAGGTCACCCCCTTGATGCTGCCTCTTTTATTTTAAAGATTTAATTATTTATTTAAAAAGCACAGTGACAGAGAATGTGAGCTCTTTGATTCACTGGTTTACTCCCCCAGTGACTCTAATGGCCAG